>NC_041216.1:23181165-23261797 GCF_002837175.3 Physeter macrocephalus
GCATATATACAGGTCTTGTTTTTGTATCCATTCAGCCAGTCTATGTCTTTTGGTTGGAGCATTTAATCCATTTACATTTAAGGTAATTATCAATATGTGTGTTCTTATTACCATTTTCTTAATTGTTTTGGGTTTGTTTTTGTGGGGTTTCTTTAACATCTTTATTGGAGTATAATTGCTTTACAATGGTGTGTTAGTTTCTGCTTTATAACAAAGTGAATCAGTTATACATATGTCCCCATATCTCTTCCCTCTTGTGTCTCCCTCCCTCCCACGCTCCCTATTCCAACCCTCTAGGTGGTCACAAAGCACTGAGCTTATCTCGCTGTGCTATGCGGCTGCTTCCCACTAGCTATCTATTTTACGTTTGGTAGTGTATATATATCCATGCCACTCTCTCACTTTATCCCAGCTTACCCTTCCCCCTCCACGTATCCTCAAGTCCATTCTCTAGTTGGTCTGTGTCTTTATTCCCGTCTTGCCCCTAGGTTCTTCATGACCTTTTTTTTTTTTTAACCCCTCTAGGTGGTCACAAAGCACCGAGCTGATCTCCCTGTGCTATGCGGCTGCTTCCCACCAGCCAACTATTTTACATTCGGTAGTGTACGTATGTCGATGCTATTCTCACTTCACCCCAGCTTCCCCCTCCCACCCCACGTCCTCAAGTCCATTTTCTATGTCTATCTCTTTATTCCTGCCTTGCAAATAGGTTCATCAGTACCATTTTTTTTTTAGATTCCATATATATGTGTTAGCATATGGCATTTGTTTCTCTCTTTCTGACTTACTTCACTCTGTATGACAGACTCTAGGTCCATCCACCTCACTACAAATAACTCAATTTCGTTTCTTTTTATGGCTGAGTAATATTCCATTGTATATATTTGCCACATCTTCTTTATCCATTCATCTGTTGTCTTTCCCTTCTCTTGTGTTTCCTGCATAGAGAAGTTCCTTTAGCAATTGTTGTAAAGCTGGTTTGGTGGTGCTGTATTCTCTTAGCTTTTGCTTGTCTGAAAATCTATTGATTTCTCCATTAAATCTGAATTAGATCCTTCCTGAGTAGAGTAATCTTGCTTGTAGGTTTTTCTCTTTCATCACTTTGAGTATATCCTGCCACTCCCTTCTGGCCTGCAGAGTTCCTCCTGAAAAATCAGCTGATAACCTTATGGGGATTCCTTTGTATGTTATTTTTTGGTTTTCCCTTGTTGCTTTTAATATTTTTTCTTTGAATTTAATTTTTGTTAGTTTGATTAATATTTGTCTTAGTGTGTTTTTCCTAGGGTTTATCTTGTATGCGACTCTCTGTGCTTCCTGGACTTGGGTGACCATCTCCATTCCCATGTTAGGGATGTTTTCGATTATAATCTCTTCAACTATTTTCTCAGACCCTTTCTTTTTCTCTTCTTCTTCTGGGACCCCTATAATTCAAATGCTGGTGTGTTTAGTGTTGTCCCAGATGTCTCTGGGATTGTCTTCAATTCTTTTCATTTTTTTTTCTTTATCCTCCTCCTCGGCAGTTATTTCCACCATTTTGTCTTCCAGCTCACTTTTTCTTTCTTCTACCTCAGTTATTCTTTATTGATTCCTTCTAGTGTGTTTTTCAATTCAGTTATTTTGTTGTTCATTTCTGTTTGTTTGTTCTTTAGTTCTTCTAGATCTTTGTTAAATATTTCTTGTATTTTCTCAATCCGTGCCTCCATCTTATTTCTGAGATTCTGGATCATTTTTACTATGATTACTTTGAATTCTTTTTCAGGTAGATTGCCTATTTCCTCTTCATTTATTTGGTCTTGTAGGTTTTTACCTTGCTCCTTCATCTGTGACATACAGTTTTGCCATCTCTTTTTTGTTTTTGTTTTTGTTTTGAGTGGGATTGTGTTCCTGTCTTACTGGTTGTTTGGCCTTAGGCTTCCAACCCTGGAGCTTGTAGACTGTTGGGTAGAGCTGGGTCTTGGTGCTGAGATGAGGACCTCTGTGAGACCTCTCTCTGATGAATATTCCCTGGGGTTTGAGGTTCTCTATTAGTTCAGTGGTTTGGACTTGGAGCTCCCACCATAGAAGCTTCAGCCCGGCCCCCGGCTCATGAACCAAGATCCCACAAGCCACGTGGGGTGGCAAAAAAAAAAAAAGAAAAAGAGAGAGAGAACAATAACAAAGTAAAAACTAAAATTAGACTAGGAAACTAACTGATATGTTAGAAAGAATATAAAAATAAAAATATAGATGAATCAAGAACCACAAGGTACAACAGTACCACAATAGTAAAAAAGAGGAGGGAAAAGAAAAGGGGAGAAAAGCTCTCCTCCTTGTCTATAGAGGGTGGGGACTAAGCTAGTGCAAGATTTGGGCTGTGGGCGGGGCCTATGCTTAGGACCCACAGGGCTGGAAAAGGCCCTGGGGGCTGTGGGGGTGGGGCTTAGGCTCAGTGGAACAGAAGGGACTCAGGCGTGACCCCACCCCTGGTGTCAGAGGGCAGGGTACCTCACCTAGGAGCCCAGCAGGCTTCCTGGGCTCAAGTAGGTGGGGCAAATGCCCTCCTCTCCTCTACTGCTCCTCCAGTCCTGGAGGGCCCCTTCCACCTGCCTCTCCTGTTCTCCCCTCAGTCTCCTTCCTATGCCCCCAGGACCAATGCGGCCAGGAGGAGAGGGTGTCTTGGAGGGAAGGGGACCGGCCTGCAAGCTCAGCAGGCTCCCTGGGTCCTAGTGGGCAGGGCAATTGCCCTCCACTCCTCTCCCACTCCTCATGGAGGGCCCCCCCACTTGCCTCTCCTGATCTCCCTGGCCTCAGGGGCTCCAATCCTGTCTGGTCTCCACTTCTCCTCCCCCCTCAGTCCCCCCACACCCTACCGGTTCACTTGGGGGTTCCTCCCATCTCCTTGGGCATCAGGGTCCCACACCAGCAGCCAGCAGGCACCTTAGCTGTGGGGAGATGCTAACTCGGTGTCTTCCCACACCGCCATCTTGACTCCACCCCCCCCATGTCTTTTTATGCCCTGATAGCTCATTTCTTTTTAGAACTGAATAATAGTCTAATGTCTAGATGTATTAATTTATTTATCCATTCACCTACTGAAAAACATGTTGGTTGCTTCTAAGTTTGCAACTATGTACAAAGCTGCTATAAAAGTCCTGTACTGGTTTTGGTGTAGACATAGTTTTCAGTTCATTTGGGTAAATACAACGGAGTGCAGTTTTGGGATCATGTTGTAAGCGTATGTTTAGTTTTGTAAGAAATTGCTAAACTGTCTTCCAAAGTGGCTGTGCCATTTTGCATTCACACCAGCAATGATGGAGAATTCCTGTTGCTCCACATCCTTGCCAGCATTTGGTATTGTCAGCATTTTGGATTTTGGCTGTTCTAATAGCTGTGTAGTGTCATTTTGATTTGTAATTTCCCAATGATCTATCATGTTGAACTTTTTTTTCATTTGCTTACTTGCCATCTGTATATCTTCCTTGTGAGGCAATTTGTCCATTTTTTAATCAGGTCTTTGCCCATTTTTTAATCAGGTTGCTATTTTTTATCATTGAGTTTTAAGAGTTTCTTGTATATTTTAGATGTGTCCTTTATCAGATGTGTCTTTTGCAAATATTTTCTCCCAATCCATGGCTTGTCTTCTCATTATCTTAGCACTGTTTTTCACGGAAGTTTTTACTTTTAATGAAGTTCAGCTTATCAATCTTTTCTTTCATGGATTATGTCTTTGGTGCTGTAACTAAACAGTTATCACCTACATTTTCTCCTATGTTATCTTCTAGGAGTTTTATAGTTTTGCATTTTGCATTTAGACATAAGATCCATTTTGATTTAATTTTTGTAAAAAGTGTAAGGTCTGTGTCTAGATTCATTTTTTTTGCACGCAGATGTCCATTTGTTCCAACACCATCTGTTGAAAGGATTATCTTTTCTCCATTGTATTGCTTTTGCTCCTTTGTCAAAGATCTGTTGATTATATTTGTGTGGGTCTGTTTCTGGGCTGTCTATTCTGTTCCCATGATCTATTTGTCTATTCTTTAGCTGATACCACACTGTCTTAATTACTGTGGCTTTATAGTAAATATTTTTTTTTAATATCTTTTTTTTTTTTTGGCTGTGTTGGGTCTTTGTTGCTGCATGCAGGCTTTCTCTAGTTGCATTGAGCGGGGTCTACTCTTCGTTTCGGTGCACGGGCTTCTCATTGAAGTGGCTTCTCTTGTTGTGGAGCACGGACTCTAGGCACGCAGGCTCCAGTAATTGTGGCATGTGGGCTCAGTAGTTGTGGCTCGCAGGCTCTAAAGCACAGGCTCAGTAGTTATGGCGAACGGGCTTAGTTGCTCCGCAGCATGTGGGATCTTCCCAGACCAGGGCTTGAACCCGTGTCCCCTGCATTGGCAGGCAGATTCTTAACGTCTGTGCTACCAGGGAGTCCCTATAGTAAATCTTGAAGTTGGATAGTGTTGGTCCTCTGATGTTGTTCTTCTCCTTCAATACTGAGTTGTCTATTCTGTGTCTTTTGCCTCTTCAAATAAACTTCAGAATCAGTTTGCTGACATCCACAAAATAACTTGCTGATATTTTTATTGGAGTTGTCCTTGAATCTATAGATCAAGTTGAAAGTAACTGATATCTTGAAAATATAGAGTCTCTCTATTCATGAACATGGAATATCTCTCCATTTATTTAGTTCTTTGACATCTTTCATCAGAATTTTGAAGTTTTCCTCACATAGGTTTTGTACGTGTTTTGTTATTTTTATACCTAAGTATAAAAATAGGTATAGGGCTTCCCTGGTGGTGCAGTGGTTGAGAGTCCGCCTGCCCATGCAGGGGACACGGGTTCGTGTCCCGGTCCAGGAAGATCCCACATGCCGTGGAGCAGCTAGGCCCATGAGCCATGGCCGCTGAGCCTGCGCGTCCGGAGCCTGTGCTCCGCAACGGGAAAGGCCACAACAGTGAGAGGCCCACGTACCGCAAAAAAAAAAAAAAGGTATAAAATGGGGGGAGTAATTTATTTAGTTTTTTTTTAACATTTTTTATGTGTTTATTTATTTATTTTTGGCTGTATTGGGTCTTCATTGCTGTGCACAGGCTTTCTCTAGTTACAGCGAGCAGGGGCTACTTTTCGTTGTGGTGCACAGGTTTCTCATTGCAGTGGCTTCTCTTGTTGCAGAGCACGGGCTCTAGGCGTGCAGGCTTCAGTAGTTGTGGCACGCGGGCTCAGTAGTTGTGGCTCACGGGCTCTACAGCACAGGCTCAGTAGTTGTGGTGCACAGGCTTAATTGCTCCGCAGCATGTGGGATCTTCTCGGACCAGGAATCGCACCCGTGTCCCCTGTATTGGCAGGTGGATTCTTAACCACTGCATGGCCAGAGAAGTCCCAGGGGGAGTAATTTAAATGGTATATGTTTTTAATTTCAAATTCCTCTTTGTTCATTGTGGTATATAGGAAAGCAACTGACTTTTATATATTAATGCTGTATCCTGCAATTTTGCCATAATTACTTATTAGTTCCAGGAGGTTTTTTGGTCAGTTTTTTCAGATTTTCTACAAAGATGATCATGGCATCTGTGAACAAAGACAGTTCTGTTTCTTCCTTCCTAATCTATATACCTTTTATTTCCTTTTATCATCTTATTGCATTTGCTAGGACTTCCAGTACAATGTCAAATAACAGTGGTGAGAAGGGATATTCTTACCTTTTTCTGATCTTACCAGAAAAGTTTCAAGTTTCTCACCATCGAGTGTGATGTTAGTTGTAGGTTTTTTGTAGATGTTTCTTTATCAAGTTGAAGATATTCCCCTCCACTCCTAGTTTGCTGAGTTTTTATCATGAATGAGTGTTAGATTCTGTCCAATGCTTTTTCTGCATCTATTGATGTGATCACATGATTTTCTTTATTTAGCCTGTTAACCTGATGGATTGCATTAATTGACTTTCAGATGCTAAGCCAGCGTCTGCACCTAGGAAAAATCCCACTCTATTATGGTGTATAATTCTTTTTATACATTTTTGATTCAATTTGATAGTATTTTGTAGACAATTTTTTCATCTATGTTCATAAGAGATAGTAGTCCATTGTTTAGGGTGGGGTTAGGGGGATTTTTGTAATGTCTTTATCTGGTTTTGGTATTAGGGTAATGCTGGCTTCACAGAACAAGTTAGGAAGTATTCCTTCTGCTTCTATATTCTGGAAGTGAACTGGTATAATTTCTTACTTAAATGTTGGGTAGAATTCACCAGTGAACCCATGTGAGCTTGGTGCTTTCTATTTTGAAAGTTTATTAATTTAATTCAATTTCTTTAATAGGTATAAGCCTATTCAGATGACCTATTTCTTTTTGCATGGGTTTTTTGCAGCTTGTGTCTTTAAGGAATTCCATTCATTTCATCAAGGTTATCAAATCAGTCAGCATATAGTAGTTCATAATATCCCTTTATTATCCTTTTAGTGTCAATGGAGTCTGTAATAATGTCCCCTCTTTCATTTCCAGTGTTAGGAACTTGTGTCCTATCTCTTTTTTTCTTAGTTAGCTTGGCTAGGGACTTATTTATTTTGTTGATCTTTTCAAAGAACCAGTTTTTTGTTTTCTGTTGATTTCTTATTTTCAATTTCATTTATTTCTGCTCTAATTTTTATTATTTCTTTTCTTCTCCTTACCTTGGACATAATTCCCTCTTCCTTTTCTAGTTTCCTAAGGTGGAATCTTAGATTATTGATTTTAGGTCTTTCATCTTTTCTAATATGCATATTCAATGGTATAAATTTCTCTCTAAGCACTGTTTTCACTGCATCCCTCAAATTTGATAAGTTTTATTGTCATTTTCATTTAGTTCAAAATAGTTTTTAAATTTCTATTGAGGGACTTCCCTGGTGGTACAGTGGTTAAGACTCTGCACTCCCAATGCAGGGCGCCCGGGTTCCATCCCTGGTCAGGGAACTAGGTCCCACATGCATGCCACAACTAAGAGTTCACATGCCACACCTAAGGGCCAGCGAACCACAACTAAGGAGCCCACTTGCCACAACTAAGACTGAGTGTAACCTAATTAATAAATTATTTAAAAATAAAAACAAAGGGTACAATTCAATGGTTTTTTTAAAAAAATTTTCTTTTGAGATTGATTCTTTGACCCATGTCAAAGGATTTTGGAAAATTTTTTAGTCATTATTACTTCAAATATTGCTTCTTTCCCTCTCTCTCTTCTTCTCCTTCTGGTGTTCCCATTACACGTATATTACTTTTTACAGTTGTCCCACCATTCTCAGATATTCTTTAGAAGTGTGTCTTTAATCTCCAAGTATTTGGGGACTTTCCAGCTGTCTTTCTGTCATTGATTTATAGTTTAATTCCATTGTGGTCTGAAAGCAAATGTTGTATGATTTCTATTCTTTTAAACTTGTTAAGGTGTGTTTTATGGCCCAGGACCTAGACCATCTTGGTGAATGTTCCATGTGCAAGTACCTTACAATAACAACATGTTTCTAATTACTCTCTATTGTCCCTTGTATCATTGTTGTCATTCATTTCACTTACACATAAGCACATGTAATTAAATATATTATTGCTTTTATTATTTTGAACAAACTGTTATCTGTTAGATCAACTAAGAAAAGAAAAATAAGTATTTTACCTTCATTTTTTCATTCTCCAAATCTCTTCCTTTCTGTATGTAGATCTGAATTTCTGACATGTATCATTTTCCTTCTCTCAAAAACAAAAACAAACAAACAAAAAATCTTCTTTTAACATTTCTTACAAGGCAGGTCTACTGGCACCAAATTTCCTCATTTTTTCTTTGTCTGAGAAAGTCTTTATTTCTCCTTCACCTTTGAAGGGTAATTTCAACAGGTACAGAATTCTAGGTTGATGGGGTTTTTTTCTCTTAATTCTTTAAATATTTCACTCCATTCTCCTCTTGCTTACATGGTTTCTGAGGAGAAATCAGATGTAATTCTTATCTTTGCTCCTCTATATATAGGTAAGGCATTTTCCCCCTCTTCCTTCTTTAAAGACTTTTTCCTTTATTTTTGATTTCCTGAAGTTTGAATATGACCTGTCTAGGTGTAGGTTTGGGGCATTTATCCTGCTTGGTGTTCTCTGAGCTTCTTGGAACTGTGGTTTGGTGTCTGACATTATTTGGGGGAAATTTTTGCTTCAAATATTGCTTCTTTTCCTTTCTTTCTTTCTTATCCTTCTGGTATTCCTGTTACATATGTTGGGCTGGCCAAAAAGTTCGTTTGGGTTTTTCCATAAGGAAAACCTAAACAAACTTTTTGGCCAACCCAATATGTTACATCTTTTATAGTTGTCCCACCATTTTTAGATAGTCTATCTTTTTTATATTTTTGTTTTCCTCTTTGCTTTTCAGTTTTGGAAGTTTCTACTGTCATATCCTCAAGCTCAGAGATTCTTTCCTCTGTGTTCAGTTTCCTAATGAGCCCATCAAAGGCAATTTTCATTTCTGTTTAAGTGTTTTTGGTCTTAGCATTTGTCCTTTATTCTCTTAGAATTTTTATCCTCTGTTTACATTATCTGTTTGTTCTTGCATGTTGTCTACTTTTTCCATTGAAGCCCTTAGTATATTAGCCTTAGTTGTTTGTTTTTTTTAATTCCCAGTCTGATAATTCCAACATACCTGCCACATCTGACTCTGGTTCTGATGTTTATTCAGTATCTTCAACATGTGGCTTTTGTCTGTTAGTATGCCTTGTAATTTTTTGTTGAAGGGTAGACATGATGTACTGAATAGAATGAATGATGGAACATATGCTCTTAGTAATGTAGCAGTAAGGTGTGGGGGGGAAGGAAGCATTGTATAGTCCTATGATTATGTCTCAGTATCTTAGTGAGCTTGTGCATCCAGGGCTGTGAACTTCACCAATGCTTCTCAACCCCAATTTCCCCTCCCCTCACATTACATGGGATAAGATGGCTGGAGAGGGCTGGAGTTGGGTATTTCCCTTCCCCAGGTATGTTAGGCTCTGATAAAATAGATTCTCTAGCAGACTCGGACCTGGTGAAATAGATTCTTCTCCTGAGGGCAGGCCTTGTTAAGAAAAACAGAATGCTCTCATATATTTCAAAAGGGTCCCTTTTCCCCTCCAGAAGCATGCCAGAAGCATGAGGGGAATTTTTCTCCAATATTCACTGTGAGAATCTGATAGAACTCCTAGAGACAAAACTCACAAAATTGTGAGGGCTTCCCAGTGACAGGCGCCCCTGGAATTTTTAACCCCCAGCCTTGTCCTCCAGCAATGAACAGTTACAGTTCAGGTTTTCCTACCTTGGCCCTTGTTCCTATGGAAGTTTCTGCTCCTCGGTTTCTGCTCCAGTAAGTTGTAATCCTCTGCATGTGCCTGTATGTCTCACCAACTTTTTTGAGGGGGGTGAAGGCTGGGGAAGGCAGTGGTTTTCCTGTGTCCTCACTTCCCTGATGGATCTAAGAAGAAAGGTTGTTAATTTTCAGTTTGTCCATCTTTTGCCTTGTTGTTACAATGGAACGACAACTTCTAAGCTCCTTACGTGCCAGCCTAAAACTTCCCCATTATTATATTATACCAGATCGTAAACAAAGCTGCCCTCTTCTGGAAACAGTTGGGGGGGGTTGGGGAACACTACCTCTGTCTTCCAGGATTGTTTACTCTACAAATGTCTTTGAAAAGACAGTCTGGATCAAAAGCTACCAGTGCCTGTTCACAAGAAGTACAGAAACATGAGAGACCCATGGAGAATCGTCTCCCAAAAATATTTCCTCATTTCCACATGGTCTTGGCTTCTGGCAAATTTTTCCATGAGTATGCCTCTCCTTCAGCCACTCCAATTAACCTGACTGACAGAGTATGCCTCTCCTTCAGCCACTCCAATTAACCTGACTGACAGAGTATGCCTCTCCTTCAGCCACTCCAATTAACCTGACTGACAGAGTATGCCTCTCCTTCAGCCACTCCAATTAACCTGACTGACAGAGGCTGGGAGGAGGGAGGAAATCTTTAGTTTATCTTACATAGCATTTAATCAAATGCTATTAACAGTACTTTCTACAGGGCCCCAAGAATTAGGATCAGGCTAACATGTAGCAGATGCAGTCAGTTGAAAAACTCTGATAAACCATCAGGATTTACCTTGGAAAGGCAAGTGGCTTTCTCTTAAGTTTTGTATGGATTTTTCTATTGGACCTGAAGCATAAATCCAGGTACAGCAGGATGTATTAACAACTGGGCAAACTCTGCCTCATCCCACAAGGAGGGAAACGAAAGCAATTTTATCATCTGCAATAACCCTGGGCACGGAGTCAGGGCTTATCTGAATGTATGTTAGAGCCAAGGTGATGTTTCCTTAAACACTCGAAGACCTCATATGAGGTTTTTCACCTCTTGGGAGGTACAAGTCACTGTATTTTGGGGAGGGACGCAAGTTAATTTGTACCTTCCACACAAGAAGTATGGCCCCATGGGAACACATGGTGCCCCTGGAAAGAAAATATTGCTTACAATTTTGGGGTCAGCCAGGTGGGACCTACATCAGTTGTAGGGTACAGGTTGACAGTAAGTGGCTGGTCATATGCGGTAGGGTTTCCAAGTGACAGAGCAGCTTCTACTACAGCCTGAACTTGCTACAGAGCCTTCTCTTGCTCTGGTCCCCGCTCAAAAAAGGCAGTAGTCTATGAGGAGTTTTGTAGCTGAGCATGTTGCCTCCCCCAAATCCAGAAATGCCTAATGAGCATTGTGCATTTGTCATAGTAGGTGATACAAGTGCAGCAACTTCTCTCTTATCTTGGAGTTGAACCCCTGGAAATTTCACTAGGATGGTTGCTCCCTTGATTGTTGAGGGGTTCATGTCCCACCCCCCACTTTAGTTATGTCTCACTAAGGTATTCTAAACTACGTGCTTACCAGCTCCATTAAGGTTAAGTAACTCACTGGATTCAGTGTCCATGTGCCTAGCCATTTCATGCTACACACCATGCTCACTCCTTGACACTTTCCCCCATCTACTCTGGTCACAAACTGCTGTTGAGTTTCCTTCTACCTCCTTAATAAGATGCAACTCTGTTCTCTCTTCTCTAGCCCTACAGTCAATATTGTCATTCCATTCCTCCATCCCTTGTTCCATTCTAGTGGATTGTTTGGGGGTATGTGTGTGTGTGTGTGTGTGTGTGTGTGTGTGTGTGTGTGTGTATATATGTTTTTGTTTGTTTGTTTTTGCTTTTGTGGAGAGCAGGGAGGGGATGGGGGATTGTTGTAGCATTTTAACTAACCATTCAGTCCTTTGCAACGTGTTTCCCAACTTCCTCCAGAACACTTTTTCTAAAATATAAATCTAATCATGTTGCTTCTGTGATTAAAAACATTAGTATCCCAAAGGCTTTAAGTTAAACTCCAAACTTTTTTACGTGGCCTACAAAGCCTGTGCAAGCTATCCTTTGCCTGATTTTTCAGACACTCTTGCCACTCCCACATTCATGCCTCAAATATCCCTGGGTGATCCTGGGTGAATCATCTCACTCTTGGAGCAGCTGTTTCCCCAACTGCAAAATGATGGGTTTAGACAAGGGATTAATCTTCAAAATATACAAATAGCTCATGCAGCTCAATAACAAAAAAGCAAACAAGCCAATCAGAAAATGGGTGGAAAATCTAAATAGACATTTCTCCAAAGAAGACATACAGATGGCCAAAAAAAAAAAAACATGAAAAGATGCTCAAAATCACTAATTATTAGAAAAATGCAAATCAAACTACAATGAGGTATCATCTCCCACCAGTTAGAATGGCCATCATCAAAAAATCTACAAACAATAAATTCTGGAGAGGTTGTGGGGAAAAGGGAACCCTCCTACACTGTTGGTGGGGATGTAAATTGGTGCAGCCACTATAGAGAACAGTATGGAGGTTCCTTAAAAGACTAAAAATAGAGCTACCATATGATCCAGCAATCCCATTCCTGGTCATATACCCAGAGAAAACCATATTTGAAAAGAGACATGCACCTCAATGTTCATTGCAGCCCTGTTTACAATAGCCAGGACATGGAAGCAACCTAAATGTCCATCAACAGAGGAATGGATAAAGAAGATGTAGTATATATATACAATGGAATATTACTCAGCCTTAAAAAAGAATGAAATAATGCCATTTGCAGCAGCATGGATGGACCTAGAGAATCATACTGAGTGAAGTAAGTCAGACAGAGAAGGACAAATATCATATGATATTGTATGTGGAATCTAAAAATAATGCTACAAAAGAACTTATCTACAATACTGAAATAGAGTCACAGATATAGAAAACACTCTTATGGTTACCAGGATGGAGAGGAGGGGAGGGATAAATTGGGAGATTGGGACTGACATAGACACACAACTATATATAAAATCGATAACTAATAAGGACCAACTGTATAAAACAGGGAACTCAATACTCTGTAATGACCTGTATGGGAAGAATATGAAAAAGAGTGGATATATTTATATGTATAACTGATTCACTTTGCTGTACAGCAGAAAGTAACACAACATTGTAAATCAACTATTTTACAATAAAAAAAATTTTTAATGATCAGTTAGACTAGAAGAGACCTATGTCTTTGCCCAGCCCTTAAAAAAAAATCAATAATCTTGACTTTTTACTTAACAAATCTTCTATTGTGATACATTTAGCTGTCCAGCTCCTTTGTGTATCCACAATTCCTGTAAGTGTTCCTGGATGTAATTTTTAGGTAGATCCTTGAAAGCAGAAAGTGTCTTCAGAAGATTTTATTGTACTTGAGGCTAATAAAACTTGCAAAAGAAAAAAGAAGACGAGTGGTGTGATTTCCTTCTCCTGATTGGACCCTGACTAATACAAGAGCATAGAGATTATCATAAAAGTAGACTGGGAAGAGACTAGAGGAAGGTCCAGATTACTGCCCCCTGGGGAAACCAGATGATGGTGATGTGACGGGAGTTAGGACTGGGGAGAGATGAGAGGACCTCTCCTGGGGGACCCTATGGGGAAGAGTGTCAATGTACAGCTCATAACTATCATCACTAGCTCCAGAAAGTCAAGCCAATTTACTTCTTTGGCAGAGAAGTTGTGTTGACTGTTCTTTCCGTCCCCTTCTGGAGACACCTTTTGTGGTGGACAGACTCTACAGTGGCCCCTAAGATCTCCACCCCCTGGTGTTCACATGCTTGTGTGATCCCCTTGTGTGGGCAAGACCTGTGATTTGCTTCTAACTAACAGAATAAGGCAAAGGTGATGGCATATATGTGATTACATTTGTGATTTAATTACTTTAGATTTTAGTGGCTAGCTTGCTTAAGTCTTTCTCCCTTGCTCACTTTAAGGAAGAAAGCAGCCATTTGGGGAAAACTCATGTGCAAAAAACTGTGAGTAGCTTCTAGAAGCCAATAGTGGCCTCTGGCCAACAGCTAGCAAGGAACTGAAGCTCTCCATCTACAACTTCAAGAAACTGAATTCTGCAAACAACCTGACTGAGCTTGGAAGTAGATCCATCCCCAGTTGAGACTCAGATGAAACCACAGCCCCAACACCTTGATTGCAGCTAAGCTATTCTCAGACTCCTGACCCACAGAAACTGTGAGATTAAAAAAATGTGTGTTGTTTTAAGCCACTAAGTTCACGGTAGTGTTGTTACACAGCAATAGATAATTAACAAACTTTTCCATCAAAGCTGCTTGCATATAACACATGGATCATGATGCCTGTCCATGCTCCCAGGATCCCAGTCCAAACTGCTTATGTAGATATCTGTCCCCTCTGCAAGGATCCAAGACTCCCTCCTCCATCAGTCATAGGTGAGGTCCTTGGCACCAAGAGATGCTATGGTTGCAGAGAAGAGAGATCCTCCAACTTTAGCACTTGGGTGGGACTAGGCAGCAGAGTCCCAGCGCTACTACAAATGTATCTAGCAAACACAGGCCCAATGCAAAAACTAATGTGGACTGCCCCCAGCATGCAATACAAATATTCTCTTCCTTTTCTCTGTGAGCAGAGAAAGTGGTGTGGGCTAAGTGAAGGCAAGGTGCTTTGTAAAAGTGGGACCAATATATAAGTGCACCAAAGAAAGCTGACACCTTACTGCTTTAGGGAATGCAGTTTCCATACCCCAGATGGCACCCAGAGATTCCCAAGACAGCCTTGGCTCTGAGACCCTGCCTCTTGGTAACCAGTGATCTAATTTTGGAATTCAGATTAAAGACTTAAGCCCAGGAAAAGTCCCCAGCCCCCAGAGCCCACCCTTTTCCTCACTGCCTTCCTCTTGCTTCTTCTTGCATCTCCCTTTCCAGTGATGTCCTCCAAAACTTCCCCTTAGTCCAGCCCAAATGTGGCTATACTGAGGGCAGAGACCCACTGCAGCAGCATTTCTCAGGCCAACTGGAACCAATCTGTAACCAATCTGCAGGAATTTGGCTCGTGACCTTTGGCCCTAGGGACAATTGGGTGCCCCCTCCTCCAACAGGGACCTGACCCCAAGCAATCCTTCAGCATTATGGGTATATACCCACGATGGACAGTATGGCCAGCTGTTGGCATTCATTCTGCAGAGGCTTTGTGTGTTAGAGCTCTGAGAAATTTTAAAGGCATTTTTTTCTCCATTGACTATTTATTTAACCTGAATGAGAATGTTAGAGAATGTTGCTAGATCCAGAATTGAACACTGTTGGCACTGAAAGGAAACAGACACGATTTGGATTTTCTCAAACACTAGGCAAGACTATTCTTAGCTTACTTCTCATCCTTCCCCTGCAGGGTAAGCCCTGACTTAGCATCTCCTTAATCAATAAAATACAGTTCATCAAAGGACTCAGCACATAGTAGAGTCCATACTTTCTATGCCCTACTCAGAGCCCCAGGGTTACAGTGTGCTCTTTATATAACTGACTATAGCATTCACAATTTTCAGGAAGCATGGGAAAGAGAAAGGCTTCCTATCAAATAATATCATATAATATCATATTCCTATTGATATGATATGATATGATATGATATGATTCCTATATGATATTCCTATCATATAATATCCATGAAAGCCATCCTCCACGTGCTACCTGTCACGGGGACCCCCTGGTCCTCCAAGCACTTCTTATGGAGCAAGATGTCATCACAGAGGATGTCACACAGCTCACCAGGAAGGCCTCAGGAAGCTGGGCAATGGTCTCATCATCCTTTATGAGGGGTGTATGTTCCACATCCAACAAGGGATTGTTTTCTATATAGGCAGCCTCATTGAAAAGGGCAGGAAATACGGATTGGTAGTCTGTCTTCTTGAATCTCTCGGGTACATTGTCCATGCTGACCACTTCCAGTACTTCTTCCAGACTTCCGGGGGAATCAAAGCACCACTCAAGATGGCATCCCACCAGGAGAAGACGATAAACACATATTTAAACACGCACCATGAACTTCCGGGTGAGGAAATGGACGTGTTGGTTCTGCGGAAAGGATGGCAGCCGAAAATTGATGAGTTGGACAATGGGATAAATCAGGACATGGGCCCGGATCCAAGGAAGACTGGATCTGCCCACCAAGGTCTGAGAGGTCAAGGTCGCAATCCCTGCCCCAGCACTTTCTCTGCAGATCACAACGCAGACCTGCCAGAAGGAAGCAGAAATGCCCATGCTTCCTTGGACTCTCTCTTGCCCATCCACCACAGGGGTGAAGGCTCTGCAGAACCAAACAGTGGAAAGGCTGATCTCCTCCAGGAGCTTACTTAAGAAACCCCATTATGTCTTGATGAGGAATCAGGGGCACCCAGCTCCTGACCATTTCCCCCCCGTACAGTGCTCTCGGGGCATTTCCTCACAGGCACCATCCACCTGCAGCCCCCTGGCAGCCTAAAGAACCTTACCTGCCTTTCTTCCTCCACCAGCCTGTCGATCAAAACCAGTCTGGCCTGCGTGCTAGGTCTTTTCAACTATCTAGAATAACAATATCCTCAACAATTTCCTACAGGGTATTAACAGAGGTGCTTATTAACACCTTTCTGTGTTCAAGGGATGTTTTTATTATCACCCTTCAGAGATGCAGAGTCTGGTGGAAACTCTGATGGTGGAATTTCAGACACAAGGCTCAGCCGGCTGGGAGGTACGTTGATGGATCCTGGAAAGATGCTGTCTTCCTCAATCTCATCAAGAAAACCAGAGATGCTAAGGAAGTTACTTTAAGCAAATTGTATGAGGGGGCTTGTTCTAGAGATTGAACCTAAAAGGGCAGTTTTTAGTTCCTCTCACTTGCCTTCTCTAAACTGTTTCCCTGTGAATTGCTGTAATCTGTTGGATTAAGAACCAGAATTCTGGGGAGTGGTACCCATGGCCCCCTCCATCCACTAAAAAGCTCTCCCTCTCCTGTTTTCAAAGAACCTCAGGTGCCCTGAGTCGTGGTTTTCTTGAGACGCTCCCAACATTGGTCTCTGCATGGCCAGCCAGCAGTTAATTCGTTAGCTAGTTAGTTCATAAGTCCATTAGGTATTAGGGGTTTTTTAATATTAATAATATCAAAATAAATACTAATTAATATTAATAAATTAATATTTATTAATATTTATTAATATATTTAATATTATATTAATATTAATAAATATTAATTAAAATAATATTAATTCCCAAAGACACGTTTAAACATTAATTAATTCGAATTTTTTTGTTCAGTTATTTCAAATAACATTAAAGGAAAGCATGAAGCTAAAAAGTTATTTTTTAAGTCAAAATGGCCCCAAGCTGAAAAAAAAAAAGCCTAGAAACAAATATTTAAAAGTTTGTCCCAGGCCTAATTGAAACCGTGCACCTCAGATTGGGACTTGAACCCACGTGCCAGGACTCGAACCCAGCCTAAACCCAGATTGGGACTTGAAGGTATTAGTTTCAACAATGCAAAAAGCACCTGCAGCGTCATCACCCCAAACCACAGCCAGGACCTTGACCAGAACCTTCAGCCACGCCCTTAATACACCCACCACCATCCCAGCTCGCTGCCTTCCCAGTCTGAGAGAACGGTTACCTTGAATCCTGTATCCATCACTCCTTTTCTTTCCTTTTTACATAGTTCCATTGTATCTATGTATATTCCTTAGAAGTATTATTATGATTTTAATTTTGTAGACAAAGTATCTGGCTTTATGTAATTTTTTGAAAATTTTTTCACTGCTTTTTGTACTGCCGATACTCATCCACAGTATGGTGTGCCTTCCGGTTCACTTACTTGAACAGCCATGTCATATCCCATAACGCCTTAATAGCTGTGCAATATAACATTGACTGTGCCACAGCTGATTCATGCACTCCCCGTCGAGGGGCATTTGGGTTGTTTCAGGTATGGGCTGTTTTGAACGATGCTGCGCCTGTCTCCGTGGATGCATGTCCAAGAGTGCCTCTCTCGGGGCCTAGGACCTCCTCTCCCTCTGTTCTGCAAATCATCCAAGCCCTCACCCCTCCCTTCTGTCACCCAGGTAACACCCACCGACTTTCTCCAACAATTCACCCAACCGACAGCAGCACAGAGTCGGTCTCCTGGGATAGAAAACCACACAGGGCGTGGTACATGTCTGCAAGACAAAACCGACACATCAGCAGCCACCTGTAGGGAGGTCGGTGCCCCACGGGGCCCAGCACTGCTCCCCGGCCCCCAAGAAGAGCTACCAACAGTGCTGGCACTGGGTGTGACATCGTCCCTTTCTTCCTATTCTTGGCTCTTGTGAAGTGACTCCGGCCACCTCTGCCGGGACAACACAAAAAGCCAAGTCAGACACCTGAGTCCACCCCAATCTCCTGAATTTCGGGGCTCAGATGCACCTTGGGGCTCCCCAGCTGAAATGTTTTCTTTTACAGTAGGAGAAACTGTGGACCTAGAAGGCTTGGTGATTTGAAACCAACAAAGCCAAGATGAGGGAAGGCGGGCATGTCTGCCCTGAAATATGAATAATAATTATATATATGTATAGATGTTATTAAGAAGTAAGCAGTGGTCGCATGGGCCATTTCTATGTGTCGAGCAGTATGTCTGAGGTTCTCAGAGAGCAGGCCCCTGATCATTAATACATTGACCACACAGGCACAGTGCCAGACACAGAATCTGTACCAAATAAACCACGTCTAACTCGGCAGTTCTCAACCCTGGCTGTTTATAGAAATACTGGTGGGGAGGGGAGGTTTACACACCCTGATGCCCAGGCTGAGCCCCAGACCAACCAAATCAGAATCTCTAGGGTGGGAGCACAGGCGACAGGATTTCTCAAATCCCACCAGGCAATTCCAGTGTCAGGGGAGGCGGTGACTGACCATCCCGCAGGGAGAAGCAACAATGGGGCGGCTACGTGCTTTGTTAACACGGTTTGGGGAGGTGACAGAAGAAGGGTCAAAACGAGTCAGAGTGGGCAGCTCCTAAGTAGGTCTCAGACCTGCCTTAAGTCATCTGGGAGCTTTTTTAAAATACTGATGCTGGATCCCATCCCCAGAGACTGACAGTCGGCCTGGGGTAGGAGCGGGGTGTGAGGGTATGACTCTCAAGCCCCCGGGTGGTTCTAAAGTGCACGCAGCCAGAGTGGAGACGACTGCTAGCCACGACCTGGTCCTGCCGCCTTCCCCACTTCAGCCCCCCGCTCTGTGGTCCCGACATTCTTCTTTCTCTTGAGCACCCAAGGTTTTGCACTTGCTCTCCCTTAACAGGGCTGGGACTAGGGTGAGGCAAGCAAGGCACTCGCCTTGGGCGCAAAATTAAGGGAGCATCAAAACATGCAGTCTCCTTGGGCTTCCCTGGTGGCGCTGTGGTTGAGAGCCCGCCTGCCGATGCAGAGGGCGCGGGTTCGTGCCCCGGTCCGGGAAGATCCCACATGCCGCTGAGCGGCTGGGCCCGTGAGCCATGGCCGCTGCGCCTGCGCGTCCGGAGCCTGTGCTCCGCAACGGGAGAGGCCACAGCAGTGAGAGGCCCGCGTACCGCAAAAAAACCCACTCAGTATCCAAGATAAATAATACTTCGGTGCAATATTTTAAGGAATCAAAATGAATGCCAGAAACGTCCGTGATAAACAACATATCGAAATTTTAAATAGAATCTTCCTTTGCTTTTGCACGACTTACCCAGCTCTCTTGGATCCTGCTTTTACATAAACGTTGGTATGTTGTTCATCTTAGTTTTCTGCATTAATACCGATATTTTTAATATTGCATAAAAATATATTTATCTGGATCACTGGGGTTTTGGGTGCCCCTTTAAATACGGAGCCCAAGGAGGGTGCCTCACCTGCCTCACCCCATTCCCATAAGGCTTGGAGCTCTCCTTCCCGGCCCCTGTAGGGCCGGTTCCTTCTCATCAGTTGATCCTGGGCTCAAACTTTGCCTTCTTGGAGAGGCTGCCTCTGATAGGAAAAACTAAATCTGCTCCCTGAGTCATTCTCTACTCCATCGCTCTGTGCTACCACGGTGTGAAATTACCTTACTCATTTGTTTCACTGTCCAGCCCCCTCATTTGAGTGGGCTCCAATGAGGACCTTTCTTGTTCTCTACAGTGTCCCCCGTGCCTTAAAGAGGGTCTGACACAAAGTAGGTGCTCAGTAAACATTTGCTGAGTGAGCCCTGGTTTTACTTTTGGAAATAACGTCCTCCCTCCACAGAGGAAGGGGAACAGACCCAGCCAATGAATGCGGGTGCTCCCCGGGGCCTCTGAAAGGGAAGAGTGATCTTGGACAAGGGTGAGGCCAGTAGATGGGAGATTATTCATAATTAACTTCTGAAAAGGGGAGAGCTTCAGGGCAGCAAATTCAGATATTGTATTTTCACCACCAGGTGGCAGTACACCCCAATCTCAGGGAACATGTAATGCGAACAGCCCACCTCTTCACCTGGGCAAATTTTCTCCCGTGCGGAAATAGAGACACAGACGTAGAGAACAAACTTATAGTTACCAAGGGGGGAAGGGGAGGGTGGAACAAATTGGGAGACTGGGATTAACATATTACATTACTATGTATAAAATAGATAACTAATGAGAACCTACTGTAGAGCACAGGGAACTCTACTCAGTGCTCTGTGGTGACCTAAATGGGAAGGAAATCTAAAAAAAGAGTGGATATATGTATACGTATGACTGATTCACTTTGCTGTACAGCAAGAAACTATCACAACATTGTAAATCAACTATACTCCAATAAAAATTAATTTAAAAATTTTTTTCTCCTGTGCGGCCATCCCTCCATCCATCCGTTTGTTGGTTCATGAACATATCCTTTCACCCAGTTATTTGCCCATCCATCCATCTATATATTCATGCACTCATACATCCATTCAAAAAATAAAACCACAGGACTGGCCCTGGGGATCCTGCAGCAAGCAAAATAGAAGACTTTCTTGCACTCTTGGAATTTCCACTTTTAGTTGGGGAAGGCAGACGGTAAATAAGGAAACACCCGGTGGAATGAGATAAGTTCAGATTGCGACAAGTGCCATGAAGAAAACTTTAAAGGATGATGTCAGGGATGGAGGTGGGGGCAGGCATAGGGTAGGGCATTAGAGTGGGCAGGGAGAGTTCTTTAGATAAGATGTCCAGGGAGCCCACTCTGAGGAGGGACATTTGAGATCAGACTGGAAGACTGAAGAAGGGGTCACCCGTCCTGCAAAGCAGGGGTGGGGGGAGACACAACTTTGGAGGACTCGGGAACAGCAAGTGCAGGAGATTCATGGTGAGAAGGAGCCTGGTGTGTCCAAAGCCCAGAGAAACAGGCAGCATGGCTGCAGCAGAGTGAATCGCTGTGGGAGGTGGGAGACCCGGGTGACCAGGTCGGAGAGGTCTGCGGAGCCAGCACCAGCTGTGGGGAGGAGCTGGGATTTCACCTAAAGACCCTGTAAAGCCACAGGAAGTGTTCACTGCAAGACTGACAAGTTCCGACTCGTTTTTTTGGATTTTTTTTTTTTTTTTTTTTGCGGTACGCGGGCCTCTCACTTTTGTGGCCTCTCCCGTTGCGGAGCACAGGCTCCGGACGCGCAGGCCCAGCGGCCATGGCTCACGGGCCCAGCCGCTCCATGGCATGCGGGATCTTCCCGGACCAGGGCTCGAACCCGTGTACCCTGCATCGGCAGGCAGACTCTCAACCACTGCGCCACCAGGGAAGCCCCCGACTCGTATTTTTAAGGGTTCTTTCTGGCTGCTGGGTGAGGATTAGACTGTGAGGGGTGAGGGGTGACATGGGGAGAGCAGTTACTGGGTTGTAGGGACAAAGGGATGCAGGCAAGAGAAGGTGGCTTCGGATCACAGGGGTCTTGCAGAACCGGAGAGAAACGCATGGGTTTGGGAAATACTGTGGGGTGAGAACAGACAGGACTGGTCAGTGGCTGTGAGCGGTGAGGAAGCGGAGAAGAGTCAACACTGCAGGGCCATCAACACCAAACGCCACCCCACTCCAGCCCTGGCCCCTTCACCACCCTCTCCTTGACCAAGACTATCATAGTATAAAAAAGAACGTTTTCACACCATGTGCTGACTTGAGCCCAGAGCCCCTAGTCAGGGCTCCCTATACAAACCTCCAGCTGCTGATTCCTTGGAGTGACTCCAACAAGGTTCCCATGGGAGGGGTGGGCAGAGCTGTGCATGAAGATGAGGCTCTTCCTTCACGAAGCTGCCGGGGGCCATCTTACCCAGGCTCCCTAATACAGCGCCCCCTCGGTGGAAGAAGATGATGCCTCGCCGGGGGCTGGGGGAGGCCGCCTTGGGCTGGAACAGCCTCACGAGTACGGTTCCAAAACGCAGGTTGGTTACCACAAGCCCAGGGTCCTCCTTGATTCTCACGCTGTTGTGCAAAATCTGAATAAATCTGGGCATGGAGCAAATCCCCAATTTCTCAAGTATACTCCCCTATGAGAGGTAAGAGAAAGAGCGGGAGATCCTAGGAGAGGTTAGGATCTATCTGGATGGTAGATGACTCCTGCCCCTTGTAACTGCTAGGATGTTTTTGCAGTTTCTCATCTGCCTCAAAGGCAGGCACCTAGGGCTCATCAGGGTCTAGGGTGTGTCCAGATAAAGTGTTGGGCTTTCAGAATCTCCTCGCAAAAGCTCTTGGTTGAATAGTGGTATGAATTTGCCAAAGAGCTAGCCCACGTTTGGGCTGAGTGGTTGGGCATTGAACTGATCAAAGCCAATGTCCAAGGCAGCTGGCTGGCAACCTCGCTCTCTTTGGCTCCCTGCCTAAGACGGCAAAGACGGTCCATCACCTGGGTCAACACCATCATTGCCTCTCTGGGTTATGACAGAACCTTAGGTCTCATTTGTGTTCAACAGGAAAGAGTAATGGGCTCAATTAAGGATGTCTGCCATGGGCTCAGGAGGAAGGAGCAACAGCACAAAGGCTATATATTTGCCAAATGTGAAAAGAAGTCCATTGTTTTTAAACTGATATGGTCACTCTAGTTATAAACAAGCAAAATATCTGAATATTTCTTGAAATATAGTTACATGGTATCATATCTCACGTACTAAATGCATTTCAACCATAGTGGATCATCTCTTCCGTGTACCTCACATGGAATATGTGTCTTTGTCATAAAGAAAACAGCACGGGATAATTGTGAACATAGTAAGAACAGCTGACACTTATTAGTCTCCTACAACATGTCAATACTGGTCCAAGTGACTTGGATTATTAACTGGCTTAAACTACTCAGCCACTCTCCTAAGTCAAGCACAATTATCAGCTCCATTTCACAGATGGGAAAAGTGAGGCATGCCAAGGTCAAGTGCCTTGCCCGTCAACAAGTAAGATGTAGAACTTATGTTCTCAACCACTAAACTAGAAAGAGCTTGGGTTCTCAAGTCCAGCAGATTTGGATTCAAGGCTTAGCTCTACTACCACTGACTCACTGAAAGATCTTGAGCATTACCTTCTCTGAGCTTCAATTTTCCTCATTTTATAAAATAGAAGAATGGAGTCTACAGTCCCTGAGGATGAAGCTTGGGAATTAGATGCAACCACCCATATGGAGTGTGTCACTGGTGGGTCCTGGCAAGTGTGAGCTCATACTGGGTCCTGCCCCAGTGCAGGGATGGGATGTCCCAGTGCGTTCGCTCCATGGAGACGACCTCACCCCCGTCCCACTGCCCCATTACCAAGGCTTAGGCTTCTCAAAAGGGAACTCCCAACAAAACCTCTGTTTCCCGGCTTGAGGTGGGAGCAAGGTGACCAACGCTGTGGAGATGACCTACTTTCCCCACCACTTAGCCCACATCTGAGGAATCCATTTCCAGCATCTAGAAGAGCAAATGTTTCAGGGATTTTGAACGATGCAATGTGGTGATAAACATGTCTTAGCACGACATTATGAAAAGTCACTAGATATAGCCAGGAAGTTAGATTTGGTTTGGTTTGGTTTATTTTTTTCCACAGTGAGTCCACATTTGCCAGAGCTGGTAATTTAGGACAGAGGCAGATAAGGAAGATTGATTATTATATATTATTATATAATATTATAAATACATATTATTTATATATAAATATTATAAATATATTGTATATATATTATATTTCTATATTATAAATATATTATTTGCATAAATGTTATAGTGTGTATATATAAATATTATAAACATAATATAATATTTTGATATTATGTATAAGAATGTATTAGTAGTAGTATAAAGGGGGCCATCATTAGTTTAGGAACGCCTGAGATCCAGAACTTTAGATGGATATTGAAACTCTTTCACAACTATTCTAGCAGAGTTTGCCCTTTAAAATAAAATCTAGGGACTTCCCTGGCGGTCCAGTGGTTAAGACTCCACGCTTCCAACTCAGGGGGTGCGGGTTCAATCCCTGGTCAGGGAACTAAGATCCTACACACCCTGGGAAGAGGTCAAAAAATGAAACAAAAACAAAAAATAAGATAAAATCTATAGCATTTGTTATATTAGTCCTTATATCTTTTAGTAAGGCTGAAATCACTCATCACAGCTTTTAAATCAATAATGATTTTAGGAAATGCTGTGTCTTTGCCTTCAGAGATTTGATACATATACTACTAATAATCTATTTTTATGGAGTCCTTTCTAAGTGCCCAGCACTGTACCTTGCACCTTAAATGCATTTCTCATTCAATCCCCACCTCACACGTATAAAAAGCGTTCTCTTGCTGTCCTCATTTTTCAGAGCAGAAAACAGAGACTCAAAGACATTAGTCTACAAAACTAGCAAGTGAAGATTCAGGTCTCAGACCCAAGGCTGTCTAATACCAAAACTAGACACCTGATTTCTGGGCCGTAGAAGCTTTTAGGTTTTGCCTCCTTCTCCTTACAATTCTTATCCTTCCTGTACCTATCTGTCTTCTGGAACCAAGTGACCACTTGGATATCATCATCCTCATCATAGCCACCTTGTGAGGAGCAGTCTGTCCTAGGAGGGCTCAGGCCTGGGGGGACTAGGATGGGACATGATGAGCTGAATTCACCCTCCACGGCCCATCTCAGAGGCTCCCGTGAGCAGCTGTCATCAGAGATGCTTGGCTTGTGGGCTACTCTTGAGGAGAAACACTGAAGGTTGGAAAGGTCTCGGGTTTTCTGGGCCACCTGGATATCTGAGGCCCTCATTTTCAGCCCTAGGGCCTCAAACTAGCCTATAATTCCATAAGGATTGCGGCCACTGGCTTGAGACAGCCTGACCTCCAGCAAAGTGCGTGACCAGAATTAATAAGAGAGATGCTAGTACCACATCCTCAGCCTGTCTCCTTGGGGCAGTGACGTTCCTGTAATTATGACGTAGACTTGTTCATTTCTCTGAAGTCATCCGTTTCCCTGGAGAAACATTCCAGCAGCACAGAAACATATTTTACTTATTTACCAAATATCACCAAGCAAATTAGCCCTTATCACCTGTCATCTTGATCCTTTACCAGCCTGATGGAAGAAATGCAATTGTTCCCCCTTTGCAGATGAGGAAACCAAGACACAGAGAGGTGAAGTAAATTGCCCAAGATCACACAGCCAGGGAGCGGCTGTCAGAGCGGAGCGTGGCCTCCTCACCTCCTTCAACAGTTGTTCTCCCCACAGGTCATCATTGTGAACTGCTTGGCTGCCATCAGGTCCCCACCCAGGGTTGGGACATTGGCATTAAACCAAGTTGCCTGCCTCTCAGTGCCAAACTGTTTCCAAATCTGCTGCTCTAGGCATGCACCGTTCTACCCAAAATCCCAACCCCCTGTTCAGAGCCTGGCTGGTGTGGCCACTCTGAAATGCTGGGTGAATTCCCTGGTGATTGATCAGCAAATGGTGAGGAAGCACCTGCTAGGTGCCAGGCCCTGGGCTTGGGGCTGGGCTTGCAGAGATGCATAAGGGGGTCCCTGCCTTCCAGGTGCTTGCAATCTAAGCAGGAGGGAAACGCCTGTGTGCCATGAAGTGGAAGACACTGTGGCTCAAGCAAGTTCATTCTGTCAGAGGCTATAAGCCTTTTCAGGGCAGAGGCTGGGTCTGGAATCGTTTGGGAATCCTCAGAAATGAGCCCCGTGATTGGCACTCAGTAAATATTTGCTGTTGAAGGAAGGAAAGGAGGCGGGGGGCAGGTGAGAGGAAGGAGAGAAACAGAATAGCAGACACGAAAGAGAGGACCGTCATCCGTCCCTCAGTGTCCATGAAGGACTGGTTCTAGGACCGCCATCTTACCAACATCTTCATTGCTCAATCTCTTACAGTCGACCCCCCATCCATGGATGCAGGACCCGCGGATATGGAGAGCCCACTTTAAAGCAAAGTCTGTCTTTCTTGGGGGAGTCTGAAGAGAGAGAGGGGAGGCAAATGAAAGAGGGAAAGGAGGGGCAAGGCAGAGAGAGAGAGAGAGAAAGTGCCCCAACCCATGACAGGGCCTGAGTGCAAACTCACCAAAGTGACCATGTAGAGGAACACGCAGCGCAGAAATCGGAACCTGGCAGGATGTTGCAGAGTAGAGGGGACACCTGTGGTGAGGAAGCGCTCAAAGACAGCCCAGACAAAGACCCCCAGGAAAAAGGTGCACAGTGCAGCTAGAAGCACCAGCCGCGGGACATCCATGTTCCCGAGGCCGTGAGTTTAGGAACTTCTGTCAGCGGGACTTGAGCGGGTCATATCGCCGTCTCCTCCTCCCACTCTCTTTTTGTTTTTTTTTTTTTAACATCTTTATTGAGTATAATTGCTTTACAGTGTTGTGTTAGTTTCTGCTGTATCACAAAGTGAATCATCTAGATGTATACATATATTCCCCTATCCCCTCCCTCTTGCGTCTCCCTCCCACCCTCCCTATCCCACCCCTCTAGGTGGTCACAAAGCACCGAGCTGATCTCCCTGTGCTATGCAGCAGCTTCCCACCACCTATCTATTTTACATTTGGTAGCCTCCCACTCTTTCTGGATTAACTTTGACCTGTGACCTGACCTGGCTTCTTAAACATAAACACAACATGACCAGTGGGAGCGGGAGGGACCTACTTCCTTAAGGAATACAGGGACCAGGGCGAGTCTTGGGAGATGGGCTTCCCAAAGGTTCAGCAAAGATCAGGCTCAAACAGAACCCGCAGCTGGGCACCAAGGGAGAGGTCTCGTGCGAGCTGCACAGGAGTCTCTGGCCTGATCTTTCCCTTGTAAAATAGGAGACACACGGCCAGCCTTCCTCCTGTGCATCTGGTCAAGGTGGGCAAAGTGCATCTTATTCCAGTCGGCTGTCCTGACCCCGCTCTGATGCTCCAGTCCCCCTGGGGAGAGGCAGCGGAGCCCAAGGTTAACAGGACCCACTCAGAAGCGAGCCCACCTGGGTTGAGTCCTGCCTTTTCCACTTACTGGCTCTGTGGTCTTAGGTAAGTTATGTCTGTTCTCCGCATGTCCATTTCCTCTCCTGTAAGAAGGAGATAGTTAGAGAACCTAACTGAGGAATTGTGAATAGTGCTGCAATGAACAAGGGTGTGTAAACATCCTCTCACTTTTCAAGTCAATTTTGCTGATCTCTAATCAATAAATATATGCATACATGTGCATATGTAAAAGTGCTTAAATCATAAGGATAAGTTTGAGGAATTTTCACAAATCAAAAACACCCAAGTGACCAGCACCCAAACCAGGATAAAGAGCATCTTCTCCACATCACCACCGCCCCCTCCCCCAGTTACTACACCCACCAGAGGTAACCACAATCCTTCCTTTAACAGCCAAGACTCATTTGGCTGGTTTCTGAATTTTATACAAATGGAATCATGCAGAGTGTTCCTTTATGTCTGGCTTCTTTCACTGAACACTGTTGTATGTACCTTCCGTGTTGTATGTATCGGTTCATTCATTCTTATTCTGGTATCACATTCCATTGTATGAATATACCACCGCTTTTGTGGCATATTTGGTATATTTGTGGTATATTTGGTATATATGTGGTATATGTGGTATATACGTAGTATATTTGGTATATATGTGGTATCTTTGTCCTTCTGCTGCTGAAGGACATTTGAGTTTTTGCCAGTTATCACTGCATTGCCTCTTAGCTCCAAACTCACAATTTTCGCCTGCTCTGTGAAAATGGGCTGGAACCTTTCAACGTCTTTCCTTTGTCCACTGCCACCAAAGCGTTGTCAAGAAAGTAGTGGAGGGGGCTTCCCTGGTGGCGCAGTGGTTGCGCGTCCGCCTGCCGATGCAGGGGAACCAGGTTCGTGCCCCGATCTGGGAGGATCCCGCATGCCGCGGAGCGGCTGGGCCCGTGAGCCATGGCCGCTGAGCCTGCGCGTCCGGAGCCTGTGCTCCGCAACGGGAGAGGCCACAACAGAGGGAGGCCCGCATACCACAAACAAAAAAAAAAAAAAAAAAAAAAAAGAAAGTAGTGGAGGGACTTCCCTGGTGGTGCAGTGGTTAAGAATCCGCCTGCCAATGCAGGGGACACAGGTTTGATCCCTGGTCCGAGAACATCCCACATGCCGTGGAGCAATTAAGCCCGTGCGCCACAACTACTGAGCCCGCATGCCACAACTACTGAAGCCCGTGCGCCTAGAGCCCGTGCTCCGCAACAAAGAGAAGCCACCACAGTGAGAAGCACACACACTGCAACGAAGAATAGCCCCAGCTCACTGCAACTAGAGAAAGCCTGCATGCAGCAAGGAAGACCCAACGCAGCCAAAAATAAATAAGCTAATTAATTAATTTAAAAAAAAAAAAAGAAAGAAAGAAAGAGTACTGGAAAGACATCTCAGGAGAGAAGGGCTCTGCTTCCTGGTTCCAGGTACTCACACGGCAGGATCCTGTAGACCACGTGGCTTTGCCAGCACCCAGCTTCTGCACTGTGTGAGGAAAAGTGCAACAGAAGGAATTATTAACCATAACAGAGAGTCACAAGAGAAGAAGCAAGAAGTAAAGAAAGCTCAAAATAATTGCAGATACAAGGAACAGCTATTACCCCTAGGGGTGAGATAGCGCACCCAAAGGAGAAACCCCACTTCTCACCCCATTGGCTTGAGGTCCAGAGCGTGTAGGAGACGGCCTCACTGAATTGGTTAATAGTTGCTCTGCTGCTGTACCAGCGGGACTTGATGGCATCTACCCCAACCCTCACCCAAAAAAATTTGCTGGAAATCTGCCCTCCTGGGTGCTATTAAAAGCCCTTCATTCACAGGAAAGTATCTGGCTGGAGGCATTCTGCAGTGAAACTACCCAAGGGGCCTGGAAGGGAAAGCTACTAGAAGAGATGCCATCCAAACAACAGGAGCTGGAGCTGATAAAACCACACACACTGCAGGACCCGAGGTCTGGGGAAGCCATGCACACTTCAGGAGCTGCGCCTAGAGGGGCTGGTGGAGCAACTTGTGCCCCAGGACATTGCTGAAAACAAAAGAGCCTACCTTGCAATTAGGCTAACTGTTGGGTGTAGCACCAACAGAGGCAGATAGCTTAGCAGAGAGATCAGGGAAAGTCAGAGGGCCCTAAAGAAAAAAAGTCATCCTGAGGCTGCACCCCCTTAGTCAGAGCTGCACACTAAGGGAAACAGACTTCACTGGAATATCCATCCAAGTCACTAAACAAATAAGCAAACAATATAAGCCGCAGGCCCAGGGAGGAGTGGGGGAGGAATCAATATACAGCATTGTTACAATGTAATATCTAAAATCTCCAGTTTTCAATAACAGAAAAAAAAAATTATGAGACATGCAAAGAAACAGGAAAGTGTGACCTTAAAGAAGAAAAAAAAAAAAAAGGCAAGAGAAACTGCCTTTGAGAGCACCCAGATGTCAGGCTTAACAAACACATCAAAGCAGCAATAATAAATATGTTCAGAGCCAAAGAAAATCATGCTCAAAGAAATAAAGGAACATATGATGACCTTATTTCATATAAAGAATACCAACAAAGAGATAAAAATTATTTTTTAAAAAAGAAGACCAAACTAAAATTATGGGATTGGAAAGTACAATAACCGAAATGAAATATTCACTAGAGGGGCTCAACAGTAGATTTGAGCTGACAGAAGAAATAATAAGCAAACTTAAAGGTAGACTAATAGAGATGGTGCAATCAGAAGAACAGAGAGAAATGAAGGAAGAAAAATGAACAGAGAATTCCAAGAAAAGTGGGACATCATTAGGTACACTACCATACATGTAATGGAAATGCCAGAGGAGAAAAGAGAGAAAAACGATCAGGAAAATACTCAAGGAAATAATGGCTGAAAGCTTCCTAAATTTGATAAAAATCATTATCCACATCCAAGAAACTCTAAGTATGATCAACAGAAAGAGATGGTGTCACTAGTAAATTCTGTCAAACACTTAAAGAAGAATTAATTCCAGTTCTTCACAAAATCTCCTTAAAAATAGAAGAGGGGGCTTCCCTGGTGGCGCAGTGGTTAAGAGTCCGCCTGCCGATGCAGGGAACGCGGGTTCGTGCCCCGGTCTGGGAGGATCCCGCGTGCCGCGGAGCGGCTGGGCCCGTGAGCCATGGCCCTTGAGCCTGCGCGTCCGGAGCCTGTGCTCCGCAACGGGAGAGGCCACAGCAGTGAGAGGCCCGCGTAACGCAAAAAACAAACAAAAAAAATCAAACAAAAAAATAGAAGAGGAAGGAACACTTCCCAGCTCGTTCTGTTGAAACAGGAGGGAAGGGGGCAGGACATAACCTTTACAAGAATGACATAGCCCAAGGACACAACATAAACTGATTAGAACAAACTAGGTCCAAGATGGCTCCACTAGACCCTGAGCCTCAGTATATTCTCACTGTAACACATCAGCAAGCTAAATGACACACCCACAGGCGCCATGACAGTTTCAAGGCTGACCACAAAGGTCAAAAAGTGGGCGGTAACCCAATTCCTGGAAATCCCCACCCCTTACCCAAAATAACTGGAATACTCCCACTCATTAGCCTATGAAATTACCCACCCCTATAAAAACTGACAACCCCATACTCTGGTGCCTCTCTTACCCCATGCTCTGTCCGTGGAGTGTGTTTCTCTCTAAATAAATCCACTTCTTACCGATCACTTTGTCTCTCACTGAATTCTTTCTGCAATGAGACATCAAGAACCTGAGCTTCATAAAGTCCTGAGACCAAGTGTGTGATCTCAGTTAAAAGACCGTGGGTTCAAGACCCATTCTGAGTCACACGGTTTCACTGTGACTCCAGTATTATCCTGATATCAAAGACAAAGACATCAAAAAAAAAGAAAACTATGGACCAATATACATGCAGAGATCCTCAACAAAACTGAATCCAACAACTTAGAAAAACGATTAATTACCAAGTGGCATTTATTCCAGTAATGCAAAGCAGATTTAACATGTGAAATTCGATTAATATCAATAGAATACAAGATAAAAACCACATGATCATCTCAGTAGATGCCGAAAAAGCGCTTAACAAAATCCAAAACCCTTTTGTGATAAAAACACTCAACAAACTCAAGACAAAAAGGAACTTCCTGACTAAGGGCATCTATGAAAAAGCCACACCTAACATCATAATTAATGGTGTATATCAGTTTCCACTGCTGCTGTAAAAAAAATTATCATGAACTTAGTGGCTTAACCATGGCTTAACTCATGACCTCACAGTTTTAGAGGTCAGAAGTCCACCCTGGATCTCATTGGGCTAAAATCAAGGTGTCAGCAAGGCTGCATTCTTTCTGGATGCTCTAGGGCAGAATCTGTTTCCTTGCCACCTTCTAGAGACCACCACATTCCTTGTCTCATAACCCTGAAACTGAGCGGGGCGCTGTGAGGCTGCTGGGCATTGAGCCCTCTTATTTTTTCTCCCCCATTTCTTGCAGGCAAGACTCCAGCCCCCATGACCTTCCCTGAGTTCCAAAGGGCAGATTCAAGCTGTTGTTCATCAGGGGAGGAGCAGACAAGAAACCACCTGAGGCAAGATTAAAGGGACCAGAGAAGCTCATCAAGATTAAGAGACCAGGACTTCCCTGGTGGTCCAGTGGCTAAGACTCTGCCCTCCCAATGCAGGGGGTCTGGGCTTATCCCTGGTCAGGGAACTAGATCCCACATGCCGCAACTAAGAGCCCGCATGCTGAAACTAAAGATCCCGCGTGCTGCAACTAAGACCTGGCGGCACAGCCAAATAAATAAATTAATTAATTATTTTAAAATAAATAAATAAAGTTTAAAAAGAAAAATTAGGAGACTTGACCACCTGAGCCCCTACACACACCCTAATCTTGTCAGCAACACCACCCTTGGGAAATATTGTTATAAAACTCCTTATCACATCCTCCTGGGTTGGGACACATAGTTTTTTGAGGCAGGAGCTCACTGTGTCCCCCTTTGCCTGGCAAAGTAATAAAGCTATCCTTTTCTACTTCACCCAAAACTCTGTCTCCGAGATTTTATTCGGCACCGGTGCACAGAGAAGCTGAACTTTCAGCATCAGCCCTCTTCCTCCATCTTCAAAGCCAAAAACATAGAGTCCATCTCATGCTGCCATGTCTCTGGTTCTGCCTCCTCTGCCTCCCTTTTCTACTTGCAAGGGTCCTGTGATTACACTGGGCCCACTCAGATAATCTAGAATAATTTCCCTATTTTAAACTGATTAGCAATCTGCAACCTTAATTCTCCTTTGCCATGTAAAGTACTGTATTCTCAGTTTCCAGGATTAGGCTGTGGACATCTTTTGGTGAGCGGAGGGCATTATTCTGCCTACATGTGGTGAATGGCTGAATGCTTTCTCCTTAAGACCAGGAACAAGATGAGGATGTCCACTCTCACCATTTCTATCCAATATTTTACTGGCGGTTCTAGCCAGGGCAATTAGGCAAAAACAAACAAACAGGGATTAGATAAGTAGGCAGATAGATATACATAGGTAGATGATGATAGATAGATAGATATAAATGGCATCCTGATTGAAAAGGAAGAAGCAAAACTATTTCTATTTGCAGATGACATTATCTTGTATATTATATCTTGAATATCTTGTATATTTCCTGGGGAAAGGGATAAATAAGGAGTTCGGGATTAACATAGACACACTACTGAGACAGGAAGGGGGCAGGGCACAGCCTTTAAAAGAATGACATAGCCTGAGGACACAACATAAACTGATTAGAACAAACTAGGTCCAAGATGGTTCCACAGTGAGACCCTGAGCCTCACTGTATTCTCATTGTAACACAGCAGCACGCTAAATGACACACCCACAGGTACCATGACAGTTCCAAGGCTGACCATAAAGGTCAAAAAGTGGGCAGTGGCCTAATTCCTGGAAATCCCCACCCCTTCCCCAAAATAACTGGAACACTCCTGCCACTCATTAGCCTATGAAATTATCCACCCCTATAAAAACTGACAACCCCACAACCTGGTGCCTCTCTTGCCTTCTGAGATGGCCCATACTCTGTCTTCAGAGTGTGTATGAACACTCCTCCCACTCATTAGCCTATGAAATTACCCACCCCTATAAAAACTGACAACCCCATACCCTGGTGCCTCTCTTGCCTTCTGAGATGGCCCATACTCTGTCTTCAGAGTGTGTATCTCCCTGAATAAACCTTCTTTCTCTTTACTATGGCTCACTCTTGAATTCTTTCCTGCACAAACCCAAGAACCCACACTTGGCGGCCATCCCTGGGACTCACCTGAGACCTGGGACATGACCATCCTCTCGTGCCCCACTCTCTTTCCTGCAACACGACTATATGTAAAATAGATAACCTACCAGGACCTACTGTATAACACAGGGAACTATACTCAGTATTTTGTAATAACCTATAAGGGAAAAGAATCTGAAAAAAGACATATATGTATGTATAGCTGAATCACTTTGCTGTATACATGAAACTAACACAACACTGTAAATCAATTATAATTCAATGAAAAAAAAAATTCCTAAAGGATCCACTAAAAAGACTTAGCACTAATAAATGAATTCAACAAGGTGGCAGGGTACAAGACCAATATACAAAAATAAATTGTATCTCTATACGCTAACAGTGAACAATCTAAAATCAAAATTAAGAAAATAATTCCATTTACAATAGCATCAAAAAGAATAAAATACTTAGAAATAAATTTGACAAAAGGTTGCAAAACATGTAGTCTGAAAACTTCAAAACACTGTTGAAAGAAATTAAAGGGACTTCCCTGGTGGTGCAGTGGTTAAGAATCCGCCTGCCAATGCAGGGGACATGGGTTTGAGTCCTGGTCCGGGAAGATCCCACATGCCGCGGAGCAACTAAACCCGTGCACTACAACTACTGAGCCTGTGTGCCACAACTACTGAAGCCCATGTGCCTAGAGCCCATGCTCCACCACAAGAGAAGCCACCGCGATGAGAAGCCTGCACACCGCAATGAAGAGTAGCCCCCGCTCGCCGCAACTAGAGAAAGCCCGCGTGTAACAACGAAGACCCAACGCAGACAAAAATAAATAAAATTAAATTAAATTTTAAAAAGAAATTATAGAAGACCTAAGTGAATACAATGACATCCCTTGTTTACGGCGAGGAAAACAATGTTGTTAAGATGACAAAACTTGTCAAATTGATCTGCAGATTCAGTGCAATCCCTATCAAAATCCCAGCTTGTCTTTTTTTACAGCAATTGACAAGCTGATCCTAAAATTCATACAGGAACATAAAGGATCCAGAATACCAAAAACAATCTTGAAAAAAAACACAGTTGGAAAAAAGAACGCACAACTCCCTATTTCAAAACTTACTACAAAGCAATACAATCAGGACTCTGGGGTACTGACTGACGTAATAAGGATAGATACATGGATCAATGGAATAGAATTGAGAGTCCAGAACCAAACTGTCACATTTATGGTCAATTCATTTTTGACAAGAATGCCAAGGTAATTCAATGGGGAAAGAATAATAATTGTCCCAGAGTGGTAGCAGGACAACTGTATCTCCACATGCAAAAGAATGAATTTATATCCTTTCCTTACATTATACACAAATAGTAACTCCAAATGGATCATAGACCTAAATGTAAGAGCTGAAACTGTAAAACTCTAAGAAGAAAACAGGAATAAATCCTCATGACCTTAGATTAGGCAAAGCTTTCTTAGGCACAACATCAAAAGCACAAAAGACAAATGAAAAGATGGATGTATTAGATTCCATCAGAATTAAATTTTTGTGCTTTAAAGGACACCATCAAGAAAGTTAAAAGAAAACCTACAAAATGGGAGAAAATATTTGCAAGTCATATATCTGATAAGTGGCTTATATCCAGAATATATAAAGAACTCATAACTGAATAATAAAATATAAATAACCAAATTTAAGAATGGGCTGGGAATTCCCTGGTTGCCCAATGGTTAGGACTTGGCACTTTCACTGCCAGGGCCCAGGTTCAATCCATGGTCAGGGAACTAAGATCCCGCAAGCCGCGCAGCGTGGCCAAAAAAAGAAGAATGAGCAAATGACCTGAATAGACACAAACAAGGTATATCAATGGCCAATAAGGGTATGCTAGATCCTCAACATTATTAGACATGAGGGAAACTGAAGTCAAAGCTACAAGGAGATACCACCACCACAATGAGAAGCCCACGCACCGCAACGAAGAGTAGCCCCCGCTCACCACAGCTACAGAAAGCCCACACGCAGCAACGAAGACCAAACGCAGCCAAAAATTAATTAATTAATTATTTTAAATTTCCCAAAAAATGTATATCTGTACAATGGAATATTATTCAGCTATAAAAAGGAATCAAGTGTTGCTACATGCTACAATGTGGATGAACCTTGAAAACATTAGGTTAAATGAAAGAAACCAATCAAAAAGATCACATGTTGTATAATTCCATTTCTATGAAATGACCATAAACAGGCAAATCCATAGAAACAGAAAGTAGATTAGTGGCTGCCTAGACCTGGGCTGCCTAGACTTGTTTTCCATGGGAAAGTAATTCTATTACCAGTTATTCTATTATGGTTGGAAGCAGAAATCCTAAACTGTTTTTTCTAATCAGGTATTTTCCATAAAATATTTCAAGCAGACAGAAAAATTGAAAGAATTTTACCATTAACGTCTGTATTCTCACTACATTGATTCTACAATTAATATTTTACTATGCTTGGCTTATCACTCCAGAAAGTTTTCTCATGTTCCTTCCAAATCAATCCTTTCTCCCACCCTACCCAGAGGTTCTGATTTTTTTCCACCATGAATTAGTTTTGCCTATTCCAGAACTTCACATATATGGAAGCATACAATATGTGTTCTTTTGTGTAAGCTTTCTCTCACTCACGGTAATATTTTGAAGATTGATTCCTGTTGTTCTGTGTATCATTAGGTTATTCCTTTCCCTTGCTAAGTAGTATTCCATCATATGAATATGTAAGTTTGTTTATCCTTTCTTCTATTTAAGGACTCCTCAGCTGTTTCCAGTTTTTTACTATTATGAACAAAGTTGCCATGAACATTCTTGTCACAGTCATTTTTTTAGACGTATATTTTTATATATCTTAGATAAATACCTAGGAATGGAATTTCTGGATCATGGAGCAGGTATTATGTTTGGTTTTCATAAGAAACTGACCAATCTTTTTCCAACGTGGTTTTACCATTTTGCTCTCTCATCAACAATGCATGAGGGTTCCATTTACTCCACATCTTCACTAACATTCTAAATTATTTTTTGAAGTAAGAATAACATTTCTAACAAAACCTGACAAACTACACAAAAAGAAAACTACAGATATAGCTTATTTGTAAACATTTTTTCAAAAATCCCAAATTATTAGCAGATAGAATCCAAAAGCATATTAAAATAATTATTCATCATGACCAAGAGGGATTTATTTCAGGAATACAAGGGGTTTTGATATTAGGAAATTTATTAACAGAATTTACATATTAAAGATCTCAAAAGAAAATTATTGAAGAGGCATTAATAGAACCTAATATCCATTTTTCATAAAAACATTTAATAAAAGAGAAATCAGTGAATACTTCTTTAAAAAGATTTTTCTAAGTGGGGAGAAATATTAGAAGTGTTCCCACATCTAGGAAATTAGGAACATGATAAGAATGCCCATTATTGTACCTCTACTTAATTTTGCATTCAAAGGATTAGCCTGTGCAATTTTGGAAGAATTTTTAAATTAGAGACATGAAAATTGGAAAGAAGGAGAAATAAAGTTATTACTTTGCAGATGACATAAATGTATATCTAGAAAATCCAAGAGAATCAACAGGAAAATGACAACCAACAATAATGGTAAGGTAGCAGAGTACAGAATGATATACAGAAATTAGTAGCACTTACATATGAAAAAAAAACCCCAACTAGTTAGAACATACAATAGAAAAATAGTCTCTATAACAGCAACAAGAAAAAGACAACCAAGAGGTAAACTTAATAAGAAAGGTGTGGAAAAAAAATCTACAATAAAAACTCCAAAATACTACTAAAGAACACAAAAGAAGACTATATAATATGTTCTTGGATAGAAAGACTCAATATCATAAAGTTGCCAATTTCCTCTGGTATAATTTTTAAACTTAATAAAACTCCAACAAAAAGACTGATATACTTTTCCCCCTGAAATTTATTAAAGCTGATATGGAATCTCAAGTGGAAAATAAAGAAGCAAAATTATCCAGGAAATTCTGAAAAAGAAGATAGGAGGAAACCGGCCAGGCCAGGTATTAAAACATATTTCAAAACCTTCATAATTAAAATAAGGTAAATATGTGCTTTTAAACAAATGATCTGGGATCATTTGGGTAGCTAAGTGAAAAAAAATAAAATTGAGCCCATATTGAATGCTGTACACCAGGGTAAGCTCCAATGGAGCAAATTTATACACTTTTAAAACAAAAATTATAAAATCACCGGCAGAAGATATGGAAGAATTTTCTTATAACTTTGGAAAAGAAAAAGAGATTTCCACTATGCTTAAAAATACAGAAATCACAGAAGAGAAGACTGATGACTTCAATGGCATAATAGCATTTATTTACATGCAAGTAACTGGTCATGTGTTCACGGTAGCTATCTCTGGGTAGAGGGACTTGGAGCAAATTTTATCTTTCTTACCTATCAATTTTTCTAATTTTTCAGTAGTGATGATTTATTATTTATGTAATTTAAGAGACTAAAGTTCTTCAAAAGGTTGAAGCATAAGCAATGGCAGCACTTCTGGGTCTCTAAATCCAAACTGTCATGTTCCCTAAAAATCAACCACTGGTCCAGAGAGTAGACTGATAGGACCCCTCAGCCCTTTCTTTAAGGGATTCGTTCTTTCATTGGCCCATTTATTCAACAAATACTTACTAAGCTCCTACTATGTCCCAGACACTACGTTGTATAGGGATCAGGTTGGAACTCCATGAGAAACAATACAGTGTGGTGTTGAAGACTGAGGTCTCTGGAGCCAGCTCCAGCCTTGACCAGCTGTGTGACCTAAGATAAATTAACTCACCTCTCTGAGCCTCAGTTTTCTTATCTGTGAAAAAAGGGACACTAATAATACTCAGAACTAAATGAATGTCCAATGTTAAAACACTTCAAACAGGGAATTCCCTGGTGGTCCAGTGGTTAGGACTCCATGCTCTTACCACCGAGGGCCCAGGTTCAATCCGCGGTTAGGAAACTAAGATCCCGCAAGCCATGCAGTGCAGAAAAAAAAAAAAAACTTTAACAGACTTAAGCACTTTGGAAAACCATTTGGCAGAATCTTTTTTTTTTTTTTTTTTGCGGTCCCCGGGCCTCTCACTGCTTCCCGGACCGGGGCACGAACCCGCGTCCCCTGCATCGGCAGGCGGACTCTCAACCACTGCACCACCAGGGAAGCCCTGGCAGAATCTTTTAAAGCAGAACATTCTCAATTCCATTCCTAGAAGTACAGCTAACAGAAAGTATCCAGGTGATCACCAAAAGACATAAAAATGTCCCTAAAGTCATCGTTTGCAATAGGCCAAAACTAGAAACAAAATCCCAAATGTTCATCCAGAGTAAAATGGATGACTACCGCATATCCATACAGGGGAATATGTCACAGAAATGAAAATGGACAAACTACACAATATGGATGAACCTCCTAAACACAACGTTTTTGCAAAAGAATGAATACTGTATGCTTCCACTTATACAAAGTTCAAACAGGTAAGACTAGTCAATGATGTTAACCCTTGAACGTGCACAGTGCTGGCTTCTGGATGCTGGTCACGTTCTTCTTCTTCAACCGGGCGTTGGTTACACAGGTGTGTTCCCACACCGAGTAGATGAAGGATGCTCGCTCAGATCCTGCAGGTAAAGAAGGGCGATATGCCAACAGGCAAGGCAAGTGGGTACAAGACAAGGACACTTTGTACACAAGATACTCATCAGCTTCACCAAGGAGCTTGCTTACTCCCATTTTTCTAGGAACAGGCAACTCCCTCGGTCCTACTTTTATGTTTCTATTTTTGACAGAGAATAGGTGCAGAACAACATTTCTTTAAGAAAAACCATAGCACACATATGATGAAAAACAGCAACAGCCTATGACCTCAGCACTGGGGGCAATAGGGAGCCGTGGGGTTCGGGGCAGCTGGACAGCGTATGTTCTGCTTACAGGATGCTCATAGCACTGTGTAATTTATGACAACAGAAATAGGAAATAACCTAAATGTCCAATGATAGAGAAATGGTTAAACAAATGCCCTCACTTATTTATTCAACAAAATTTTATTGCGTGTCTGTTCTGTGCCAAGTATCATTCCGGGATCGGGGGTATGTGAGCAAACAATACATTCTTGGTAGCAAACACCAGAAGACCAAACTACACAGAGCATACACTTCAGTGCTCACTATATACCAGGCACTTTATACACCTTATCTCCCTAATCCTCACACAACCGTACGAATCCTATCCTCATTTTACAAATGAAGAAACAGGCACAGAGAAGTTTAAGTAACTCAGTCAAAGATTACACACAGCTACTAAGAGCTAGGATTTTAATCCAGGGGAGCTGACCCAGAGATCAGTTTCTATTTCTTTCCTTATAGACTTCTGTTTGTCACCCAGTTGTAAAAACTGGGCCCACCCCTTGGAGAGGTGGATCAACTGGCCGCCATCCTCCTTCCAGTGCATGTGAGGGCCAAAGTCTCCTGATTTCTGTAAGTGCCTTTATCTCACTTCTGAGAATGAAAATCGACCCCGACCTCTGGGAGCTGTCCCCTGGCACTGTCACCTGCGCCTTGGTATTTTCCTGGTGAACATAAACAATTTAGTAGACCATAAACATTAGATAAAGCCACTTGGTGACCGTGATGGATTAATAAAAAAAGAAAAAAAGAAGACCCTTTCATAATCACATCTGAACACAGACAAAACATGAACATTGGCTAAGGCACAATAATGGCCAAAAAAAGGCTCATATGAGTGACTTCTGCTTCTTAGGCAATTACAGCTTTAGCCTCGGTCTAGCCTCCCTACTTCTAAATAAGGTTTATTAGGAAATGCCCTGCTTGCTAACAGCATCCAGTCCAGAGCAAACCTCCACTTCCTAAAATCTTGACTTTTCCTTCTGCTTCTTTGCAGTCCTCCTGCCTGCGCTGGATCATGTTGTCCAGACTTAGCTCTGCCTCAGCCCTGGTGATTTCTGCAGTACAAAACCCAGTCACTATCAGCATCCTGTGAGTTCAGAAACTTCACGGGTGTGTAGAGGATGAGAGGGAAGGTCGTGCTGCTCCCAGCCCCCAGGACCCAGCCCCCTGTGGCCTCCCACACCCTGTACCCCTCATACTCACCCCCTCTATGCCCAGCCCCCAAGCCCCACTCCAACCTGAACAGCCAGGTGAGCCTGACCTCCCAGCCCCACCCCTGGGACCCTGGGACCTAAACTGACTCCATCTCTTGGCACTGGATTTTTTCCCACCATTCTACAATAACCACATGATTATAACCTTTAGAATCAAGAAAAAAAATTATGATTTTCTTATACTTGATGGGAATCTGCATTTCTGCATTACAACCAGGCTTCCCTGGGGTTTTACTGTCAACTCAACTGGATTAGGAAGGAACAGTGAACATCTATAATATACAGGTCCTGTGACTGACCCTCCTACATTATCTCAAGTTGGTGGGTCAGGAAATAGGCGAGAGCAATAGTAGCAGTTATTGATATTATTGTCATTCTAGGGTTAAGAGTTAAGAGCACACATTATAGAGTTAATGTGTGCTCTACTGAGCACACATTAATGTGACCAGAACTACATCCTTATGCATTAAGCACTGGACATGTGTTCTCCCAGCATATCCTCACAATAGCCCACAGTGTTGCTGTCAGAGAACAGAGGCCATTCAGCATAACCTGGTGTCTAAGAATGTGAGCTCTGGGACAGGCCTCCGGGGTTTGGGTCAGGCTCCCCTCTGACTATATCTGAGACCTTGAGCAAGCTACTGAACCCCTCTGTGCCTCAGTTTCCTCACCTGTAAAGTGGGGATAAAGGTGCCTTGTTGTATCAAATAAGGCAATGTGCAATGGGAGATGTGGTACTTATACACCTGCTTTTCTGAGCACCTCTACCTACCAGGTGAGTTTGGATGTAATTCACTGGATGAACGAATAACCTCCAGCCTGCAAGCAGAGGGGTTTAGCATGTTGTGGGTGAAGAAAGGCCTGGGGGAGGCGTGGAAGTGGAGTCCACTCTTGGCGACACTGGCACACGCTGTGGTTCCCATCTGGCCGGCTCCCTCCCAGGGAAGAGAAACCAGGAAATAGAGGAGGCAAGAAGCTAGATCTAGAGGGGCCAACAGACAAAGCACAAACCCTCTGCCCGGTCATATTCCAGAGAGGAGAGGGGAGGGGTTGAACTTACTGGAGAATAATCATATTTGCTGAGCACCTACTATGTGCCAGACACGGCGCCAAGTGCTTTAGGAATATTATCTCATTTACTCTTCAATAGAAGCCCGTAGGTAATGTAGTATCATTATCCCCATTTCACAGATCGGGAAACTGAGACTCAAAGAGGGGAAGCCCTAGACTAACAAGCATTGGAGCAGGGGTGTGATATAAGCAGTTCCATCCTGAGTCACAACCTTAACCAATGTCGTTCCTTCTTCCTAATAGAGGTCTCTGGGGGACAAACAGGACAAGGACGGCACAGAGCTTTCGAGTTTTAACTCCCAGACCATTCTCTTCCCATGCCCTTCACCCCGTGTGGCTTCACTGAGACTATGGATTTAGCTTGGCGGAGGTGGGGCTTCAGACCCCAGGGAGCTGTGAGGACAGCGGTGTGAGTATGCAGTGTTGTCCTGAAATGTCGAAAGGCAGAGAAGATTAAAAAGCACAGGGTGTTGGGCACATTCAGTGGGGTTGCCTGTGGCTGAATCTCTAGGTGCTCAAGGCAATGATGCAGCTACGAAATAGCTGCCATTTACTGAGACCTGCCAAGCCCGTTTCTTACCAATTGAGGTGAAGGTACAAACATGAAACAGACTCTGGAGCAAGGCTTCATCAGCTTCCCAAGACCACTTGCCAAAGGTGAAGAAGCTTCTGCCAGGTGTGAGGCTGGGTGTTAATTTCGTGCACGTTCCAATAACATCCTAATAATAACAGCAACAATAACAATACCAACGACAATAGTAATAACTAAGGTCCAACACTGGTTTAGTGCCTGCCATGAGCCAGCACAGCTGTTAAGTCCCTTACCTGTGTGAATTTGATTAATGCCAGAAACCACCTAAGAGATACATACTGGTGTCATCCCCATACAGAGAACACACTGAGGCCCAAGACTGCCTAACTAACTCGCCACGTTTACAGAGCCAGGAAGTAGAAGGGCTCGGCCCATCTACTCCCTGATGGATGGACAGACCGGCAGACAGATGGACCGATGGACAGTCAGGCGGACGGAGGGAGGCTCACCCTCCAGGACCGCCCTGCCTCTCAAGGCCAGCGCCCACACAGAGATATTGCTCAGCACAGCTGAACTGAGAGATGGGTGCCCTTCTGGGATTTGAAATCTGGAGGCACACGGAGCGTCACCGGTCACAGCAGCGTTTTGAACCAAATTTCCAAAGCACGGCTCCAGGGGGGAAAAACAATAATGGGCTTTCTGAGTGGCAAATCAGAGCTTCCTGTACACAGCCAGCCAAGGTTCCCATTGTGCTGTAGGACAGGGCATCCTGGCCGGGCTCGGACCTCACCCCGTCTCCTGGGGACACCAAACACAGCAAGGTGGTGGCGCAGAATTCTACTCCATGCTTGTAGGTAATGCTACGAACCCCATCTTACCAGTGAGAAAACTGGAGTTCAGGGAGTCTGAAACTTACCCAGATCACGTGGCAGGCAGGCAGCAGTCCAGACACTAGCTCCCCCTCTGAAGGGCTCAGGGTCCCTCCCTTCCCAGGCCCTTGGGAGGGGTGCTGCATTTCCTGGGGTGTGCTATGAGGTAGATCCAGCCCCCCACGCCCTGCACAGAGCAAAACTCTGGGATGCCAACTTGCTGGGGAAGATGAGGTGGGGCCTGAGTGCCACCAGGATGCCCTAGCCTCAGGGGACAGTGGGAATCCTCATCCTCAGGGCCCCTCCACACCCCCTGGGGCTGCAGTCCGAGGCCCCCGACCCCCCCACCCCCCCCACCCCACCCCGCTAGGTCAATCAACTCAGCGGACCCAGCCCCTTTGGGAGACACTCCTGTTAGCCAAGAATTCCAAGAATTCAGAGGGCGGGGCCCTTGAGAAAACAGGCCCTGCGACTTGCTATTTGGGCCATTGCAGCATTTCCATCGTGGCCTGGGAGGGCTCACACCACGAAGGTGGGTGCATCTTCCAGAGGGAGAAACCCAGGCACGCAGGGCCAAGGGTCAAGGCACTCATCCACCCTCCCAACCTTCAGAAGTGTTGCCTGGGAAAATCCTGAGCAACGTGCAGCCTGAGAACTCTCCTGGCGGGTGACCTTCCCTTTGGAGGGAGGGCGGGGGAGAGCAGTGAAGAGGCAGTTTTGCCTCAAGTGGAAACTTGGTTAGGTTTCAAATTCAAAGGAATGTCCTCTTTATTGAGTCTGTCTGATCTTTATTTAACCCTAACCACCACTCGGCATCAACTAGCACCAGTCTAAGCATTTACAAACACTAAGGGGTAGTAGCATTACGAATATCATGCCCATTTTACAGGTCAGGAAACTGAGGTACAGAGAGATTAAGAAACTTGCCCAAGGTCACACAGCAAGTGAGTCACAGAGCAGAAATCTAAACTCAGGGAGCCTGACCCAGAGCCTGTGGTTTGACCACTGTGAGATCCTGCTTTTCCTTTAATGGGGTGTTAAAGATGACATCATGGGGGTCCTTACCACGAATCTCCATACTCTGACCACTGTGAGATCCTGCCATCCCTTTTAATAGGGTTAAAAATGACTTCACAAGGGGTCATTAGCACCATTTCCTACAGCACAGCCTTGATAGCCCCTGATGAGCCCGGGTCCTGTGTGCTATGTGTGACAGACCATGCATGGAGGCTGGCACGGAGGCTTCTAAAGTTCCTCTGTGCCCCTTCAGGGAGACGGAAGGGGTCAGGGCCAGGCCTATTTCGTAATATAACCTTAAATCTCGCTACCAGGTGATGGGCACTAAGGGAGAGGGCCAGACATTTCTCTGAGAGCCTTACCTACATGATCTAATCAAGTTCCTACACACTCCCTGGCGTAGTCACTAGAGGTGTCCCCATTGCACAGTTGCGGAATCCAAGGCTCAGGAGCATTAAGAAATGTGTTCCTGGTAAGCTGGTAAATGCAGAAGGCAGATGCATTTGTTTCCTAGGGCTGCTGTAGCAAAGTCCCACCAACATGAGTTAAAACAACAGAACTTGATTCTCACAATTCTAGAGGCCAGAAGTGCAAAAGTCAAGGTGTGCGCAGGGCCACGCTCCCTCTGAAGTCTCTAGAGGAGACTCCCTCCCCACTTCGGCCAGCTTCTGGTGGCACCAGGTGTTCCTTGGCTGTGGCCACATCACTCCAATTCTGCTTCTGTCTACACGGGGCTTTATCCTCTTCTGTGTGTATCTCTCTGCTCTTATAATGACACGTCTTTGGATTCGGAGTCCTTTTGGATAATCTAGGATGATCTAGATTCTTAGTTTAATCACATCTGCAGAGACCTTTTCTCCAAATTAGGTCACATTCTGGAGATTAGGTCTTGGACATATCTTTTGGGGGAGCTGCCTTTCAACTCACTACCGTAGAACTTGAGCCAGTCTGGCTCCCACCCAGGCTTTTAAAAAGTATAAGACGACCCCACAAGCACACAAGGTGTCAGCCCCTATGGGGGGGTTCCTGCCTGCCCCAGGTGGAGCTTCAAATACAGAAGGCTCACGTCCACAATACGCCTGGTGAGATGGGAACCATACAGCCTGGACCTTCTAAGTGTTGGGGACAGGGAGCCTAGGTGGTCTTCTCATCTCCAGCAAAGTTTCCTCAACCCTACCTACCCTGCCCCGGGCAAGCCCCCACTTACCTGCCCTGCATGCTGCAGACTGCATCTCCTCTGCTTTGGGACATCCCACTAGTGTGAATTGGCTTCTGTGACCAGTGACTTCTTTCTGCCTCCCACTACCTGTGAGGAGGAAGGGCGGGGTGTATGCCTACTTTCACTGGACATCTTATCCCTCCAACACCAAGTGTGGAGCCCCCGTGGGGTTTTTTTTTTTCATAACAGCTTTCTTGGGATATAATTCACATGCCGTACAATTCACCTATTTAGAGTGTACGATTCAATGGTGTTTAGTATATTCACAGAGTGGTGCAGCCGTCACCACAATCAACTTTAGAACATTTTCGTCACCCTCCCCGAAAAAACCCTGTGCCCACTAGCAGTCACTCCACCATCTTTCCCCAACCTCCTCCCCATCTCAGGTAACCACTAATCTACTCTCTATCTTTATGGTTTTGCCTACTTGGGACATTTCACATAAATGAAATCATATAATATGTGGTCTTTAGTGTCTGGCTTCTTTCACTTGGCTAATGTTTTCAAGATTCATCTGTGTTGTAGCACTATATATCAGTCCTTCATTTCTTTTTTTTTTTTTTTTTCGCGGTACCCGGGCCTCTCACTGTTGTGGCCTCTCCCGTTGCGGAGCACAGGCTCCGGACGCGCAGGCTCAGCGGCCACGGCTCACGGGCCCAGCCGCTCCGCGGCATGTGGGATCTTCCCGGACCGGGGCACGAACGCGTGTCCCCTGCATCGGCAGGCGGACTCTCAACCACTGCGCCACCAGGGAAGCCCTTCATTTCTTTTTATGGCTGAATAATATTGCATTGTGGGATCGCACCACATTTGTTTTATCCATTTATCAGTTGATGGATAAAACCTCAGTTGATGGACATCTGTTTCTGCTTTTTGGCTATTGTGAATAGTGCTGCTACATACATTCATGTCAAAGTTTTGGTGTGGACATACATTTTCATTTCTCTTGGGTGTATGCCCAGGAGTGGAATTGCTGGGTCATATGGAAATTCCATGTTTAACCTTTTGAGGCCCCCTACGGGTTTCTAATGAAAGACTGACTGCCCCTCACAGCCACATGACCTTGGCCTGGTGACTTGACCTTCCCAAGCCTTAGTTTCCTCACTTGTAAAATGGGAATGGACCCACCCAATAAATATTTATTGAACACCTACTATGGGCGGGGCCCTGTTCTAGGACATGGGACACAACAGTGATCAGCTGACACCCAAAAGAGAGACCCAGATAATAAACAGACAATAATTTAAATACAGTAAGTCAGATGAGAAAACTAAGGCAGAGAAGGAAATGGGAGGCTGAAAACTGGAGGCAAGATGATGTCACAGGGTTAAGGGCTCCCAGGAAGGCCTCACTGAGGAGGTGACATTGAGCAAAGACCCAGAGGAGATGAGGGACTGAGGCTTGAGAGATGGAGGATGCAGCCATGTTGATTATTTGCGTCCTCACCTACTTGGGAATCAATTCCCGTAAAGGGAGCCCAAAACCATAATTTTAAATTCCTTAGGAGCGCAAGGTGCGAACACACAGTTTGGGATGAACTACTCTGCCTGGGGACACTCTGGGGGGGACAGTTCTGAGAAGAGGTGGCATTCGACTGGAGCGTGAAGGGTGGGTGGAAATGAGGAGGCACTGGCTGCTCTCCAGCCCGTGATCTTCGGGAACTCCCTGGGTGGCTTCCGCACCTTCTGAAAGGACCATCTGTGTGAGTCTTTGAGGAAACTGACCAGGCTTTCTGAATCCAAGCAACCTCTGGGGAGTGCGTGAGGCTTAGGTGAGCTGAGTCTTTATGCAAAGCAGCGGCGGGCACTTCCCTGCTCCACACACTCCCCTGCACACATCAGGGGTCTTGTTTCCTTCAGGGGTGAAGCCTTTCTTTCCAGCTCATTCTCCTCCCCCTTCTCCCCAGTCTGCCACAGCCAAAGACAAGAGGCTAATTTGAAAGTCTGAATCTGGGGGCAGGCAAGGGGCAGAATGTGATAAGTTGCTGCCCATCTTGGGTACCCGGCCCTCTTTTGTCTTCGCTGTCTTGACCTAAAACAAATAGACTGTCAGATATTCCTCCAGCAAAGATGGTTTATTCGGGATCAGCAGAGAATTGCAACTCAGGGTCTGTAACCACGGTGGGCCACAAGCAAGTCCCCCCACTGCAAAGGAAGGAGGCCGCTTTGATGGAGGGGAAAAGGAAGCTGGGAGGGGCTGTTGTAAACAAAGAGTCTGTGGCTTTTCATTGGCTGATTTGGTGCCAGGAAAGAAGAGTCTTTCCTCTTCCTTTTGGGCTCTGCTATCATGGCAGGGCATGAGGGTCCCTCCTTCTGGTCTCTTAGCTCTATTCAGTTGAGGTTTCTGTATATTCCTTTTTTAGAGTTGAATCAATAATCTGCTCGTTTTTCAGTCAATTTGCTCAATAAACATTTCCTGCACATCTCTACTGTGCCAAGCTCTGTGCTGGGTGCTGAGGACACCACCCGACCTCTTGCAGTCCCCAGGCTGGGGATGGAGACCAACATGTAGGTAAACACATGCAATAAAATGTCTCTGGCACTCTGATAGCTGTCTTCAATGGCTGCGGAGCCCAAATTGGGCAAGGTCTCGGGAGCCAGGCACAGGACTGGCTGCATAATTTGCAGGGCCCAGTGCAAAATGAAAATTTATTTTCCTTGTTCAAAAACTATTAAGGATTTCAAGAGGGCAACTGTAGAGCATTCAACCAAGTGTGGGACCCTGTGTGACTGCATAGGTCACATGCCCATGAAGCAGGCCCAACCCATACCCTGAAGAAGCTCTCAATTTGATGTAAGACTTAGACAGGTTTTTTCACCTCTGTTGTCCATTTCTTTATCTGTAGATCGGGTTTGTGCCTGCCTCTTACACTGGGTTGTTGTGAGCCTTAAATTGTTATGAAAACAAAACTCAGCCTAGTAAATTTGAAAATCTAACTGACTTAATTCAACAATTCATGATTCAGGCATCTAACAACTAGAAGGTGTCCCTGAAGAGCTATTCAAAGTGGAAAGCTTTTATAGAAAGGAGGGTGGGGCAAGGAAGCTATTAGCAAAAGGAATGAAAGGGTTATTTGGGGCCAAGACATCATCTTTGCGGCGGGGGAGGGCGTGGAGGGGGGGGAGCGGGGGGGGGGAGTGGGGGGCGGGGGGGCGGGGCGACTTTATCATGCAGATTGCCTGTTCTTGGGAGGGGGCGGTGGAGAAGGCCCACATGACAGATTACCTCATTGGTGCTGTCCAGAAAATTCCAAACTGATTGATTAAGCTTACATCTCTGGGGAAGGTTGGAAGTGCAACTAAGTCAGATATTAAGTCTAGGTTTGGCATCATAGGCTTTAGCACAAGTGATGCCACTTGGGGCCTCTGGTTTTCTCTTTGACAGATGAATTATATTGATAAATCTACTAGAACAGAAACCAGTATATAATAAATCCTTAGTAAATAACAACTATTATTGTTCCAGTAAGTTCAAAAAGGGGAGAAGGGCCAGTTGGTGGGGGGGGGCGTTGGGGGAGAGCTGCTCTAAGAACTTCATTAGAAGTGGTGTTGGGTCAACTGAGCCTTGAGATACAGCTAGATGTGTGCTCCTTACAAACAGAGACAAACTATGCGGCTTCTGCCCTTGATTTACAGGAACGTGTGGTCGTGAATTCACATTCTTTGTTGTGCTTCATGTAGTTCAACTAGTTTTATCTTTCCTGGACCTACATTTTCTGGCCCACAGACTCTGGGCCCAAACTGCCTTGCTCCTCCACCTCTTAGCTATGTGACCATAACCCGTCCATGCTCAGTTTTCCTTATCTGTAAAGTGGGTACAATACCACCCACACCTCAATGGGTTGTTCTGAGGATCGTGGAAGTAATACCCTCAGCACAGCCTGGCACATAGGAAGAGCTTTTTATTGAAGTTGAAGGAACCATCTGGGGAGTATCTCGGATGACAAGAAGAAACAACTAAGAATGAGGCAGGACCAAGTTGAGGGATGTTTACAAAGTAACTGACCTGTGTGTTACTTTGCTTGGGCGCCATAACAAAATACCACAGACTGGGCAGCTTAAACAACGAAAATGTGTTTTCTCAAAGTTCTGGAAGCTAGAAGTCCCAGACTAGGTTTGGTTTCTCCTGAAGCCTCCCTCCCTGGCTTGCAGACGGCCGCCTTCTCCCTGTGTCCTCACATGATCTTTCCCCCGTGCACATGCATCCCTGTTCTGTGTCCAAATTTCCTCTTCTTACAAGGACACCAGACAGACTGGATTAGAACCCACCTAATAGCCTCATTTCAATGTAATCACCTCTTGAAAGGCCCTGTCTCTCAATGCCGTCACATCCTGAGGTACTAGGGATTAGGGCTTCAACATACGTATTTAGGGAAGACACAGTTCAGCCCATTAACAACTTGTGCTTTTCAAAAATGTCAAGGTCATGAAAGACAAAGAGAGGTAGAAGACCAGAGACTGAAGGAGTCAAAAGAGGCATGACAAGTAAGTGCCACGTGTGCCCCTGGACTGGATCCCAGACCAGGAAAGATTGTTTTTCTTTTGTTGTAAAGGATGTTAGTGACACAACTGGCAAAATCTGAATAAGGCCTGTAGATTATGTAATAGTATCGTATCAATGTCCACTTCCTGATTTTGATTAAAAAGTACTGTAGTTATGTAATAGAAAGTTCTTGTTTTCAAGAAGAATATGCTGAAATATTTGGGACCGTTAGGCAGTCTGTTCCACGTGTATTCTCCCCAAAAAAAGTGTAGATAATGAATAGATGGATAGATGGATGGATGAACGGATGGACAGACAGATGCACTTATGGATAAAGCAAATGTAAAACGTTAACACATAAGTGAAGAGTACACAGGAATTCTTGATTCCATTTTTGCAACTTTCCTGTAAGTCTTTTCAGACCTACGGTTTAAAAACTTTTAAACACGGAGCTATGACAACCTAGGCAGTAGGTAACCATTCAGGGGCACTCTGGTGGGGGTAAGGGAGAGAGGGAAGGTCACCGATCAAGTGTCAGGCAGCCTCTGTGGTTTTCCAACTGCCCTGCAAGGTAATTAATATAACCCTCCTTTTCAATCTGAGGAAATGGAGGCACAGAGCGCTTAAATGCCTGGCCCAAATTCAGGTTTTGTAGGTCAGAACCCACTCCTCGGGACCACTACCAGGCGGGCAGCTGGTATTTACTCCACTCCGTCCCACTTTTGCCACCTCATCACCCAGAGCAGCTGCAGAGAAGGTCCAGTCCCGCAGGGAGGCGGAGGGCTGGGGGGACGTAGGTCATCGTTGCTGGATTTACAAACCTAAGGTTTTCTCTGGGTCCCAAAACTTCAGGGCCAGCCTCAGCGCCTTCCAGCCCCCAGACAGTCAACATTCAAGTAAGATGAAATAAAGACCCAACGTGATCCAAACAAAGTGTTTTTATAAACCCATGAAAAGAGTCCTTATTAGAAAGGGCTTAGGCGGGAGACAGGCACGGGGGTTGTGACATGCCTGACCCTTCTGCAGGCTTCGGGCAAGCTGTGATCATTAGCAGATTTTGCTCTGGGTAGGCTCAGTGTCAGCTCCACATTGTGGGGTTTTATGGGATTTATGCACAGAACTTTCCTACAAAGCAAGGTATTATAGGACGGATTAGAGAGTTGCAAGAAGCAAAGGTACTGGCTCCCCTGTCTTATTTTTTAGCATATTTTTTAAAGAGGCCCATGGTCAGGGGCTCTGCAGCCTTACACCAGAACTCCCATATCCTGCTGACTCTAAAACAAGCATTTTTGTACAAACAGATCATTGAGTGGAGTTTTCTTAATATAAACTCATTATAGAACATTGGGAATATGTAAAAAGACATAAAAAGAAGACAAAATCACATGTGCTGCTATCACCAGAGACAGTTACTGTTAACAGTCTGCTGTGTTCCCTTTCTGTCTTCTTTCTGTGTGTGCACATCTGCACGTGTGCCTGTGTGCCTGCATATGTGTGTGTGTGGAAAGAAAGAAACAGAGAGGGAAGGACAAAGGTCCAGAGCAGAAAGAGAAAGAAGCAGAGAGAATGGGCTTTGAAGTAAAACTGAGCTAAACTTGAATTCTATACCTGCCACTCTTGGGTTCCATGACCTTGATCAAGCTGCTTGACCTTTTTAATTCCACAGATGTACATGGGAAATACAGATCCTACCTCAAGGGAGCTGTTTTGATTAAATGAGATTAAATTAAATGAATACCAAGCATTTAGTATGCCGCCTGACACACAGTAAATCCCGACTGAATGGTAACTAAATAAGTATGAACATGGACTTAAGGCTTTTTCTTTCCAAAAGTGGAATCATCCTGGTGACACAAATTTGTATCCTAACACTTTTAACGGTTTTTCTGCTGTAACTGTGGGAAAACAGACTTCCCACAAGCCAAAAAAAAAAAAAAGTATAAAATTCCCAATTACACCCTGCTCTTTAGGCTAAATTTTTAATGACATAGTATATTGTCAATATTGTGCACATGCTTTTGGGGTTTTGTTGTTGATCTTTTCCTTCTAACCGACAACCCACCACACGCTGAACAAGCACCTGACTGAGGCCACAGATTCCCAATGACCAGAAGATCAGATTATTTAGTCTGTGTCCCAGGAAGACTTAAAAACTGCATGATTTGGACAAATTACTCCTCTTCTCTGTGCCTCAGTTTCCTCATCCGTTAAATGGGGATGCAATGGTGTCCCCCCTCAGCAGGTGGCTGTGACAGCTACATAAGAAAATCCAAGTGAGGCACAGGACCCAGTGCCTAGTAAGTGCTCAGTAAAAGATAAAATGATAACAAATATTAAGTTTCTTACATTTCAGAGACATAATCTTCATATTATATGTATATATACTTCCATTAGTCTGTTTCCTACTTGTTTTTATAAACTGATCAGGGCAACACTCAGTAAGTCATTGAAATAATTGCCCAAGCAGGGCTTTTCAACAACAGAGCCAGGGCTGGCAGGCATCCCCTCTGTGCGAATCTGCCCTCTGGGAGACAGCAGACCAGATGCGGCAAAGCAACCAGGGGTCCTGACTGTCTGGACACATGTGCAGAGCCAGGGGTTTTCCCATCTGTCTCCCCACCTGAAGGCGGGATCTGAGCTTTCTTTGTCATCTTTGGGGGTCCTCATAATAAATGGCAGAGATGTAATAAACCTCAAGGGAGTTTCACTGTTGAGAGTCAATGAAGGGTGTTCACCAGGATCCTGATTTAGACCCTGTAGGTTCTGCCTTCTGCTGGAATGTTTACCAACCTGTGGCCTCAGACAGGTGACTTAACACTTGGGATCTCAGTGCCCCATCCGATAGGACTAAATGAGCTGGAAACAGCACCAGGGTGCGGTGGGCACTCAGTAAATGTCAGTTAGTTGGGATGACTTCAATCTATCATTAGACTCTCAAGTCTTATTGCTTTTTATTTTTTTATACATTTATTTATTTATTTATTTACTTTTGGCTGTGCTGGGTCTTCGTTGCTGCACGCGGGCTTTGTCTAGTTGCAGCGAGCGGGGGCTACTCTTCATGGTGGTGCGTGGGCTTCTCATTGTGGTGGCTTCTGTTGCGGAGCACGGGCTCTAGGCACACGGGCTTCAGTAGTTGTGGCACGCGGGCTCAGTAGTTGTGGCTCACGGGCTTAATTGCTCAGCGGCATGTGGGATCTTCCCGGGCCAGGGCTCGAACCTGTGTCTCCTGCATTGGCAGGCGGATTCTTAACCACTGTGCTACTAGGGAAGGCCTCAAGTCTTATTGCTTTTTAAAAAAATTTTTCAGTGAACTCGGTTTCTCCAATGACCCTCTACTTCTTTACAGTGGATGTAAACTTGGGTCAGTCCCTATGAATACATTTCCAGAAAGAGGGCAAAAAACAGATTCTGTTTTTCTGAGGCTCATGCTTCATTTATTTCTGAGGTCTTGAGAGACTGATGTTTGCTTGATGGTGGTGCTCTAGGACTGAAATTGGCAAACTATAGTCCACAGACAGGGTCTGGCCCACTGCCTTTTTGTGTGTAGTCTAAAAGTCTAAGTATGGTTTTTACATTTTTTAATGGTTGGGAAAGAATCGAAACAAGAATGATATTTTGTGACAGGTCAAAGTTATATGCAATTCAAGTTTCAATGTCCATAAATAAAGTTTTATTGGAACACAGCCATGCTCACTAGAGGAGGTGTGTTATAGCTCCTTACATGTTGTCTATTTACATTTTATCTATATACTGTTTACATATTGTTTATATCTACATACTGTCTATTGCTACAGCAGCAGATTTGAGTTGCTACAATAGATACTATATGTTCTGCAAAGCCCTTTACAGAAACGGTTCATCAACTCCTGGCCCAGGGTAAGGATTTAGCATTCCTAAGGCCCTAGCTCTGGTTCCAGGGAAGACTTTTTACACCCAGGCCACTCAGGTTTCCCTAACCTTTTTTACCTCCCCCTCAGACAGTGCCCCTGTCACTCAGGCTCCTTACCTGCCCCCACCTCACCCCAGACAGTGTGTTCCTTGGGAACGTGAAGACAGGAGGAAGAAGAACACCCACTGAGCATCTTTTCCCTGCCAGATGCCAGCCCATTCAAAGACATCATCTCAGTGGGTGTCAAAATTCCCATTTTAGGGATGACAAAACTGAGGGTCAGGAAGGGGAATAAGCTGCCCATAGTTGCATAGCTAATAAGTGGCAAAGCTTGTGTTTGAACACAGCCTTGCTAACCCCAGAGCCATCCTCACATCAATACCCCACACCCTGATTTAGAATTATTTGACCAACCAACCAGGAGGCAGGAGGCAGGAGGCAGGAGGCAGGTGATAACCGCTGGGCGCCCCCCTGGCCTCAGCCCAAGCTTTCTCAGGTTACACCCAACCCCCCCACCTCGCCTGTGTTCCTGCCACGTTCTGGCCTTGGCTCTGGCGTGCATTTCCACCCAGCCCTGGCGGCCAGAATACACATGGCCTGCCCCAGCATCCACTCACACGGAGCCCCAGAACCTGCCTCCCTGCACCACAGCCTGGGATTTGGGACAGTGATGGAAAGGAAAACCTGTGGGTGTGTGCAGACGGCGGCCCTGGGCAGGACGGGAGACGGGAGTCCACACAAAACACTTGCCTGTGTCAGGGAGGTTTTCCTGGACTGAAAGGGGCCACTCTACCTGGTTGGTTTTGTTTTTTGTTTTTTAATGTATCCTGTCCTATTAGCCAGGCCTCGCCAAGGAGAAAAGGGGCCCTCTTGGCAACTGCTCTGTATTAGAAAGGGGAGGTATTTTATGAGGTTTTTAAACGTCTCCAGACTTTGAGACCGTGTGTCCCCTCCCCACAGAGATGCTCCACCGTCTGAAGCCTGCTTTCCCCTCTTGGTTTCCTCTGGCCTGGCAGACGGCGGGCCACATCACCCAGTTCCTGTCCTCCAGGGCGTCTGTCTCCACGAAGACCCCCCCAAGGCAGCCAATCTTAACTTCATGGAACACTGGTTTCGTTCGACCAGACGGTTCTCCAGATCCAGCCCCCACAGTCAACACTGCCAGCTGTTCTGCTTGGGGCAAAGTCACCAATCATCAGATAGAGCCGTGTGTGTGTGTGTGTGTCTGTGTGTGTGTGTGTATGTCTGTGTCTGTGTGTGTGTGTGTCTGTGTGTGTCTGTGTCTGTATGTATGTGTCTGTGTGTTTCTGTGTATGTCTCTGTGTGAGTGTGCGTGTCTCTGTGTGTCTGTGTTTATCTTTGTGTGTGTCTGTGTGTGTGTCTGTGTGTGTCTGTGTCTGTATGTATGTGTCTATGTGCTTCTGTGTCTGTGTGTTTCTGTGTATGTCTCTGTGTGTGTGTCTCTGTGTGTCTGTGTTTATATTTGTGTGTCTGTGTGTGTGTGTGTCTTTGTGTGTGTCTGTGTCTGTATGTATATGTCTGTGTGTTTCTGTGTATGTCGTCTCTGTGTGAGTGTGTGTGTCTCTGTGTGTCTATCTTTGTGTGTCTGTGTGTTTCTGTGTATGTCTCTGTGTGAGTGTGTGTGTCTCTGTGTGTCTGTGTTTATATTTGTGTGTCTGTGTGTGTGTGTGTCTTTGTGTGTGTCTGTGTCTGTATGTATATGTCTGTGTGTTTCTGTGTATGTCGTCTCTGTGTGAGTGTGTCTGTGTTTATCTTTGTGTGTCTGTGTGTCTGTGTGTTTCTGTGTATGTCTCTGTGTGAGTGTGTGTGTCTGTGTGTGTGTCTGTGTGTTTCTGTGTATGTCTCTGTGTGAGTGTGTGTGTGTCTGTGTGTCTGTGTGTGTGTCTGTGTGTGTTCCTATGTATGTGTGTCTCCGTACATGCATGTCTGTGTGTCCGTGTGTCCGTGCACCAAGTAACCGGTTTTAAAACCCTGCTCAGAGGAGTGTCCCTTGCAGGGCAGGGACCTCGCCGAAGGCCCCCGCGCCGGGTGTCCACGGCAGCAGCACCTCCAGGTGTCACTGTCCCCCTGTCTTTACCTGGCAGCTGGAGCCACCGCACAGCCGAGCATCCCACAGCCTCCTCCCCGCTCGCCCTGCGCCCACCCCTGGCTCTGGACGCTGCTTCTAAAGCACAGAGCCCGTCGCGTCTCCCGCTGCTCCTGTCACGCGGGAAACAGAAGCCGCAGTTGTTCTTGCGCTACAGGACCCTGATACGTCAGCACTCCTCCAAGAAACAGTGTGCATAAAACAGACCCGGGAATTGCCTTAAATAAAATGTAGAGTCTGACTCGGGAGGGCTGGGGTGCGGCCTGGGACTCTGCATTTCCCACGAGCTCGCAGGCAACGCTGAGCTGCCGGTCCAGGACCGCACTGAGCGTGGAGACCCCAGGTGGCCTACCCTTCCCACCCACCTCCTCCTCCCACCTGGCTGCTCCAGCCCACCAGGCACCCTCCCACCGCAGAACTTCCCGTCCGTCCGCCCAGCTCTTCACCCCGACTTCTTCGGGTTCACGCCTCACTCCAATCGGCCTCTGCCCCAGGGTCGCTTCGGAAACGCCTTCTCAGGCGCCCTACGTAAACCGCTGCCCGACTAGCCCCATCTCTCCGTCCCCGACCCGCTGTCATCTCTGTCCCCACCTCTCTCTCCCACACGCTGCCTGTGCTCCTCCTGGCACCCTCTGCCTCCTGGCAGTGTCGCAGAGCCGGGCACACAGCCACTGCTCAATAAATATCCAGTGAATGAATGAATGAGTGAAGGCACACATCCGAAATATTTCACTGCCTTTGCCCCCAGAGTTCTGTGTCAGCCACTCAGTTTCCTCACTGGGGGACAGCAGGTCACCTTGTGTTTTGTTACAAAACACAGGGCAAAGATGAAATGACCAATTTCAAGATGGGGACAGCAGAGCACCAACCCATGCTCCATTGCACAGGCCACGCGCCCACCAAGCCGGCCCAGTCCCTCCCCTTGAGGAGCTCCTCGTGTGCTGTGAGATTCGGGGGAAACCAGCAGTTACGGTGCAGTGTCATTGTGCTGGGGGGCAGGGCAATACAGGGGCCGAGAACAGAACCCCCTGGGCCAGCCCTGGCTGGGGGAAGGGGACACCGGGGACTGAGAGGCAGCTGGAAAGAGCTTCCTGGAAAAAATACCGCATGAGCTAAAGGAAACCTTGCAAAATGAATAGGGATTTCCTCGGCCACAGAGAAAAGGTCCGGGAGAAAGTGTGTTGGCAGGTGAGAGGGTGGCAGGTAACCCGGTGAAAGGAGGAGGTACCCAGCTGAGGCCAGAAGCCCTGCTCTGAGGCCGCCCAGGAACACCTCTAACTTAAGGCCTGCATCTCTGCCAGTGGCTGAACTGGCTCCTCAGCAAGCAGGCACCACACCACCGTAAAAAGGAGAGTGGGCATTTACTGAGCTCTTGGTATGGGATTTTATGAGTAGCTAATCCCATCCTCATTAATATCTTCCCTTCGCAGATGAGGAAGCTGGAGATGGGAGGGGGGGAAGGGCAAAGCTGCGATGTGAACCAGAGCTTCCCAGTTCCAAAGCCAGAATCATCACCCTACGGCTCCTCTCTGACCCATCCTGCCTTAGCCCCCAACCCCGCGGCGGTGGCCCAGGGAGAGACGCCATGACCGTTGGTTGACTGGCCGCTGGAAGGCATGCCCTGGTCCTCCAGCTTCCGTTTTCTTCCCTGTTAGGTATCTGTGGAGCCACCAGCCCAGAACAACCCGAGGGTGAGGGCTCAGTGTTGTGACACATCCTAAGTATAAAGGAGGGAAGAGCTTGCCTGCTGGTGGAAGAGGCGAGGAAGGCTTCGTGCAGGGGCTGTGAGTAACCAGGGGCCAAGGAGAGGCAGGGCTGGGAGATTCTCGAACACTGGCCCACATGCACATTCCTGGACTCCTAGGATGCCGGTGGGAGCCCAAGAATCTGCATTTTGCCAAGCTCCCCAGGCCGTCCTATACGTTCTGGAAGACATCCATGGATAAGGCAGACAGAGCTGAGCATTTGACCGGGGTTCAAATCCCACCTCCGTCTCTTGGCTATGTGATCTTAAGTGACTTTCTTAACTCTGTAAGCCTCAGATAAGTAGAAGGCAAGGCTTGAGAACTGTTTGTTTCTCCAGTTCTCAGTTGAGATGGCAATAAGGAAAGTTCCTGGTAAAAGGACTAGAAAAGGGCATTCGTGTGCTTGGCACTGGTGATGCAGTGGGAGCGGGGGAGGGATAAATTCGGAATTTGGGATTAACAGATACACACGACTATATATAAAATAGATAAAAAAACAAGGACCTACTATAGAGCACAGGGAACTATAGTCAATATCTTGTAACAACCTATAATGGAAAAGAATCTGAAAAAGAATATACATATATAGTAACTGAATCACTTTGCTGTACACCTGAAACACTGTAAATCAACAATACTTTAAAAAAAAAATACAAGTAACCTGGTTAAAAAAAAAAAAAAAAAAAAAGATGGGACTCAGCCCTGGAGGAAAGGGGCGGTTACAGCATGGTGGCCCATCAAGGGCCAGCAAGTTCCCTTGCGGGTCACAGGGCTGGCTCTCTTGGGGGCCCACCTCTAAGCATGAGCTGCGGCTCCGGGCTGGAAGGTGGCTCCAGCCTGCCCTTCTGGGTCGTCGCACCTCCCGTGCCCACCGGGTACCGGGAGAGCTGAGTCATGGAAAAAGTTAGTTTTCAGGCTGCAGCTCACCTCCCTCCTCCATCAAGCCCACAAAGGCTCCTTTCACGTTTCCAGGAGCGAGGAGAAAACCGTGGGGCCCTCTCCCAGGCTGGGATGTGAAATTTCAAACTTCACCCTGGAGTTAAATTCCACACCCGTTGCTGCCAGCTAAGGGAGGAGGGGGTACCAAGAGCCAAAAACACGGGTAAGGGGAAGTGGCGGAGAAGGGGGAGGGGTCGTGTCCCACGCAGTTCTCACTGAAGCCAGGTCACAGGCACCCTCTGGGCCAGCCTGCTAGACTGTGCATCCCCTAGCCCAGCACCCCCTCGCCCTCATCTTCCTGGGGAACTTGGGGGACATAGAGCAGGTAACAGACAGAACCTCTCTGGGCAGCTGATGATGGAAGAGGCCAGAGGCTCACGGTATGCCAGGCCCACAAAACCCACATCCTGAAGGTGGAACAAGTAGAAAAAAGGTGTCTGCTTCCCAACCTCAGACCAACCCCAAACCTTTTAGGGCTGCCTGACATGTTCCTTTTTACTGTGATTTCACTCTAAACCTGATGTTTGGAAGAGGTAAGGGGAGCCCCCTGTGTGGGCCTTGAGTGAGTCATTTAGACTGCTGAGCCCAGTGTTACATGGGCAGTGACGCCCACCCACAAAGGCTGTTATGGAGATGAAGGGAGAGTATGTGTGTAAAGGGCCTGATACGCTGAAGGTTCACTTGGGTTCTCAACCCCCTTCCCGCTCAAACTCACCTCCATGGCAGATGTAAGTGGAACCTAGTGGTCACCTAGCTGGTCTGGCATCTGAACAGGACTGGGTAGCTGGCAAGGATCAGGGGACTTAGGTGAACACGGTGCTGGGTTTATGAGTTACTTCACATCCCTGAGCTTCAATTTCCTACTCCACACAGTAGCAGGTGTGTGGGGAAGTGGAGCTACGATCCTTGTGAGGCCTTTTAGGCTTGGAGTGTTAACCTTAGGTGGGGAGAAAAGCCTGGAAGAAAAAGGATCAGCTGGTAGGGTAGCAGGAACACGGGACGCGGGAGGCTCCGGCAGCTTGGAGGCGCAGTGTTGCATCCAGACCACGAGGCGGCGTCGAGGATAACAGATGAGAACAGGCTGAGCACGGGGGTTCCAGTTCCAGACCTTCCCAGTTGTCTTCTTGGCTGGCCCGGCAGACACCGGCCACAGCTGGGTGGGAAGGGCCTGTCTTTCCAGGGTTGGGATTTCCTTTCCATTTTTTTACAGACCTCCTAGGTGGGAGGAGGCCGTCACGTTGACGAAGTCCTGCCTCTAGCCGTGGCCTGGGAGTCTATGAAAGCAACGGCCTGCCTTTCCATCCTACTTTTGGAGGGAGGCTGGCCTCCACCTCTCTCCTCCCCTCCTGCCAGAGTGGGGTGGGGCGGGAAGAAGAATCGCGTCTGGATTTGGACTCCTCCCTTCTGCACTACCTGGCAGACGGGGATAATAATAACCCCCTTACAAGGTCAGTGGTTGGATTAAATTTCGGAATCTAAGCCCTCAGCGTAGGACAGTCTCTCATCCAGCCCCACTCTACCCAACCCTTCTTGCTCTTCCAGCGGTCCAGATAACGATTTTCCAAATTCATCTGGAAGGAAGATCCTCGCCTGCAGAACTTCTCTCCAGAACTAGAGGGTCTTTGCAGCCCAGGGAAGAGTTAAACTCCAGCCACCCCCTCCCCAAACCAGCATTTCTCAAAGTGATTTCCTCTCCTGATGTTCAGCAGAGCATTAAATGTACTGATTCCAGCACACCCAGCCCTGCTGAATCAGAAGGTCTGGGGGCGAGGCCCAGCACTCCTCGTCTGAACAAGCCTCTCGCTGGAGAACTGCTGCGCCAGATTACAGGGCAGCTCCCTGGCTCACTCTCTCTCCTCCAGGCCTGGGACCATCAGGGGCAACAGGAGGCAAGTCCCATCAGCACTTTTAACTGGGCCTGCTTTTCAGTGACTCACCTCCCAGACTTCCTGCAACGGACAACTCTAAATAGCTGGGTCCCACCCTCCAGCGGGGGAGACGTTCTTGTTGGGGGAAAGCAGGAGGTTACAAGGTGGGTTCCCCACTAGGGCAGCCCAGGGAGACCCAAAGAGAGAAGCTGCTGCCTATACAGCAAGGGGGGAAGGGGGCGCGTGGGTTTAGCACGTTTTGTTTACAGGCGTTTGTTATTAAGGAAATTGCTGTCAGTCAAGGTAATTCTAGCCCAGATGAGCAATAAATATGCTCCCAGCTAATCGTACGGGGATTTTATTGGCACTCTGGTGGCAGAGGTTCCTTTACTCTGCCCCCCACCCACCACCCCTCAAAGCAAAACCCTGCTCCCAGCTGTTTCCCTCCAGCAACGTGAGGGACTCGAGGCAGACTTAGAAAGTGCACTCTAAGTGAAGACTGGAGGAGTCTGGGCAAGGGTCAGAAGTGGCTCCCTGGTCCTGTGGAGGCAGGGAATGATCAAATGACCTGAAATAAACCCTGGGCGACCTGATGTATCAAGACAAGCGCGAGCTCTCCCGGACCTGCCCCGCATGCAGGGGCGGTCACCTGGCCCGCAGGCTCCCCTGCTCGGGGAGACCGTGTCCCGGGCCAGGAGGAATGTCTCGAGGAGAGAGCCGGTTCGCAGGAGTCGGTTCCAGCGTGTGCGAGTTACGGCGGCGAGCCCTCAGGGATACCGCCGGCAAGCCCCGGCTTGCAGCGAGGGGAGCCGGCCCCGGGAGAGCGGAGTCGCAGCGAGCCTGTGTGCGCGCCCGCGCGCGCACCCCGCCACTGCGCAGGGGGAGGGGAGCTCGCGGCAGCCACTCAGAGGAACGGTAGTGAAGCCTCGGAACAACTTTAACTGTCAATCAGACTTAATGGGGTATTAAAAAAAAATGGGGGGAAAAAAGGGCCGCCCTCTCGCTCCCAGCCAGCCGCGGCTGCCCCGGGAGCGAATGGATAGGGCGGCGCAGACCAGGGCGTCCGATCCACGCGCGCTCCGCACCCGGGCCCTCTCTAAGTTGGAAAGGACAAAAAGAAGGCAATAAATGCTAACAAGGGAGAGAGAGGGAGCCGGATCGAGCGGCAACTCCCAGCCTCTGCTGGAAGAGAGAGGGAGGGAGGGAGCCGAAGAGAGCGGGCGCGCGCGAGGGCGAGCCATGCACGTAAAGAAACTGACACCCGGACCCCCCACTTCTCCTGCACGTTGCTGGCAATCAGATCGCGTTTAAGCAATTTCCTGAGCCCAAGAATAGCAATGAGTCGGGAGACTTTCGCGGGCTGAAATTGGGAGCTCCAAGCACTTTTCCCCCCTACTTTTTTTTTTTTTCCTGGAGAAGGGGGGGGGCGCTCCAATTTGGAAACAGCTTTTTTTTTTTTTTTTTTTTTTTTTTTTTTTTTTTTTTTAATCTTGCACTTTGAAACCGCGGGACTGTAGCAGGGTGCGCTCGTGTGGTTGGTGCCTTTTTTTTTTTTTTTTTTTTTTTTTCTTCCCCTGCCTAAACTCCTCTGTCAGCCTGTAAACATTACCTGAGAATTCCCCAGCCGAAACGGCTGCTGGGGCACGAAAGTTCTTGTTAGAACTTTCCACCTCCGGCTTCCCCTCCACCCCTCTTACTGTCCCAACCTTCTGAGACGCTTTTTCTCCTCCCGAGGATTTATCTCACCCACCCACCCACACCTCCCCCCCCACGCCCTTTTTCTCACCCGGTGCTTGCTTTGCATTTGGGAAGAGGTGATTTCAAGAGTGGCCAGGTGGGACGCCTCTCTGCCCCTTATTCGGTGTATTTATTATTGTTTGGGGGTGTTTTCTTTTTTAAGTCCTGTTTTGTGCGGTCCGGGGAGTTTCGCCCCCCCACCCCTGCCCGGCTCCGCGGCGCGGAGGATGGTGTGGAAATGGCTGGGCGCGCTGGTGGTGTTCCCTCTGCAGATGATCTATCTGGTGGTGAAGGCTGCCGTCGGACTGGTGCTGCCCGCCAAGCTGCGGGACCTGTCTCGGGAGAACGTCCTGATCACCGGCGGCGGGAGAGGCATCGGGCGCCAGCTCGCTCGCGAGTTCGCGGAACGCGGCGCCAGAAAGGTACCGGGATACCGCGACTCCAGGGGATGGGGGCCAAAGGCGAGGGGGACCGCGGGGACAGGGGGTGCGCCCACCTGCTGCCGCTGCCGGGACCCGCGCCCAGGGTCTGAAAGTCGCCGGCCACCCTACTTCTCTGCGCCACCCGTGAGTGCTGTGCTCGTCAGTTTCACCTTGTACATTTCCCGGGCACCGGACTGTCTTTTTTGGCAGGTCCGGAGCTGACCCGCTCCTCTGGGATCTGTGGCTGGCTGTTCACCCCCAGCTCGAAACTTAGCAGACCCCCCCTTTCCGACATTCCTCCCTCCCTGAGGAAGGTGTTGTGTTTTCCCTCTCGTCTTTCCCTCTTTTGCCGCCACCCTGGTGAGTGAAGGGTGTGTGCGCTCCTGGGTAGAGCTGGGAGCCGCCTGTTAGCTGGCGCTTCATATTTTCCTTGGCAACCCGCTTCCCAGCCCCAACCTGGGCGGCTGCAGCTCTGGAGGCAAGAAAAGAGGGGATACTTGGTTTGGGTTTGAAAAGGAAGAAACGGTGGTGGATGTCTAGCTTAGCCTGATAGGCGCTCGGAGGCCCAGGTGTTTGGAAATCTGGAAAGAGGGGACCAGGGTTACCAGCAGGTGATAAAGAGACCTTGTTCTCACTTCAATGCTGCCCCCGCCCGACCCCCCCCCCCGACAAATACAGCCCCAGAGGGGATCCCTCCCCACTAAGGGGCGAGGTGGCACTGTGGTGCAACCCCACCTCCCCAGCACCCAAGCTCTGCCTTTAACTTTTTGGTAGTCCTAGCACCTCTTCCAACACTTATCCCAGACCTGGTGCCCAAGAGTGTGGAGGGTGAGCCAGCTGTCACCCAGCTCCGACCCAAGCCAGGCTGACTCACCCAGTGACTAGAGCAATAGAGAGAGAGATTTGAGGCTGGCTGTCTCCAGCCAGCCCTGTGAAGAGGAAGAGCAAAAACAGGGAATTAGATTGAAATTTAAACTGTTGTGAGCGAGGGGGTGAAAGGGCCAGCAAAGCCAGCTGATCTGACATGGAGCCACATACCTAGGGGATTAAGTAAATATGTACTGTAGAAAACCAAACCTGCATGTAATTCCAGGTTGCTTTTGTTTTGTTAAATACTGCCCTGAGATTTACAATTCCTCCGGGGTGGCTCTGACTGGGACTGAACTTTGGAGCGTGAACCGTCAGCCAAAGCCGATTGCCGATTAACTCTTCCTTCCCCAGGCGGTGTCTAGGGGTGGGGGGGGTGGGAGGAGCAGCTGTAGGTTGGCGGCTATCAAGGCTGAGCTAGCTGGGGTCGGCTGTCCTGGGCTCCTGCTTCTCCTTGGGTGGTTTGGACAGCTGCTTGACCTTGCAGTTGGAAGGGGAGTTTGGAAGTGTTTTTAACCCTTGGACACACGGAAAAAGGAGAAGCAAAAGTTCTTCTCAGCAGTTTCGTTTCCTTGAGGTGGTGCCCCCTTTGTGGAGGCGTGGCAGATGAGGGTGCCCTTGCAGAAGGATGTAGGGTTTGGGACAATCGCATGTGATTGTCATTCCTTAGCTGTCTGCATCCCACAGAAACTTTCTTCTGACTCTTCCAGCTGGCCCAAGTCCTGGGTCTCTTTCACTGCTCTTGTAACTGGTTTCAGTAGGCATATGAAGAACTCTTTCAGTCAATCTGGAAAAACTTGACTGACTATAAACAAGCCTAAATTGAAAGAAGTATATGGCATTGGGGGGTGGAGGGGGTGGAGCGGCACCCTGTAAGTCCCTTCACTGGGAACCATGTCCCACCTAACGTGGAATAGATACCTTCTTCCAAAGAATAAATCCAGGGCCAATGAGAAATATGCCTTAAACTGGTATCTGGTCACCAGAAACAGGATCCATGGGGCCTATGGAACTTCCAGTGCCGTTCACCCTAGGTTCAGTCCTCGGACCACTCAGGATGACCAAGAGCCCTCCCTGTAACTCATAATCATCTGACCAATGACTGGAGCTACTTTTTAATGAGCTTTCCGCCCGCTGTCACGGTGGGGAATTTGAAATCAAGGCTTCTTGCCTGAGTCCATCTGGGGCCCGGTGAGGGGACCTTGTAACAACTCCCAGAGCTGGGGGCGTTCGGGGGCTGGTGGGCTTGGGGACAAAGGGCCGGCCAAGTGTTGTGGAGTGGGCAGTTTGGAGGAGATGGCTGAGAGAGTTGTGTGGATGGTGGGCTCAGGGTGGTCCTGGAGCAGCTGGAGAGAGCTGGGGAGCATGGCACCAGCTGCAGCCTGCAGCAGTGTTAGACAGGTGACCTTGGTGCACGGGGCTGACTCTCCTCCCCTTGGTGGAGGTGAAGGCTGGACCTGAGGGGAAAGGCCCCCTAAAGAGAAAGAAGGGAGGAGAACCAGAGTCTCTCTTGGACATACCAAGAGAGGTCCGTTTCCTCTTGGGGGGAGTGACAACCCAGGTTCCCATAACGACCTTGAGTCAAACAGGATTTGGCAATATTTGTGAGCAGTAGTGAACCTTAGGCTGCAGAGGTGACCCAAATGAGGGTTTTTCTTAAAGGAACACAAAGGCGCCAGGAGTTGGAAAGTTCCTCACCTGGAGATAACTCTGCTTAGCCACCATGTACAAGGTTAACCCGGGTAGGGCCAGTCGTGGTCCGGTCTCTAAGGCAAAGACTCTTGCTGCCCATTGCCCACTACAATTCTTTTATATTTTCTATGTCCTCCTGGATTTCCTTCCACGAAAGCATTCATAGAGCTTGGGCTCACCCCTTGCCCAACAAGGCTCCTGGCAGGCTAATGGCAGGCCCAGCCTCCAGTCTTTGACCTTGACATGGTTTTAGCGGGAGTCCCCTGGAGGAGAGAGTGAACTGTTTGTTTGGAAGTATTTGCAGAGGCTGGTCCAGCCTCTGGTCCAGTAGGAGGCAAGTGGCTGGATTAGAGCCCTGGGCCATGACTGTAGGACCATAGCGGCAGGGGCAACACACCAGGGCCCAATCCCTCCATGGAGAAGGGGTAGAGCTGGGACTCGGGGACCCATTTCAGGGAGCCAGCGTAAGAACTGGCTCTGAGTTGCACCTGGCTTTGCTATTACTGAATTTACAGTCCATGGGTCTGTAGCCCTGTTCCTAAAGCAGCTCGCCAGGAATTAGCCCTTCACGTAGATTTGTGAATCCTATTCTCCATCACATCCATTCAGCAAATCCCATATCCTTCCCACCCTGGCACTGGGGCAGGCTGAGGCCCAACTATCCCTTGACAACCATCTCTGAGAGACCTAGTCCAGCAAACCTACCTGAGATGCCTATCAGGTGTTCGATGCAGCTCTGGGCCTGGAGAGGGGCAGAGACATGGCCAGGTGCTTACCGTCAAGGCACAAATTATAGTGTGTATTAGTTTCCTGTGGCCGCCATAACAAATGACCACTAACTTGGTGGCTTGTAGCAATAGAAATGGATTCTCTCACAGTTCTGGAGGCCAGAAATCTGAAATCAAGGTGTTGGCAGGGCCCCACTCCCTCTGAAGACTCTACGGGAGAATGCTTGCTGGCCCCTTCCAACTCCTGGTGGCTCCTGGCTGGCGTCCCTGGGCTTGTGGCAGTGTCACTCCTATCTCTGCCTCCACCTTCACGTGGCTGTCTTCTCTGTCTCTCTGTGTGTCTGTGCATCCTCTCATCTTCTCATAAGGACACCAGTCATCGGATTTAGAGCCCACGCTAAATCCAGTATGACCTCATCTTGAGATCCTTAACTAATTACATCTCCAAAGATCCTATTTCTAAATAAGGCCACATTCTGAGGTCCCAGGTAGACATGAATTTGGGGTGGGGGTGGGGTGCTAAGCAGAAGAAGCCCAGAGCTATTAATCTGTAACAAGGGTGCATGGAAGGCTTCATGAAGGAGGTGGCATTTGAGTGAGGCTTAAAGAAGGTCAAGAGTTTCAGCCAGAAGGGATGGGGGAAGGGTAACCCAGGTTCAAGAAACCACCAATCAAAGACTGCATACCTGGCTGAAACTGGGGAAGGGAGGTAGAAGGCAATGAAAGGAAAGCATGTAGAGTGGATTAGTGATCAGGAGAAGTAAGCAGTTTGTATCTCAGACTCTGAGTTAGGCCAGTACTGATGAGAAGAGGAAAAAGGAGAAAGAAGGGAGAAGGGTCCAGACAGGTAATCTTGGGCCCCAGAGTCATCAGGCCAAAATAGCTGCATTAAACAATTGATGTGTCATGAAAGTCACAAAGCCGGGATGACATGGGAGAGAGCGGTGGCTCACCTCCCCCATCCTCACCCTGAATGCAGCCTTTGCTGGGACTGTTTAGGAAAAGTACCAGGTTCTCTCTTTTTTAAAAAAATTATTTTATTTATTTATTTTTGGCTACTTTGGTTCTTTGTTGCTCTGCGCGGCTTTCTCTAGTTGTGGCGAGCGGGGCTACTCTTCGTTGCGGTGCGCGGACTTCTCTTTGCGGTGGCTTCTCTTGTTGCAGAGCATGGGCTCTAGGCACGCGGGCTCAGTAGTTGTGGCTCGCGGGCTCTAGAGTGCAGGCTCAGTAGTTGTGGTGCACAGGCTTAGCTGCTCCACGGCATGTGGGATCTTCCCGGTCCAGGGCTCAAACCCATGTCCCCTGCATTGGCAGGCGGATTCTTAACCACTGCGCCACCAGGGAAGCCACAGGTTCTCATCTGATGCAGTCTGGGAGCAGGAAAGTAGGCTACCTGTCCTACCCGAGGCATCTAGGAAAATTCTTTCAGCTTGCAGCATCTGGTCCTTGGGTTTCAAACAATGGGCTTTACAGTTTGAACTGTCACCTGAATAGACAAACACCTCCCTTTTACTGCCCCACCAACTTCCCCTGGGGAACAAAGGTGCCCACATCTTGGGCCATGGCCCCTGTGGCCAGGCTCACCTGGGTTCTAGACCTGACTTTGCTAAAACCCTGGAAAAGTGGCTCCCTTCTCTAGGCTGCAGCTAAGAAGCACACCCATAAAATGAGAGGGGATGCAATGATCCCTAAGATCCTGGCATGCTCTAAAATTCTCATGTTATGGCTCAGCCATCTCAGGAAAGCAACCGAGTGCCAAGGTCTCTGCAAAAGACATTTGTCCTCACCACTGCAGATCTCAGCCTTTCTTGCTACATATCAGATCCCACTGAATGAAAAAGAAGCAACTCAGAGTTGGAAAATATGCCCTCAGTCTGTAGGAGGCCCCACACCCATTACTAAACTCCCTTAACAGCCACCAGGTAGCGGGCTGCCCTGATTTATTTCAACTCTTGCAGAAGATGTTAGTGTTTTCAACTTGTAGCTTTCAAGGGAACAAAGGGCCCAAGTTTCCCAATTAGCATGTCAAGCGGAACTTCCAGTGTTTATCCGAAAATCAGAGAATGCTCCCTAGATCTAGAAATACTGACCCCGAGTCAGGAAGTCCATTGTCCAGTCTACCTGCCCATCTGTTCATTCTTGTGCAGACTCCCAAGCTCTTCTGAACTTTCTGCTTTTCAGAGCCTGGGCCGTGGGTTTATCCCTGCACAGAGCCCTTCCGATTTCTTTATCAAGATAGTTACTTTCTCTGTCCCATCTCCATCTGGTAATTTGTTGAGAAAATGATTCTCATCACTTTGAGAAAACGACCTCTGCCCTATTGATGAGAAGAGAGCCGTTAGCCATCCTCCCCCCCCCACCCCCCCCCACCCCCCGCCCCAGGAAAGAGATCTAGTTGTTGCAGCCATTACTTCTCCCTGGAGGCCTTACCCTTAAAATCCCACTTAGTTCTGGGTGCGAGTGCAGGAAGAATTCCAGACCCAACCTGTTGTTCTGTATCCTCAGGCGGAAGCACGACCACACCTAGAATGTTCTAAGACTTTCTCCTATAGCTGCCTTCGGAAGACACAATTTAAAAACTACACCAAGTAGGGCTTCCCTTGTGGCGCAGTGGTTGAGAGTCCGCCTGCCGATGCAGGGGACGCGGGTTTGAGCCCCGGTCCGGGAGGATCCCGCGTGCCGCGGAGCGGCTGGGCCCGTGAGCCATGGCCGCTGAGCCTGCGCGTCCGGAGCCTGCGCTCCGCAACGGGAGAGGCCACAGCGGTGAGAGGCCCGCGTACCGCAAAAAAACAACAGCAACAAAAATACACCAAGTATATAAGATATCTGAAAGGGAAACATTTGAAACGTATTATTCGTATGAACCACGAAGGTCAGGAAAGAGTTGAAGCCAAATGAAAAAGAGACAGGCAAATCTGTTGAGATGCTAGCATCCCCAGATGCACGCTCGTCTGCTGTGGGGTGAGTGAGGTCCCTTAAAATGAGCGCCGTCTTAAGAGTTCTGGATTCTCAAGAAGAGAGTGCCAGATATCAGAACAGTTTAGCAAATGAGTGGTTGGTGGGAACTCACTCATTTATACAACAAATCTATGGCGCACCCTCTGTATTCTAGGCACAGAGATGCAGCAGTGAGCAAAGCAGACAACAGTCCGCACCCATGGAGAGCCTGACAGTTTGGTGAGGGAGACAGATGATAAACAGGATACAGAAAACAGCCGGTTAGATCGCAGTAAGGATCTAAGTGCTAAGCAGAAAACAAATGAGGCAAAGTAGACAACAGAAGACCTGGCCGGAATGGAGGGAGCAGTGTCCCAGGCAGAGGGAAGGGAGAGGGTCTCAGAGGAGAGGATGTACCTGGGATATCTGGGGAACGTCAAGCAGGCCAATGTGGCTGGAGCAGAGGGGGCGAGAGGAAGAGGGCGGCAGTGTGGAGAGCAGGGCAGGGGGTGGGCGAGTAATGCGGGGGGTGGCGGCGGGGAGCAAGGCAGGGCAGATGGGGCCCAGCAGTCTCTAGAACTGGCTGTGGCTTTGGCTCCAGGTGAAGCTGGGAGCTGTTGGAAGGTTCTGAGAAGGGAAGTGACATGATCTAACCTAAGTCTTGGCAAGCACCCTGGTGGGGGTGGGGAGGAACGCAGGGGGGTCAAGCCAGAGGCAGGAGAGGGATTAGGGGCACTTCCATGGCTCGCCTAAGATCATGGCACCAGACTTGCTGGGCGTCCTTCTGAGAGCGTTCCAAAGCTCGGGGCCTGCCCTCAGCTTTGCACTTGGATTTTTGGTTTTGGGGTTTCTTTTGGCCGTGGCGTGGCATATGGGATCTCTGATCCCCGGCCAGGGATCGAACCCCTGCCCCCTGCAATGGAAGCGCAATCCTAACCACTGGACCGCCAGGGAATTCCCCTGCACTTGGATTTTTTTTTTTTTTTTTTAGAAGATGCTGCCCCTCTCCTCTGACATCTTGATTCAAATGGAAGTGTGTGGCTGAAGGGGGGTCTGGGTGGGCTGGTGTACCCCTAGAGGTGTGGGTGTGAGTCATCCGGGACCCGGCCTCGGAGTCTGCTGGGGAGACCCGCGCTCAGCAAGTTGCGATCTGTTCTTGCTGACAGTTGTGATACTGTGATCTGGTCCTTGGGTGAAAAATGTCGACCAGCTCGAGGGTGACATGGCTCTGGGGGAATCGTGACTATGTCAGATTCATTCATCGATTCAGCCAGCTAGGCTGGAAGCTGCCGCAGGGAACCACATAAACAAGGTTCTCTCTGATGGCACTGACGTCCTGCTGCGATGACCATCTCCAGATAAAGCCCCTGACACTTTGGAAAGGGGGGTGAGCTCCAGCAAGATGCCTTTAGTGGCAACAAAGATGAACTTCCTCTAAAAAGAAAATGAAAGCAACCGTATTGGTGTCCACGGCAAAGGAGACGCTTTTTGGTTCCACTTCGTCGAAGGAGCTTGAGTGCGTTGCGGTCAGTGCTGGTCAACATTTGGAGAGGGTCCCTGAGCAACTGGAGGGCGCCCAGGGAGCAGGCTCCGGGTGACAAGGACAAGAAGCCACGACTTACGTGGGACGGCAAATCCGTGAGCGTCTGCTTGACTGCTTCAGGTGCCGGAGATGGTATTGGCCACCTTCCAGGTGGATGGAGGGCCACATGAGGCTGGGGCCCTGCCCCAGGAGCACCTTCCCACCCTCTGGAGCTTTTCTGCAGTCAGCAGGCTGCAGTGAGGGCGCTGTGGATTCTTGCATCAGAAGAGATTGGGTTCTGGACGACCACCCGGGTCCCTTCCACCCCTTAGATTTTGTGACCCATCGTTACCAGCGTGATAGCAGTGAGGACAGTTACCCAGACAGAGTCAGGGGCCAAGAGGAAGAGAGGCCACCAGCATCAATCAGCCAATGCTTAAAACTTAAAAGAAGACAACTCTGCTCAGCCTGACCTCACCAGGGTCCTTCGGTGACTGGGTCATTCCTTTGTCCGGGTTTTTCAGGGTGCTGGAGAGAGGAGATGAGGAAGAGGAAGAGGAGGAGGAGGAGGGAGGGTGCAGGCCAGGCCTATGTTCACATCCTTCATTTTGACCATCACTCATAACTTAGACCCGAACTGGATGCTGACAGTGTCCTTGGGCTCCTCATACAACACGTGACATTGGTCCATACCCTACATGGCTGTGGTAGCCTACAGGACTGCACAGTACTTTTTCACATTCATTGTCTGGCCCAGGCCCAGAGGCAGATGTGATCAGCAGCCCGTTGCTTTTTTTTTTTTCTTTTCTTTTCTTTTTTTCCAATTAAAAAAAATTTTTTTTAATTTGTATACAATTTTTATAGATTACTTTCCATTTACAGTTATTACCAAACGTTGGCTACATTCCCCATGTTGTACAGTACATCCCTGAGCCTATCTTCTGCCCACTGGCTTGTACCTCCCATTCACCTACCCCTATATTGCCCCTCCCTCCCTCCCCACTGGTGACCACTAGTTTGTTCTCTATATCTGTGAATCTGCTTCTTTTTTGTTATATTCACTAGTTTGTTGTATTTTTTTAGATTCCACACATAAGTGATAGCATACAGTATTTGTCTTTCTCTGACTTATTTCACTTAGCATAATGCCCTCCAAGTCCATCCATGTTGCTGCAAATGGCAAAATTTCATTCTTTTTTTATGGCTGAGTAGTATTCCACTGTATATACACTACATCTTCTTTATCCATTCATCTGTTGATGGGACACTTAGGTTGCTTCCATATCTTGGCAATTGTAAATAATGCTGCTATGATCATTGGGGTGCATGTACCTTTTCAAATTAGTGTTTGTGGTTTTTTTCCGATATATACCCAGGAGGGGACTTGCTGAGTGACACGGTAGTTCTATTTTTAGTTTTTTGAGAAACCTCCGTCCTGTTTTCCACAATGGTGATCAGCAGCCCATTTCTAAGATGCAAGCGAAGTGAGTCGCCCAGGATGCTTGGCCTAAGGCAGATTCTGAATCAAGGATTTTAGCTTCAAAACTAGGCCCTTGTCCCCTGGGTCAAATAATATCAGCCTGGCCTGGCCTACCCCACTCAGGGTTATGGAGAGGTCAAGAGACAAGCTGTTTAATAATGGAAACTACCTCAGCACACAGAGGGTTCTGGAAAGAGGATTGGTGAACAGTCCAAGAGTCAACAGGATGTAGTTAAGTTTGCCTTCACCAAAACATTTTTTTTAAGCACCGAACAGCAGTATTTGCATACAATGAGTGGGATACGTGCCAAAGGATTAAGGTAGTCATTGGTTATCAGGGTTTGCTTTGAACAGCTAACTGATAAGCAGGAAAACAGCACAGTTGTATTTCATTCATTTACAACCAGGGTGGCACCTCTAGCTAGAAGCCAGCTTTGAGGAGTGAGTGGGTTGCGGCTCCTTCCAGCTAAACCTGAGGTCACCAAGCTGGATCCTCCCAAGTGACCGACAGCTTTGATAATTCAGAGAAGGGAGAGATCACTGTAAATTAAGGAAATCTTAGAAGACTTCTTGAAGGAGGTGGCAACTGAAGGGTTTGCAGTAAGGCTTCATCTTTTTCTGGTTGTGGAGCCGTTTGAGGATCTGAAGAAAGTATAAACTTTGTCTCAAGAAGAATGCACAAAGAGGCAGATTTCTATACTTTTAAGGGGTCCTTGGACGCCCCCCACCCCCACCCCCGATGCCTATCCCAGACATCAGGTTAAGGAGCTTTGGACTAGATCCAACCAAAACCCATCCAACTCCTTTAGGCTCAGATTCAGGGCCCAGGACTGGAGCTTATGTAAGAGGCAGGAGACTCGGGGGTCCTGCCACCCAAAGCCAGGGTCGAGCCAGAGCGGACAGTACAGATTTTTGGCCAACGGGCGTCAGCCTGGCAAAGGCCACTGGGCCCAAGCCTTCCTGATTCTGTTGGCCGCACCCTGCTTTGGGGAATTCGATCTTGAATTCCCTTTTCAGTGGCCTTTCAGGGAAGTGGCTAGAAAAGCATTTTGAGCAATGAACCGTATGATGATTTTGTCCACACCGAAGCATACTCCTAGAAAGTGTTTACAGATAACTGTCTCCTGTCTGCATGTCATTCCTCTACAGACCTCTGGCCCGTCTGAGCCCCAGAAGCCCCAAGGCAGACCCCAACACCAGCTGAGGTTCTAGGGCCAAGTGTTCAAACTGGGTTCCAGAGCACCCAAGGGGTTCCAAAAAGGTGGGACCCCATAGGAGGTGGACCCGATAGGGTTCCGAGGGGCCCTCGCCTCCATTTAACTAGATCAGCTTCACTTAGGTCTTGTAGCTTAGAATTCTTTGTAAGATTTTTGTGTGCATTTTGAAAGAATGCCATTACTTCAAAGATAAGAAGAAAAATAAGGCTTGAAAGTAAAATGTTCTAGGGAATTACTTAGGGCACACTCCTCTCCTCAGCTGCCCCTCACTGGACTCGTTGGGGCCTCAACTTTTGTCTCTTTACTCCAAGCTGAAGAAGCTCGTGGACAGAAGTGTCCTCCTCCTAGCCTGTGCCTTCGCCCCTCAGGAGAGGGCTCCCCACTTCTACCCCAGGCTTGTGGAAGGAACCCCAGGCGCTGCTCAGCCCTCAGCCAGGCCCCCTCTGCCACCACTAGGCAGCCCCTGAGCTAGAAGCCCTAATTACTCAAGCAGGACTGAGACAGCCTCCCAAAGGGCACCCGGCCCAAATTCAGCTCCCAGCCCTGGGAGAAGGTGACTTGGCCATCCCAGCCCCAAAGCCAGGGCTGGCCCGTGGGCAGTGTCACAGCCGCTGAGGTCTTTCAAGTAGTAGAGACCAGCCCACTGGCTAGAGCACTCTTGCAATTCATAATGCCAGCCAGGGCTGCTGGGAGCCAGTTCCTAATCCCTTAAATCCTAAGAGGCCTCCCAGCAACCTGCTGTGTGACCTTGGACAAATAACCATCTCTTTGGGCTTCCCCCATCTGAAAAACGAAAAGTATGAGGATTCAGTGAAATAACTTCTGTAAACCTCTTAGCTCAGCACCAGAGCATCTGCAAGAAATGATGGCTCCTTCCGGTCAGGGTCAGGGTGGGGAGTAGAGTGGACACCCTCCAGCCCTGGCTCTGCACCTTTTGCTATTGGGCCAGGTGCTCTGCGGGGCACAGGGGCAAAAGGCAAAGAACCCGCTGGCCAGAGTCACCCTGGTTCTGGGATTCTGCAGAAAAAGGAGGATTCTGCCCCTGCCACAGAAGTCCTTGGGAATTTTAGCTCTTGACCCTTTCTAGAAATCGGTAAGAAGGAATCACTCTCCGCACAGGGAGGGCTCAGAGCCTGGCATCTTCCCTCCCGCTGGGGGCCGATGGCCCCTTTCCTCATGGACAGGGGCTGGTCCAGTGCAGGCCTTTCTCCAGCCCAGGCACGGAGGCTGGTCGAGACCAGGGCCTCTGCTGTGGTCCTGGCTGCCCACTCCCCAGACAACCACCCAGCTCTTCCCCATTAGTCATTTTCACCTCTGTGTCCAAGTAGCTCAATTGGTCAGGGTTGGGCTGTGGTGAGGCCAGAGTCATGGGTTACCATGGCAACTCCCCATGCTTGTGGCTGCTTGTTGCCATGTGCCCTCTCCAAAAGACTGTGAGGTCCTTGGGAGGCAGGGGCGTGTCCTCTCACTCACCAAGTGTCCTAGGCACCTGGCACAGTAGCTGGCACACAGTAGGTGCTTAATAAATGTTTGTTGCCTGAGTGAAGGCACGACTGATCCATCATAGCTAGTTAGAGCCCGTGCCTACTGAGCATCTATTGATACTATGTGCCAGCACTTGACATGTAATAAAGTCATTTGTTTCCCACAGTGAGCTCCAGTGTGAGTACTATTATCATCCTCTTTTTACTGGTCAAGTTTCTGAGGGTCAATAACAAGATCACACAGCTTGTGAATGACCAAGTGGGATTTGAACCCAGGGCGACTGCTCTTGAACCGGTGAGTTTCGTTGCCTCTCAGTTAATCATTCTACAGGACAGAATAGATCACGTTGACAGCCCCGAGCCGCGTCAGTGCAGCGGCTGCTTTTAGCTGCCGGCAGTCTAAATGGGTCAAACAACATTAAGCGCAGCACTCACCCCCCAGGGGTGAGTCTGGAGGTGTCCTTCAGCTTGGTTTATTGACTCGGGCGACCAGAAGGCCCCTGGGTAGGTCTAACTCCAGGCCTGGCTCCCGGTGTTGTCAGGACGCAGTGTCCCCTTAGGCAGGCACTCCCTGTGGTGGGGCTGCTCACATCTGCCCCATGCTGCCTTAAACCCCAAGCTCCCAGTCAAGTGGGGAGCGGGCAGACCCGTGTCCTCCCCCCAGCATTTCCGGAGGCTGCAGGAATTGAGTCTCCCTGGCTGTGACTGGGTTGGGCTGAAGCAATCACTGGCAGTGGTGCAGTCGCTGGCTGCCTGGCTGTGTGGGTCTCAGGCCTGACTCTGAGCCAGGAGTGTACCGGCTCCAGCCAAGCCACAGTGTGTGAAAATGGCAAGGTGGGCTTCTGTGGGGGAAATTGGGCTGCTATTACCAAGGAGCAAGGGGGTCAGGAGCAGACGTATAGTACTCCTTCTTGTAGAGGGACCAATCCAGTTTTGTCATCTCAGGCACAAACTTCCAGGAGCTCCAGGCCTCTCTTAGCCGGTCCTCCCAGGTCTAGTCCTGCAGACCTTATCAGGTCATTTACAGACACCAACTAAAAAGACAGAATAGACTTCTCCGGCTTGAGCTGAAAGCTGTTTGCCCTTAGGGAGTTTGTACTTCAAAGAGGCAACTTGAGCAGCCACTTAAGGTGGTCCAGCAGGTTGTCAACAGACTTTCTTTGTAACTTTTTCTGGAAGATTTAAGGCCACTGGACAGGAGAGTAAAGGAAGCCCCTCTGCTAGGTCACTGTTAATACTGATGCTTCCCTGGGTGTGAGAAGCCAGCTCTCTGATGCAGGGTCCTTCCAAGGTGGGAGGAAGAGTCTCTGGGTGCCTCTAGAGCTCCCAGAGCCTGGGGGATACAGTCAAGCCCAGCTGGCCAGCCCAGCATGCTCTGACCTCTCATAGGCCCTGTAGCAGGTCATCATGGGGAGCTGGGACCAGCGTGACCACAAAGGGTAGTGTGACCTTCGTGCAGGCAGGCAGTCCTGCCAGACACACCCACATGCAGTCAGGCCACCCTTGGCTCCCACATGCCATGTCCTCATGTCTCACGTGGCAAAGGGGGCAGTCTCGCCTCACCTCTCCAGGCCACTTCCCTGTGAACCCGCAGCAGAAGTGGTGGGGGCCTTCCAGGCCCACCAGGAGCATGGGGAAGTGTGGGCTGGGAACACTGTGTGCCCTCAGGACTCACGCCTCCTTGGCTGGCTGACCAGATGTCCTGGTTTGGGGGCCACCTCTTGAGCCTTCATGTTGGCGGGTGTTTGTGTGTGTATGTATGTGTGCGTGTGTGTGCGCGCGCACCATGTTTAGTTTTATTTCTTTCTTAAGGAGCCAGTATACAATTGTGATTCAGATTTTGAGCTCAGGAGTCAACAAACCAAAATTCATATGCTGGCTCTTCCACTCACTTGCTGAGTGGCCCTAGGCAAGTTACTAGACCTCTCTGAGCCTCAGATTCCTCATCTGTAAAATGAGATCTCAATGAGATACTACTGTATGGAACGTCCTGGACATGCTGGTGGGCCTATGGATCGTGTTTGACGGTCCACTGCAGCCCCTCTCGTGCACTCTCTGCAAAAGCCTCTGGGGCCATATCTTTATGACAGAGAGCTTGTTTTAAGTGATGCCGATAGGTTAGTGTGGGGAGGGGCGCTGTGCCACTGAGAGCCCACAGACTTTGGAGAGACAGACTCGAGTTTCAGTCCCATCCCTCCACCTCTCTGCCCGAGCTTCCAGTGGCTGCCTTAATACACACCACACACTCAATGGCTTAAAACAGTACACGTTTATTCTCTCACAGTTCTGGAGGTCAGAAGTCCAACACGGTCTCGCTGGGCTAACATCAAGGTGTCAGGGTTATGTTCCCTCTGGAGGCTCTAGGGGAGAATCCATGTCCTTGCCCTTCCCAGCCTCTAGAGGCGCCTACATTCCTTGGCTTGTGGCCCCTTCCTCCGTCCTCAAAGCCAGAGGCACTGCATCACCCTGACCTGGCTTCCACGGTCACATCTCCCTCTCTCTTCTGTCTCCTTCTGCTACTTCTGAGGCCCCTTGTTATTATACTGGGCTCACCTAGATAACCCAGTACAGTCTTTCTATTTTAAAGTCAGTTGATTAGCAAATTTAATTCCATCTGCAACCTTAAATCCCCTTTCCCGTGTAAGTTAACATAGCCACAGGTTCTGGGGATTAGGACATGGGTGTCCGGGGGAGGCCATTATTCTGCTATAGCCACACTCTCATCCTCAGTTTTCTCATCCATAATGTGACAATGCCAGTCCCAGCCTCCCAAGGCCATGGGGAGGATTCCAGGAGACTGTCGAACATGCCAGCCAGGGGCTCAGAAAATGCTGGTTGGATCTGCCCTGAACACCTGCTGAATGCAAAACTGTGTTCCAGGTGCCACCCAGAGTCACCAGGCATGGAAGATGTCACAGTCCCTGCCACAGAGCGGCTGGCATCGTGGCTAGGGCGGTAGAGTGTCTTCTGTAGGGTTTGTGCTTGGAGAGCAAAACAGAACAGGGGACTTGAATTAACCGCACACTGGGTTGGCAGCTGCTCCACAGAAAAGAAAACTCTGGGTCATCCCGGAAGGCTTCTTATGGGGGTAGATATGACAGTATGGAAAGGTGTGCAGGGGGCTCTCCTAGGTCATAGGGCCAAGGTGGGCATTGCAGGAGAAAAACACACAGCGTTTCGGGTTCCATCTTCGGTCTAGCTGGGAAAAAGGACCCATGGCTCTCAGTGACACCGCAGTGTGGTGGGTACTCTAATGGAGCAGGATGCAGTTCTGAGCACAGGGCAGGGTTTCCAATCAGTCTGTGCCATTGTTAATAAAGCTCTTCCTACACACTAAGTGATTTACAGGGACAACCTGATATGCTCCTTGGAGCAAACCAGCGAGGGAGGAACTATGATTGTCCCCATTTTAAAAATGAGAAAACTAAGGCTCCCAGAGGTTAAACACTTGCCTAATAGCACACACAGTCGTGGGATCTGAATCCGGGCAGTCCGGCTTCTGCGGAAGGAAGGCAGGCAATGGCTAGGACCAGGGTCTAAGGTGAGGCATCAGCAATGAGGTGGAGGCCACAAAGGAGAACATTCCAGGCAGAGGGGAAGAGCACATCTGGAAAATGGGAGATGAGAGATCCTGGCCTGGCCAGAACAGAAGTGTGAGTGGAGAACGGTGGGAGATGGGCAGGGCAGAGCTCATAGAGCTTGGTGGCCGTCAGGTGGAATTGGGACTTGATTAGACGAGCACCAGGGAGCCACAGAAGGGTTTCTACAGGGTGCATGACCAGACTGTGGTAACGGCAGGTGAGGGAAGCCCGAATTTCCAGCAGAATTCTCTCATGTTGGAGGGCTGGGGCACTCTCTGAGGACCGCTGAAATCCATTATTCTGCAGGGCTGGTGCTAAAGGGAAACCCCGCCTCGCCTGGCTTCCTGGGCCGAGGCCCCTGTGGCTTTGCTCTCAGCATCCTGGCCTTTGCAGGATGTGCTGACCAGGTCATTTCCCGTTGCAATGTCCTGTCACTTCCCCTGAATCCCCCAGCCCTCCAAGCCCAGATCCCCAGCCTGATAGGACGACGCCAGCCAGCCGGAAGGGTCAACCCCATACCGCTTGACCTTCGTCTAGCAGAGATTAAACTGATTCCTAATTAATAGCCTGTAGGATAGACAGTTACCTTGGTACAGCCTGCAAGTAATTTAAAGCTTGTCTTCAGGAGGCCGGTCCATAAATAATGCTTAATTAGCTGAAGGTTTCCCTGGGACACACCAGCTCAAGGGCCTCTGAACTTCAGGTTGGGGTGGGAAGGGGATGCTGAAAGAGTTACCCCCGTAACAAAAGCTGTCTTTCTTTACCCAAAACAACAGCTATATTCTCGTCTTCGCCAGCATCTCCCGGAAGCGGTGCCAGGGTTCCCAGCTCAGCCGCTTCCTGGCTGTGCCCTTGACATTTCCAGGACCTCAGTGCCTCTTCTCTAAAGTGGGCCACAGCTCAGGTCCACAGCCCCTTGAGGACCTGCCTAAATGTATGGGTCGAATTAAGGGGGGGAAAAAAGGATTTTAGAGCTTTCTGGATTTTGGAAGTGAGGCTAAGGGGTTGTGGGCCTCACTGTAGCACCTTTGAGAAGCTCCTGAAGAAATGCTGACCATGGCAATGACCGTTACATGGCTACTCTTGCCCTTAAATCTAATATGCCTCCGTATTGCCTGCTTTTGCTTTTTGCGTGTGTCCATTGGGTGCACAGACAGCCCTTAACTAGCTAGCTGTTGTCAGCTGTCTGTTTGGGATGTGTTGTCCATTCTACAGCAGGGAGTGACTTGGTTGGAGCGAGTTTCCTGCAGCCCAGGGAAGGCGTGGAAGGCCCGAGAGCCCACATTTTGTCCCCCACCCTGGATACTGCTACTAAGCACTCTCTGTGTATGATCGCCCTGCCCAGCTTCCTGGGTGTGCGGCCCGAGCTGTCGCACACGACCCCTCGCTCAGAAGCGCCCTGTACGTGTCAATGCCCTGCTGTCGCCGTTGTGAAATTCTCAATAAGTTTTCAACTAGCGGCCACACATTTTCCTTTGTCACGGGCCCAGCGAGTGATGTGGCTGGTCCTCGTGACAGCCATACTGCCTGGGTTGTCAACTCTATCCCTCCCAAGATCCTCTCCGGGGATGTTATCATCCGTTTCACGGGGGAGGCAGAATGATTTCATTCATTCACTCACGCATTCCCCAGGTACCTGAAGACCTAGCCAAGTGCTGGGAACACGTGGTGAGCCTACATTCTAGAGTGTGTGTGCACTGGGGGAAGGGGACAGACAGTAAACAAGCAAACAAATAACTTAAAATTTCAGATAGTGACACAGTGTCGGAAAGACAGTAAAACAGGGTGATGTGAGGGAGAGGGACTTAACTATTAACGTCGGTGAAAGGGAAGCTGGAATGGGCTCCGGTGTTATAAGCTGGGTTCCTTTGTAAAGATCTGGGATCATTCTAGGTTCCCCAACTCCTAAAAGGACTTGAGTTAGTGGGGTCCAAGTAGGGGAGCCAGTGTAGGGGGCTCCTGGGGCCCCAGGGACTATTTACCCATATGTTCCCATAGCCCCAGCTTCTCACAGTAAACACAGAAGGCTGTTTGGGGGGCTGGGCGGGGAAGGAGAGGGCTGGCCCCGATTTCTCTGAGCGCCTCCAAGTGCTCACAGGCCAGGCCCCTGCACCTGAGGTTTCTAACCAGCCCTGGCAGCCTGGAGAGGGTTTCTTGTACTTTTGACCTTCCCCACACCAGCAAAGGGAGGCCAGTTTCAAACCTCCCACTTCCCCGGTGGGAGACGGTGAAGCCCAGAGATGCCAAGTGACTCATCCAAGAGTCACACAGCAAATCAACTCCAGAGCAGAGTGCTGGGCGGCCTGGCCCCAGTCAGGCGGATTTCCATTCCCAAGGGCAGTTCAGAGTCTGGGGCGGCCAAGGGTAGGCAGTCCAGGGCCGCTCTGGGAGATCTCTGGGAGGAAGAGTAGCCCCCTGCCCTGTGGAGTGGGGGAGCGGCTGGTGGGCAGCCCCCGGGACACTTTGGCGTCCGCTTCCACCTGGAAAAAGGGCCTCCAGCGCCCCTGGCTTCGCTGAAGAGGAATGAGTTTCCCAGAAAGCCGAGTGCAAAGGCAGGCACTTCCCCAGTCTGTTGGGCAGAAAGCCCAAAGCTGACCCCAGAGGCCCAACTCTCGGGTGTGGGGGCCCCCTGGGGAGGCAGGGGGTGGGGTGCCTAGTGGAGAGGCTGACCCCGGATGAGTGGAAGCTGCCAGGCTCCAGGGATGCTCCGGAGGAGGGAGGCCGCGCTCCAGCTGGGCCGGTGCCTGCCCCGGGGGCGGCGGAGGCGGCGGCGGGAAGGTTCACGCTGCGGCCAGCAGACTGGCTGCGTGTTGCAATGTCTGGTGGCGTTTGCAGCATCCTGTCCGTGTGTGCAGCTGGGGTAACCTCGGGCCGGCGCGGAGGAGCGTGTGTGGCTCTCAGGCCGCGCGGCCTGGAGGCTGCTGGCACCTTGCATCTCATTTACAGCTCCGGGTTCAGCCACAGGTCAGCAGCGCGGGTGACATCACGGCGTTTGTTTACCGCTCGGCCGGAGGGAGGAAGCGGGCGGTCCCCGCAGAGGGAGGGGACCCTTTCCCCCCTCCGCCCC
>NC_041216.1:23262053-23296811 GCF_002837175.3 Physeter macrocephalus
CCACCCCCTTCCCCTATCCCTTCCACCCCTTTCCCGTCCGCCCAATGGGAACCCGGCCCAATCCCCACACGGGACTCCAGCCCAGTCCCACCCCAGCCCCTCGCGGGACCACCGCAGGACCCCACCCGCCGCCCGCCCGTCCCTGGGCCCATTTTCAGAAGGACTTCCTGGAGCCTCCTGCCAGATCCGCTGAGGTTTCCCCCGGCGACTCCTGCCACCCCCTCACCCCATCATGTGAGCGGGGACCCGCCTCCCTGCACGGAGCGGGCTGCGATGGCCTGCGATGGCCGGCCACTTTGTTATTGGCAACTGGTGTGTTTACCCGGCACGCTGGGTGGGTAGCTGGCCTGCTTGGCCCGCATCCAGGCACCCTCCACCTGGAACTCCTTCCTCCCTCACCGCCCCGCCCCTCCCTCCGCTTAGGCTGAGTGTTCTGGAAGCTGAAGGGACCTGGGGAATCTAAGTCAGGATCTTTCTCTTCCTCCATACCTGGAACTTGCCAAAGCCCGCCTTCCCGGGAGAGGGAGGCTCAGGGCCTCAGTTATGGCAACCCTGTTCTTCCATTTTCTCAGGCCAAACCCTTTAGGGCCCCCTTGGCACCCCTCTTCCTCTGAATCCATCCTCCCCCATCACCTCCACCCAAGTGCCCCAGCCCCATTCACCTCCACCTATCACATCGGTCACCTGTGGGTGCAGCAGCAGCTCCTCAAGGGCCCTCGTCCACCTCCCTGGCTCCCGCCCCCATTCCAAACCCCCAGTGCTGCGATCAGAACTCGTTCCAGAATCCAAGTAGAGCTGTCCTTTCTCTGTTCACAACCCTCCGAAGGACTTCCGTCTCACTGGGAATAGAATTCAAAGCCCACCCCACCGCCCCCCATGGCCACAGCCCCTAACCTCACGTCTCCTACTCAGCTCTTCCACTTGGCCTCCTTGCTGTCCCCTGAACACACCAAACTCATTCCTACCCCCGGGCCTTTGCACTGGCTGTTCCCTCTGCCTGGAATGCTTCCCCAGATGTCTGCATGGCTTCCTCCTTCGCTTCCCTTAAGTCTCTACCCAAATCAGAGGGGCTTTCCCTGTCTCCCATCCCCATCTAAATATCACTCCCACCACACAATCATTCTATCCAGCCTCCCTACAAAGCTTCCTGTTCCTTCCATGCACTTTTGGCCACCTTTATATATTATATGGTCAATCGTTTATTGTCCGTTGGCCCCCATCTTCCCCATACACACGTGAAAGCAAACTCCAAGAGGGGGGTGAATTTATTTCCTGTTGTATCCCGGGGCCTCCAACAGTGACTGGCAATCCAGTCACCACCCAATAAATACTCCTTGAATGAGTGAGTGAATGAACAAATGAGGGAACGAGGCAGGACAGGGAGTAGTGAGAGAGCTTGGCTTTGGAGTCCGGGTTCAAGTGTTGCTTTGAAACTTCTGGCTGTACAGCCTGCACGGGTTACTCAGCCTGTCTGAGCACTGGACTTACGGTCGCATTTCTCAGGATGGTAATACTGAAGGCCTGCACCAGGCTGGAGGGTGGTCTGTAAATGCTGCCTCTCCTCTCCCCTCCTCGGTACCCCCACCTCAGGGTCACCTGGAGTTCTCCATCAGAAGGTCAAGAGGGAGGAACTGGGGCAATGGTCATGGGGCTTCGGCTAGTGACTCTGGCCCGAATTTCCCCACCCCTGTGTTTTGCCAAGGGTGGTCTGAGGACAGACAGGGAGAGGCACAGCCCTTGAGTTTCTGGCTGGAAGTGAGAAGTTGTTCTGCTTTTCCCATAGAGTCAGCCTTTGAGACGGTTTCCTCGGAGGGTTTTTCCAGCGGTCTTAGAACCAGAAATGTTCCCAAGAATCACACTCAAGGATGAGATGGGACTTAGATGAGTTGTCACACTTGGTTTCTGAGCTGTAGCTCTCGGCAGGTAGTGGTATTAGGTTTTGCGGGGAGTGCCCGCCGCCCTCGGGGACATGAGGCATTCGTCACGGAGGGAGACGTGTCTCAGCGACTGAAAAAGAAGAGATCTGGGAAGTTAAAAAAGCAGGCACATACATACGGATGTTTATAGCAGCTTTATTCCTAATCGCCAAAACGTGCAACCAAAAGTCCTTCAGTAGGGGAATGGATAAATAAACTGTGGAACATTCAGACAATGGGATATTATTCAGCACTGAAAAGAAATGAACCATCAAGCCGTGAAAAGACACAGAAGAACCTTAAATGCATATTACTAAGTGAAAGAAGCCAGTCTGAAAAGGCTACATCCTGGATGATTCCAACTATATGCCATTCGGGAAAAGGCCAAACTATGAATACAGTAAAAAGATCAGTGGTTGCCAGGGGTCGGAGGAAAGGAGGGAAACCCTAGAGGATCTTTAGGGCAGTGAAACTACTCTCTCCGATACTACAGGGGCGGATACATGTCATTATACATTTGCCAAAACCCACAGAAGGTACAACAGCAAGAGTGAACCCTAATGTAAACTATGGACTTTGGGTGATAATGATGTGTCAATGTAGGTTCATCAACTGTAACACATGTACCATTCTGGAGAGGGATGTTGATAGTGAGGAGGCTGTGCGTGTGGCAGCGGCCGGAGTTCAATGGAAACCGCAGCAGGTGTTGAGCTCAGTGCAGGCAGGTAGCGAGCACTCGTGGTCATCCTGTGCCTCCTAAGGGACCGGTTCCAGGCTGGACGGCGGCCGGGAGGAAGTCTCTGCCGGCCCCAGGCCGTGGTCAGCGACTTGGGGGAAGAGGACACCGCTGGGCAATCTAATTTGAGGAGCTTCAAAACAATCCTCTCCAACAGCTGAGCCAGCAGTAGCCAGAACATTCTCTGCAGGCCCGGGCAGGGGATGAGCCTGTGCAATCCGACCACACGGCTCCGTGGGAGGCCCTGCCTGCCGCTCAGGGAGCTCAGCGGTGCAGGAGCGGGAGGGGAAGGCTGGCTGTGGCCTACGTCCCTAAGAGAGAGGCCCCGTGGTGACCCGCTGAGGTCACAGCTCAACAGTGGGACACAGGTAATGAACCTGAGGCTGCTCGAAGGGCAGGGTGCAGACAGGGGTCTGGAAACAGGGCTCCCAGGAGAAAAGGCAGAAAGGAAGTCCAGGAAGGAGACAGCTGGAGACGGTACCCGATCTCTGTCATCAATTGCATTTTGGAAGAAGAAAGGCTGATGGCTTGTTGGGGATGTGGGAGTGATAGGCCAGCACTCCCAATGGGTGAGAGCTAGAGGCATCCAGCCCAGGTTCATTCGTAGGAAAAAAAAAAAAACAAACTTCCGTCCTAAAGAGCAAAGGGCTGTGATCAAGCGTGTTAGCATTCAAACTTTATTCTTTTTTTTTTTTTTTAGCAGCAGAATCTTTGTAGAAATGACTACTATAGAAGCCCAATGAAACTGCCACTGCTCTGGAGGATGGAGGATGGAGAGCTGGCTTGGGACCCTGTCTACCAAGCCCCCCACCCCTCAGCAGCCCCTGAAGCTCCTCACTAGAGCCCCCAGGGTCCCAAGAGCTCAGCGTGAAAACCTCTCCTCCTAAGAAATCCTCCTAATGGGTCACCCGCAGCCTGCTTTGCAGCTGGACCCCTTTGACGCTGGTCTCCTCCTTCCTGGGTTGGGGGTGTGAACAAAGGAGGGTCCTCTAAATCTGGTGGAAGGTTGGGAATGGGGAGCTCTCTAAGATTCTGGGGTTCAACCCCGGTCAAGGCTGTGTCCACAGGTGAGGCAAAGAAGCCCCAGCTGGGGTCTTCCAGGCATCCATCACCCCCGTGACTCGAGTTTTGTGGAGGATGGCGGGATCTTCTGCGAGCAAGGGGCGATCTATTTCTGTTCCTGGGTTAATAATAAGAGTAGAAGTAGTAGTAATAATAAAAATAATAGCTAGCATTTGTCATGTCCTTTCCTCATCCTCCCAACCTCCCTTCCAAGTGGATGCGTCATAACCTGAATTTATAGAGAGGTTAAGTGGGTTTTCCAAGTTTGTGTAAGTGGTAGATCAGAGAACTGAACCAAGGCTATCTGGCTCCAGAGCCCATGTTCTAGGCTACTCTACTCAAGAGAGAGAGAGGTCTCTTTTTGGAAATGGACAGGGATGTGAAAGAGGAGAGAGCTCAAAATGTAACTTATCCTATAGGCATACCTACTGAGAGTGTGTATATCAGTGTTTCAAATAGGACCTGCCCGCCCACAGGTGTGTCCACTCAGCCCCTCCTTGCTGGTGACCTGCTGTGTATCACGCGCTCGGTTTTGCTGTTTGCTTGTTCTCATCTGGCCACAGGATAGATTTTTTTTTTTTTTTTTTTTTTTAGAAGATGCTGGGGGTAGGAGTTTATTAATTAATTTATTTATTTTTGCTGTGTTGGGTCTTTGCTTCTGCCCGTGGGCTTTCTCTAGTTGTGGCAAGTGGGGGCCACTCTTCATCGCAGCGCGCGGGCCTCTCACTATCGCGGCCTCTCTTGTTGCGGAGCACAGGCTCCAGATGCGCAGGCTCAGTAGTTGTGGCTCACGGGCCCAGTTGCTCCTCGGCATGTGGGATCCTCGCAGACCAGGGCTCGAACCCGTGTCCCCTGCATTGGCAGGCGGACTCTCAACCACTGCGCCACCAGGGGAGCCCCAACACAGGATAGATTTTTATTCACATCCTCCTGCTGGAGGTGCTGGGCATGGAGAGCTATGTGCCCTCCAAATTGTGACTTTCCCGCCCCTCCCCACCCTGCCGTGCTTTGGGGTCTGGTGGGTATTTTCCTTCCTTCTGAGAAGCCAGCTGAACACCGCTCTGCTCCGAAACGTGGAGCCCATGGGACGTGCCTGCCAAAGACCTGCCCAGGGACTTAGATCTTTCCGGGGCTGCCAATTATAAACAGATGCTCCTCCTGGGACCCACCCGGAGGCCACCCAGCTCATGTCCCTGGTGGGACCATGCACCACAGCTGAACTCCAGCAATGAACGCCAAGGCCAGGCATTTGTGTGAGCCCCTCTGGGTGAGGAAGGCAAGGCTGGGTGGAGGAGAGGCACTCACTGTTCTTTGATCAGCAGATTTTTCTCGAGGCCTCCTGGGGCCAGTGCCATGAGACAATGCTCGTTGGCTTTTACTGTGTACCTGGCGCGTGCTGGATGCTGAGGTTAGGAGATGACTGACTCCCTGGAGGACCTCCCGAGCTTGTGGAGGAGCTTGTTCACAAATAGGCCCAGCACACTCACATCTGTGCACTAGTGACGGGACAAACAAGGGTTAGTGTCGGCACTCAGGAACATGGGTTCTGAGTCACACTATGCCGCTGCTTATACGTGGTGTAACCTTGGGCAAGTCATTTCATCTGTCTGCACCTCACCTGTAGAATGGAGAGAGAAATCATACCTACTGGTGGGATTGTGAGTAGGAAAGGAGAAAACACTTGGATGTAAAGTGTTCAATAAAAGTTAGCCAGTATATAGTGGTGTTGTTATTGTTGTAGGGATGATGGAAGGAGGAGCCAGGGAAGCTTCAGAATTGCAGGGCCATTCGAGCAGGGTTCTGCAGGATAAATAAGAGTCCACAAGTAGCCTTGGCATTTAAAACAGAGAAAAACAGTCTGTGCTGGGCACTAGGTAGGGTCACAGTGAACCCAGGATGGGTGAGATTTAGTTCCGGCCCTCCAGGAGACAGTACGTAGATGCGAAATGGTGAGACAGCACACGCAGGGCCAAGTACAGTGCGTCATGAGTGAGTGTAAGCTGGGAACCCTGGAGCCCCAGTGAGCTCCCTCGTGCATTCACTCAGCAGTGGGGAGAGACATGCAGATAGTCACCTCACAGTGGATGGGAGCCCTGAAGAGGCAATGCCAGGGACCTGGGGAACAAGCCAGGGTTGGACCAGCTGTGCTGAGTTACTTGTGTGAAAAATGGCCTGTTTTGGAAATGATATGTGGGAAAGACTTTATTCTGTCCTCCTTTTCTAAGATCATAAATGATGGAACTTGTCTTTCAGAGGCATTTTTCCTGTATAGACAAGCACAAAGAAGCAAACTTATGATTCCCACCCAAGACAAGCCCTGTTCTTATGTAGCCTGGTGACGTCCACCAACTTACTACGTTTTTAGAGCTGAGATTATCCTATATGGATAATGCTGCATACTTTTCTCCTGACCATTTTTCCATGGTGTGAACTCTCATCATTCTAATGGCTGCAGAAGAGGGTATATCAAGGGGCTGTGCTGTGATTTTCTCAGCTCTTCTTCTCCATGGGAAATAATAACAGAGAGCAGGTGCTGAACACTAGGTGGGTGCCAGCTTTTGCATGCTTCATCCCCACAAGGCCCCATGAAGAGAGGAGATGGCTTTTCTCCTACTGGGAGAGGGAATCATGGTGAAGAACCTCGGTTCAAATCCCACCTCTGCCCCTTGGTTGCTGTGTGACCTCAGACAAGTTGCTTAGCCTCTCTGAGTTGCAGTTTCCTTAGATACACGACGGGCATAATACAGCGACCACAGAAATGCCCCAGTTTCAACAGCGTTCCCCTCTTTATTCTTTATCCCACTCACAGCGGTTTGTGTCCGGCTGTTTTCTCATTCCTTCGCTGTCTCCCTGAGGCAGAGACCATGTCCGTTTCGCTCACCGTTAAATCCCGCAAAGGCACAGCACCCAGCCTGCTGCAGGCCCTCTGTGCGGCCCTGTCGAGGGCTTGCGGATGTTGAGGGAGGTGAAGCTGAGGTCTGGGTGGGAATAAACACTGGTGTGAGGACTCAGGGGATTTGGGAGCCGAATTCTCAATGCTCAGAAAAATCCCACCGTCCCTTGGGTTTCAGGGGTGCATCTGCGGAGGGCAAAGGCTCCGGGTTCAAATCCTGTCCCCGCCACCCACTGAGTGCGACTTTGGACAAGTTAACTCAGCGCCTTTGAGCCAGTGTCCTCAGCCAGAAAAAGTGGATCGTGATAGCCTTCAGCTTTGGGGGCTGCTCGGGGGTTCAGGCTCGCTGCGAGGGCAGCTCCGAGGGAGAGGAGGGCGGTACCCCGTGCCTCTGCTGGGAGGCCTGGGGCGCCAGAGGTCTTCACCCCCCTTCCCTCCTCCTCTCCGGGACAGAAGCTCGCCATTTGCCCCCCGAGGGGAGGGGAGGCCAGGGGGTGTCCAGTGCCCCTGAGCTTTTATTTTATAAACTCAGCTTAAGAGTAAATCCTGGGGCCGCTGACCCTCCCCAGCTGCTTCCTGTCCTTGGAGTTGATTAAGAGGAGGCCATGTTGGGTTCCAAGGGCTCATAAATCTGCCCCCTCCCCAGGCTGCTTACCCCACGCTCCTCTCAGCCCCTTGCCTCCCGCCCACCCCGTCCTTACCCACATTTGGGCACTGGGTGGGACCCCTGTCCTGTCACCTGTCCGGGGTCACCCCCAGGTGACTCTGGTGAGAAGGCTCCCGGACCAGCCTCTGAGCTGTACCTGCCAGGTTCCTGGTCAGTGACTCTGGGTCCCCAGAGGGGTCCGGGCAGGGCACTGGAGGAGGAGGAGGGACAGTGGCTGTAGCAGCTCCAACTGGGCAGCTCCTAGCCAGGAAGGGCCCCCATCCCTCCACTCAGCTCTCTCCCTCACCTCCCACCCCCAGCGGCTCAGTTACTGGAAGCCTCCATCAAGGTGACCAGCCCTGGCCTCCCTGTCACCATGGAGACGCACCTGGGTCCTAAGACGGGCACATGCCCAGCCTGGCTCCCCAGGGACTCGCCTGAGGAAATGTACAGCGGTGCAGAGGCTGCACATACACACATACACGCATGCAGAGAGAGACACACAGTGAGGCGCACATACACCGGCCTGGGCCTCACCTCACAGCTCAGTCCTAGGTGGTTTTGAGGCTCTGGGTGAAAGTCCGGGTCTCTCTGACTCCTGGGCTAAGTAGCCTCTGTGTTGAAGGTTCTGGGACCCTAAATGGCTCAGTCAAGGAAACTGGGCTCGTCTCAGCCTCAGAGACTCAGAGAGGCTATTTAACCACCTCCCACCCTGTCCCACCTACGGCCATGAACTTTCATTCATTCGCTCAACAAACAGCACTTGCTTTGCTGGGCACTGAGATATGAAATGAACAAGGCAGGATCAAGGCCCCCGGGAGCTCCCTGCTCAGAGGGGTGGGGTGAGGAGGACAGAAAGCAAACCCGTCACAGTGTCTGGGGAGAGGTGGGGTCTCTGAGCACAGAGCATGAGGCCAGCCCACCAGGGGCGTCCTCAACAGACCCCCAAAAGGACATGGCCAAACCTCAGCGTCCCACCTGGGTGTACATACATGGAAGACAGTGGGGCACAGCCTTCGTTTCGCCTCCCTCACCCTAGCCCCTGTTTCCCTCTCCAGGGTGTCCTTCCAGCCATGCAGACCATGCTGGCCTTCCCTGTTCCCTGTCTGCTGGGTTTTTTGTGCTCCCAGGCACCTGGACGCCTGCGCCTTGCAACAAGCCCCTACCCCCACTTTAAGCGTCCCTTCTCTTGTCCAGAAGTTCTCAGAGTCCTGGAGGCACCTCTCTCATCCTCAGCCAGGCCCTAGGAAACTCTGCAAGCCCCAGGGTCCTGTTCCCCATATGAGATGGAGGTGGGATGGGGTTAGGCAGGGACCAGAGTAGGAGAAAGGAGGCCAAGGATTTCCTTCACCTCAGACTGCCATACTCAGAAATTAGATGGATGGATGATGGAGTGGATGGATGGATGTGAGGAGGGATAGATGGACAGACAGGTGGGGTGACAAGGGAGGATGGAAGGAAGCTAGGATGACTGACTACCAGGCGAGAGTGAGGTCTGAGATGGTGGAAGATGCCTGAACAGATGTTTATCTCTTCTCCATGAAGGGAATCTCTCCAGCCTCTCCTGGAGGAACACATTCTAAGTCTGTTTTTAGTTCAACAGACGAGAAAGTGTCCCTTGGAGCCTGTCTAACTGCAGACCTTTTGCTCTTGAAGGACTTTTGTGGTCGTGGAGGGTGGCTGATGGAATTCTCCCTCGTAAAGCCTTTCCTGTATTTCAAGACTTCAATTAAAATAAATAAACTGGTTGGACAAGGTGGGGTTTTCAAACTGGGCTTTCCCAGAGATGTTTCAAGAGTTGAAAGAACACTTTTATTTTCCTTTAAGAAGTATTTCGAAAGTTTTAAAAACTCTAATAAAAAAGTCAAATCCATGGGAGCCACCAACACATTTGTGTGTCCCGCCAGCTAACCCGTTTTGGGCCTTCTTTGGTTATGTGAAAATTCTGAGATTTCAAGGTAAACAATTGATAAACGGTTATCACCAACAACTACTTATCTGCGTGACTTTTCTCCATACCAAGTCCAGAGCAAAGTACAGAAATCAGTTAGATTCTGGGCTGGCGTGACGAGTCAATCCATCACTCCCACTTGAAAATGTTTGCCTTCCCACCTCAGCCTTTCTGCTCTCATTCGTTGCTTTTAGTGTAAGAAAATATGGAGTCGGACGTGTAATTTGTTCCTTTTACTGGTTTCACACATGGGGTTCCATGTTAGGTTTTATTTTTTTAAGGAGAAATTTCATTGATAATTTTTAAAAGAAAGAAGAAACAAAAATAGAAACCCATTAGATTAATCCCCCAGGAGCCTTTTATCTCTTCCTTTCTCTGATTCTCTCCAGTCCCCAGCCTTTCTCCCTCTGTGCTGATTAAGCTGGGTCTCAGGATTCTTAGTTCCCCGTCACCCGACCCTGGTTCTTTGACCAACAGGGGCCTCTCTGGACCCAACGACGTACCGTGGGAAGGAGTGTCATTCTCCTGTAGGTCAAGGTTGAGAATTAGCCCGGCCTCTCTTCTGAGCCTTTTATGGCCAGCCATTCATAAATTTGGCCCACCCCCTTTAAGGATTCATGTCTTGGTCCCTCCAGGGTCACTTCCTGGTGTAATGAGTCCCGCGTTTATTACCTGCGGGGTGAGGTCGTGTTTCCTTCCCCGGAGGAGCCCAGCTGCCGGTCTTCCTGGCCCTCCTTCTGCTGGACCACAGCTGGGTGGAAGGGAAGGCTTCTTTCAGCCTCCAGGCACGTCACGGTCAGAACCTCGCAGTCCATTCATCAGCGGGGCTCTAGACCTCAGTGGTGAGAAGGCCAGCTTGTTTCTAGCTCAGAGCATTCTGGAACATTGTACAGAAAGAGCTCTGCTACTACTTTTAACTAGGTAGGATCATTGGAATTGGGCCGACAGGAGACATCCTCCTGGAAGCAATACGTAAGAAAGACTTGTGAATCACGCATCCACCCATGGGTCATAAACAGGCTCCGAAACTCTTGGTTCCCTTCAGAGTAGGCTGTATATATATCCCTTTAACAAATCATATTGTGACTTTGCATACTCCCTTTGAATGGAATCAGGGAGGCCAGTCCTGAGGCAAATTACATACTGAATTTCTCATGGCAATCATTGAATCGCAATGGCCTCCTTAATGACCACGTGTTCAGTACTGCTATCCTCTCCTTCCAGATCGTTCTGTGGGGCCGGACTGAGAAATGCCTGAAGGAGACGACGGAGGAGATTCGGCAGATGGGCACCGAGTGCCACTACTTCATCTGCGATGTGGGCAACCGGGAGGAGGTGTACCAGACGGCCAAAGCTGTCCGGGAAAAGGTGAGCAGCCTGTGAGGGTCCGGCCTCAGCTCTGCCAGACACTGGCGGGGGAATGCTGGCCGAAGAGAACATTCTCACGTGGCCTGGGAGAGAGCTTTGCTTATGGCAGAATGGCTATTTTCAGGGCATCTCGGAGGGCTTTCCTATGAAGCTGGCCCAAGCTGTGTGCGCGTGTGCGTGTGTGTGTTGCAGGGGGCAGGGACTAGGGGCATAGGTCGATTACGTAAGAGGACTGATCACCTGTTGTCCCCTTTGGAAGTTTAGATCTTGTGAGTTTCTATCCTAGACCCTGGGGGACAAATGTCCCATTGCCCTCTGGGAAAATCCCCGACTCCAGGCATCTATTTAGACTGAATGCATCACTGAGCTCCAAGAGAGCAGAAACCACCATTAGATATCTGGCACATGGTAAATGTTAACTATTTTTATGTAACAATAACCTCATTTATTATAGATGTGCTCTGTGCCAGGTGCATTATGTGCCATAAATTATTTCTTTTTTCTGCTTTTTTTTTTTTTTGCCACACTGCATGGCTTGCAGGATCTTGGTTCCCTGATCGGGGATCGAACCCAGGCCCTCGGCAGTGACAGTGCAAAGTCCTAACCACCGGACTGCCAGGGAGTTCCCAGCCATAAATTATTTCTGATCCCCAGAACGACCCCGGTATGGTTATCAGCCCTATCTCACAAATCAAGACTGATGCTCAGAGAGGGGCTGTGACTTCCCAAGACCAGGTCCCTCCTCTCCAAGTGCGAGCCACTGGGGCTGCCCGCCCGAATGGCCCCTCGACGCCCTCTTGCCCACAGGTGGGCGACATCACCATCCTGGTGAACAACGCCGCCGTGGTCCATGGGAAGAGCCTGATGGACAGTGACGATGATGCCCTTCTCAAGTCCCAGCACATCAACACCCTGGGCCAGTTCTGGGTACGTTTATCCTGAGCCTGAGCCAGCCCTGGGCATGTCAGTGACATGTTCCTTCCCTCCAGGGATCCTGGGAGCTGCAGGGGAGCGGGGAGAGGCTCGCCAGGGCTTGGGCGCCGGCCAGGGGGGATGCCCTAGGATAGGGTGACCGGACAAGACGAATGAGCGGCTGCCCCAGGAGGCATCTGGACTTTCTGAAATGTGGGGCTCGGTGCCCTCGGCCCGCACGCCTCCCATCCCAGGAAAGCCTGGTCGCCGGCGTCGTGTGTTGTGTCCGGGCTGGTCTGTTCTCCCCGAGGGGGGTGGTAGAGGGGCTGTTGGAAGCCGTGGCTGCTGCACAGTGACCTCCCCACCCACCCTTAGACCACCAAGGCCTTCTTGCCACGGATGCTGGAGCTGCAGAACGGCCACATCGTGTGTCTCAACTCCGTGCTGGCGCTCTCTGCCATCCCCGGCGCCATCGACTACTGCACGTCCAAAGCCTCAGCCTTCGCCTTCATGGAGAGCCTGACCCTGGGGCTGCTGGACTGTCCAGGCGTCAGTGCCACCACCGTGCTACCCTTCCACACCAGTACCGAGATGTTCCAGGGCATGAGGGTCAGGTCAGTGGCAGGGGACCCCCTCTCCAAGCCAAGTCCCTCCAGCAGATCGGATCAGGGGAAAGACTCATTACACACAGAGAGCCAAAATCTTAAAATAACCCAGAACCCTTTACCTCTGGCTTTTTGGTCTCGTACCTGATTCTCCACCTGCAGGGCAGTGGGGTTCTATAGTGGTTTAGGGTCGTGCTTCTCAGGTCAGGGGGCTTGTACAGAGTTCCCATGCTAAACGCATGCAATGGAATACTACCCAACTATAAAAAGGAAACCAAGTATTGGTAAATGAGCAATCTGGATGAATCTCAAATGTTGAGAGAAAGAAACCAGAGACATAAAAGTGCATTCTGCATGATTCCATTTGTCTGAAGTTCTACAACAGGCAAAACTGGACCGAAGTGATAGAAATCAGAACAGTGGCCACCCCAAGAGGAGTGGGGACATAGCCTGGCAGAGAGCACCAGGGAACCTTCTAGGCTTTTAGAAACGTTCTCTCTTCTTGATTTGATCGGGGGTTACATAGGTAAAAATTGATCACGCTGGACACAAGATTTATGCCTTTTATTGTATGCAAATTATAGCTCAGTTTAAAGAAATACCGAAATCCACCCACCCCTCCTCCAGGCCACTTAAATCAACGGGAATGGGAACCACTGGTTTAGAGCTTGTGCTTTGGAGCCAGTCCCCTGGGCTGTGTGTGACCTTGAGCCCGATTAGTTCCCGCTCCTGCGTCTGATGCTAATCTGTAGAATGGGATGATGGGAATGTCTATCCTTAGGGTTCTGTGATAGGGATAAAATGGGGTCTAGCGTGCAATTCCGTATGTGCTGCATAGTAAGTGCCCAGTAAATCGTGCTATAATGATGTGCGCCTGTGAAGGGGCATAAGGTTATGGATAAATGAAAATGTGGAATCATCCAAAAACTATTTTCCTTGTTTTTTGCAATGCAACGTATAATGATAATTTTGCTTTCTAAGTGATATGCATCAGCTTCTTCCAAACATGAGGATAGCATGGAAGTGTCATTGTGAGAGTTTCCTGAGAGAGTGGAAGGCATGTGGCGTAGTGCATCCGGGTGGGACTCACTCAGAACACCTTAGTGATTATCACTGAGTCTGGTTTTGCTTTCAAGAATCAAAACACCTGGTTTTGCAGACTCACAGATATGGAGAACAGACTTGTGGTCGCCAAGGGGGAGGCGGGGCAGGGGAGGAGGGAAGGAATGGGAGTTTGGGATTAGCAGATGCAAACTATTATAATATACCAAACAGAAAAAGACTCACATAGAAAACAAACTTATGCTTACCAAAGGGCGAACAGGGGAGAGGGATAAATTAGGAGTGTGCGATTAGCAGATACAAACTACAATATATAAACTAGATAAACAACAAGGACCTACCATAGCACAGGGAACTATATTCAATATCTTGTAATAAACTATAATGGAAAAGAATCTGGAAAAGAATATGTGTGTGTGTGTGTGTGTGTGTGTGTGTGTGTGTGTGTGTGTGTGTGTGTGTATAACTGAGTCACTTAGCTGTACAGCAGAAATTCACACAATATTGTAAATCAACTATACTTCAATAAAATTTAAAAAAAAAACAACGCCCTGTTTGGAATCACACATCAGCTACTGAATGGTGGCGAAATCTTGAACCAGTTTTGTTACCACTCTGAGCTTTACTTTGCTCATCTGTCAAACAGTGAAAATAATACTTACCTCATAGGATTATTGAGAGAATTAGAAATAACACATGTAACGTATCTAGTGCAAAGCCCAGGGCATATGAGATGCTCAGTAACGAACTGCTGCTCTTATTATTTTTACTAACAATAAACATCTCATGAGTGCATAAGTTATAAATCTTCCTAGCAGACTTCAGTCGTCACAGATGTATATATTTGCACTTGACTTATATGCAAATTATCATAGATTCTGAATTTAGAGGAGGCTGGATTAATGACTATTAATGTTCCATGTTGGTTTTTTCCCCCTGTGATGTCTTGGTTTGGTTTCTTTTCATCTGGGTATACAGGAAGTGCTCAAACAATGCATACTGGATGGAAGTGCAGCAGCGGCGACCCATGGTTCTAACTGGGTGCCCTGAAGTGGGCAGGACATTCACAGACCTCGCATCCCTGCGCCTGTTTCGCCTTCTGGCATAGTTTCCTCTCCATCACTTTAAGAAGGAAATCCAAGGCCTCCCCCAGATCATTTTTCCCCAGTGGCTCAGAATGTGGGCCCAAACTGTGGGGGCCTAATCCCAGCTCTGTGTGACCTTGGGCAAATTACTTCGCTTTCCTGTGCCTCGGTTTCCTTGTCTGTAAGAAGGGATTGATAATGGTACCCTGACCTCACAGGCTAGGTGAGCTCCTGTGCGTGAATCGACTAGCCAGCTGGCAGGTAGTAAGCACTGGGTGAAGGTTAGTTACCTGTGGATTGCAGCTGAGCCCCGAGGGCTCGGGAGGAGAGCAGTAGAATGTTGATTGGTACCTAACCAACTCCCATTTCTTGAAAGAAGGAAAAAGAAAGAAAGAAAGAAAGAAAAACATGGGCTTCCTCTCCAACCACGCTTAGCAGCTTCCCAGGGTTGAGGGTGGGAGACAAGTTTGGGGCAAAACTGATGGGTTTTCTGACAAGAGTGGCCATATAGGTGGGTGCTGTTGTTTGTAAATTGCTCTTTACTGATCTTCTTTATGTTCCAGCCACACCAGACACTTTACAAACGCTTCTGCGTTTGACCCTCCACAACCCTGTGAGAGCTCTTATCCCCATTTCTCAGATGAGGAAAGTGAGGCTCTGAGAAGCAAAGTTACTTGCCCAAGACGACACAGATAGAAATTGGCTGAGCATGCTCTTTCAAGGGGTTGTGCAGCCTCCGTGGGAGTTCGTAGCTCTGCCGGTTCCCCGGGTACCCATCCCACACACCACGGAGGGAAAAGAGAAAGCCCCACCAGCGGGCGTGTGTGAGGCATCCCCTCTGTCAGGTTCTCCCGCAGGGATCATACCAGGAAGGGCCCCCTGAGCCCACGGAGCTTGGTCTGTCCATCCTGTCTTCGCGTCCCCCCAGCAGCAGCACTGGCCCAAGTGGGGGCTGGAAACCCACACTGTCCACCGTGTCTGTGGGGCTCCAGCGTCACGAGCCGTCTCACGCGTCCATCTCCGCAGGACCCTGAGGCCGGCCCTTCCAGACTGCAGGGTCGTGGGCATCCTGGCAGCCCGTCATGATGGCAAAGGAAGCCAAGGGTTGGGGGCGAGCTCCGTGGACTCTCTGAGGCCAGCCAGGCCCGCGCTGGGGGCCCAGGAGTTGCCTTTTTCTCAGGGTGACATCATCCCCAGGTGACTGGTCACCCTCGACCCTCCCGGTGCCGGAGCAGCTCACCAGCCCTTTGTGGGACTGAGGTCAGAGCCAGCAGCATCAGTCCTGCACCTATAGGCCCAGGAGCAGTGGGACAAGCAGCACGCCGGGGACGGGGGAGACAGAACACCGGCCTGGGGCTCCTGCGGGCCTGGTTTGAATCCCCAGCCCCCGCCACCTCCCCAGAGGCTCGGCTTCCTTCTCTGGCAGTTGGAGCAAATGATGCCTGTTGATCACTCAGCACAGGCCTGGCGCTTAGGGAGCATCATCCCTGTGCGGGTCTCAGGACAGATGCCTCTGAACAGGCATGAGAAACCCCTGATGTTTGCTTACTCAGCCATTCATTCATTCATCAACCCCATGGAAACGCCCTGTAATGTTTGAATGAATCGGTGAGCGTATCCATGAATCAGGGAATGAGCGAGTGTCTACCCACTCAGCAAGCATTTATTGAGCACCTACTATATCCCAGACACTGCACACAGGACATACAGCAGGGAGCAAGACCCACCAGACTTCTGCCCTCAGGGAACTCACAGGCTGATGGGGGAGACGGGCCATTCACAGGAAACAAGCGGACAGGCAAGGCCATTCTCGATTCAGTCAAGGCAATTATCAGGGGGACGAGATCAGAGCCCACTCTGAGTGCACGGGAGGAAGGAGCCAGGCTGATGGGACAGCTGAGAGGGGAAAGATCTTAAGTGACAGGCTTGGCCAGGATCGCTGGGGCAGAGTGAGAAGGAGGAGAGGTAAGGCCCAGAGTGGGTAGGACTGAAAGCAGAGCAAGGGGCCCTGGGAGGGCTTTACAGGGCAGGATGCGACGTGAGTGAGGTTTGGGGGAGCCCTCTGCAGTGCTCTGAGAATGGGTCCCAGGTGGGTGGGTGGGCTAGAAGCCCTCAATTCTCAAGGGGAGACTTGCTGGGAGGAGTGAGAGGATGAGGATCTCCTGACACATCCCAGGGGGCAGGGAGAGTGTTCCAAAGAGGTGTCAAGTCTCCCGCACAGGAGAAGCCAAAGGGATGACCCTGACATGTTAGCCACAGGGGTTTTCGGCTGAAGCGCTCGCTTCTCAGGGGAAACCCACGCTGTCTCTTCCTGCCTGCAGGTTCCCCAACCTCTTCCCGCCCCTGAAGCCGGAGACCGTGGCCCGGAGGACGGTGGAAGCCGTGCAGCTCAATCAGGCCCTCCTCCTGCTCCCTTGGACGATGCACGCCCTCATTATCTTGAAAAGGTATGGGGCTGGGGGAGGAAGCTCTGGGTCAGCTCTGGCCATTTCCCCTTCTCCCAGTGGACCCTGGTGGGGAAGAGGCCTCAGGCAAGAGAAGGTACCCAGGTGATTGATTAGTCATGTCTGCCTGCTGTGGGCATGAAAATTAGAGCAGTGGCACGTGTGCCGTGGATATACTAACCTTACTGAGGAGTGGCGGTTCTCAAACTTGCTGGTCTCAAGAACCCTTTACAATCTTAAAAATTATTGAAGAACCCAAAGTGCTTTTATCTATGTGAGTTGTATCTATTGTATTAGAAATTAAAGCTAGAAAATATTTTATGGGATTTATACATTTATTCATTTATATATAGCAAGAAAAAATCCATTCAGTGTTAACATAAATTATATTTTTGTGAAAAGTAAACGTATTTTCCAAAAAAAAAAATGTAGTAAGAAGAATGGCATTATTTTATATTTTTGCAAAGCTCTTTATTATCTGAATTAATTGAAGACAAATGGATGCTCATATCTGCTTCTGATTTTAATCTGTTGATGTCACATGTCATGTAGCCTCCGGAAAACTCAACTGTACACTCATGAGAGAGTGAGAGTTAAAAAGTCAAATCCTATCTCAGTATTAAAATAAAAATAGTTTGACCTCGCAGACAGACCCCTGAAGAGATCTCAGGTACCCCCAAGGGTTCCTGGGCCACACTCTGAGAACTGCTATTCTAGAGACCAAATCTTGGACCTAGCCTTCAGGAAGTTCAATCTAATAGGGAAGACTGGCGGTCCAGTGGTTAGGGCTCTGCGCTTCCACTGCAGGGGGCACGGGTTCAATCCCTGGTTGGGGAACTAGGATCCCGCATGCTGTGTGGCACGGCCAAAAATAAAATAAAATAGAATAAAATTTTTAAATGAACATCAATTGGGCTTCCCTGGTGGCGCAGTGGTTGCGCGTCCGCCTGCCGATGCAGAGGAACCGGGTTCGCGCCCCAGTCTGGGAGGATCCCACATGCCGCGGAGCGGCTGGGCCCGTGAGCCATGGCCGCTGGGCCTGCACGTCCGGAGTCTGTGCTCCGCAACGGGAGAGGCCACAACAGGGGAAGGCCCGCATACCACAAAAAAAAAAAAAAAAAAAAAAAAATGAACATCAATTAATGGGGAAGACAGGGATTTCGTTGCCAAAGGCTCGGGCTTCACAGAAGCATCCCTGGTGGGATTTACCAGGGCAGACCATCTTGGGGGGTAGGCTTTACAGAGGAGACCATCTTCCTCCAGAATTTGCCCAGCATCACATTCCCTAGAACTTTCCAGATTCTGGGCAACCATTCCCATCCCACTCCCACATTGAAGGGGCCATTGCAGGTGCCCCACTAAACACTGTTTTCATGGGCCTCTCATGCTGCAGAGAGAGCTTTGACCCTGGAGCCCGAGTGACCGTGGACTCTTGGCTCCCCTGGGCCCCCAACCCCCAGCTGACTGAACCCCTCTGACCTGAAAGGCCTTTTCACTTGGGTGAGGCACCCAAGTGCCTTTATCGGATGTCAACCCCCAGGAAACCAGGTTCCCCTCTGGCTGCTGTGGACACAGTGGGCATCTGAAGAGCCACTCTAACTGCAGGCAAGAAACCTCAGGACACGGGGACACATCAGTCCGTCCCCTGTCCTCCAAACTCAAAGCCCCTTCAGTGACACAGAGTAGGGGACTCCGGGCATTCAGGCCACACCTCAGCCTCCCTCAGTCCATCCTGACTGTTGCTTTGAGATGCTACTTGGCCGCCTCTGTGAGCCTTGGAGAACAGGGACTTGGATCCTCACCAAAGCCAAGCTGATCGTCCACCTCAGGGAGCTTCTTAGAAGCTTTCGGGGACATTCTAGAAAAAAGCTAGTTTGTCTAGAACACCTCAGTACTCTCCACAGTAAGCATCCAGCCTACATTTTCTGTTCTATCCCCCACTACTTTCCCACGAGAAGCAGAGGCCAGCCCCTCCCCATTCCCTGCACCGCGCCCCCTTTCACCTTCCCCAAGAGAAATCTTCACAGGCTCAACTCTATTGCCACCACCCCCAGGAAGCCTTCCAGATTGCTCCAGCTGGAAGTGAGGCTTTCCCATGTTGAAACTAGAATGGGCCAGGGCCCTTCAGTTTCATTCAACAGAGGAACTTGAGGGCGTCTCTATACGGGGCCCTGTGCTAAGTGCCGGGATCGGAGATGAAATATCTACCACAGAGGCACCCATGGGCTTGACAGGTAAACAGCAAGCACAACTCTGGGGCCTGTTGGGGAAGCACAGAGCTATGGGAGCCCCAGGAAAGGCCTAGGGGTGAGTCTGGGAAGTTTCCTACAAGAAGCAAGAAATTGTGTCATGCTGAAGAACAAGGCCTGAAGGTATATGCAGGTGTTTTACTATCTGGAGGGACATAAAGGATGAGAAGTAAAACTTGAGGTCCCAGCTATAGGAAAACATCACTATGCAGTGGAACAAACTTGGCTGAGAATCTTGAGATGCAGAGAGGACAGATTTCGGTATCAACTGTATCATGTGCACAGTGTGGCTGCTTAATAAATAATACATGGGGAAAAAAAGAGGAGGTGACACCCAGTACCTAACTCCTCAGCCCCGCACAGTAAATATTTGTTGAATAAGTGGCATTTGGAGTTAATTGATCTCTGAGATACGTATGGGCCCTAAAATGCTAAGAGTGTGGCTTTGAAAGTTTGTAACACCCACCCTTTACCTTGTAAATAGCTAATTTACCTACTTACTTGAAAGCCCTTCCTCCATGGAGGGGTGGGTAGTGGTGGCTTGTCAGGGGAGCTGGTGTATATTGGAGGGAGGGGTGGGGAGAGCTTATGGGAACCATCACTTTACTACACCTCTTGTGTGGCTACCAGTGACCCGGCCACTGGTCTCCCCACTAACCATCTTCTCTTTTCCCTCCCCACTCCACCAGCATACTCCCACAGGCTGCCCTCGAGGAGATCCACAAATTCTCAGGAACCTACACCTGCATGAACACTTTCAAAGGGCGAACATAAAGGCAGGATGCAGAGACAGGCTCAAAAGCCACAGAACCTGAGGGGGCATGGGCACCTGGGCACACGCCCATGTGCCTGTCCTTTGACACACTTCTGCTGGATGAGCAGGACTGCTCCTCTCCTGGGGAGGAATCTGGCTGCGCCCCCAGGCCAGCCCCAGGACCTTTGCACAGGACTGATGGGTGTAACTCTGACCCCCGTGGGGAGGCAAGAAACCAGCCAGCAGCTGCCTTGACACTTTTGTACATTTCTGATTCTGTAGAGTTTATTGTTAAATTGCTTCTCAAGTCTAACCAGCCTCGGCAATGTGCATAGACTATTTCCGGGAGGGTCTGTGCCCACACGCTCCTCCTTCCCCTCCGAAATCCACTCATCCGCAGCTTGTGCAAACTGGTTGAACGGCAGGAATACAAAATAAAGAGAGATGGCTTTTGCGAATTCCTTTGTTGAAATCCTTGACCTCTGGTCCTTAGTGGGCATTGGGGAAGGGACCAGACCCGACCACAACACCCCATCCTTTGAGAGAGAGTTGGTCTGCTCAGGGCCCCCAGCTGCCGGGAGTGGAGTAGGCAAGAAGGAGGCAGAGATCAGGAGAGAAACTGGAGCCCAGGCCTGGGGGTACATGGCTCCTTGCCAGCTCTGCCAGGCCCCGCCCAACAGCCATGGATTGGGGGGCACTTTGCCTTCCTGCCTGCATCCCTGGTAGGACCATAGTGACCTAGTCTGCAGAGACCAGCTCTCTGTCCTTCCACAGCCCCACCAGCCACCAGGCCACCAACTCAGCAGAGCAGAACCAGGCTTTATCGAGCCCCTACTGTCTACCTACCACGTGCTGGGTGCTGAGAGGGGAAGTTGCTGAGAAGCCAAAACCCAGAAGACCACCAGCACAACAAGGCCAGTGCTAAGGGGGTGCTATGGGCCCCTGGGCCAGATTTGACTGCAGGGGGTAGAAGTGAAATAGCAAAGGAGAGGGAGGCCTGGAACGGCAGAGGGGATTAACGTGGGCTCAGTCAATGGAGAAAAATGACAGCCAAGGAGATGTGGGGAGAGATGCCCCAGCGTTCCTCTGGTGTGCATTCTCTCCTGCTGCAGCAAGCTTAATAAACCTGACCTTGGACCGGGGGACAGGTGGACAATGGAATCTCATCTAAGGCGCCTCCATCCACACAGCTCTCGCAGGTGGGTGGCGGGGTGGGGGAGGGGAGCAGGCAGTGGTTCCAGGAGGTGATGGAGAAGACCACAGGCACAAATTCAACGGAGAAGCTTGCTGGAGCGTTGCACCAAGCCTGCACCTTCGCACAACTCACACAAGAGGAAGAGTAGGCTTGCAGCTCAGCTGGTCGTCAGTCTGGTCTGTGGGCAGAGGTGCCAAGTCACGACCACATCCACTGTTTATTGAGCACCTACTGAGTAGCCGCCAAGCCCTGAAGCTTAACATCTTAACCGTTATTTATCCACTGCACCTAGCAGCAGTGGAAGACAAAAGTCAGCTCTCGGGAACCCCTTTAAAGACTTCCAAGAGGTTCAATGTGTATCAGACAAAATATGACCCCCAGGTGTCCATGGCTTCCAACAACGGAGCTTGTGTTACAATTGCCACCTGTCCTTGGAGGGTGGCTGCAGCTCTGCTCCGTGTCCTCTTCACTCTAGGGTCCCGGCTGACAGAGGAGCCTCCATCTGGGAAGATGTCATCTTGGGGCAGAAATAGACACACCTGGGAACCTGTGCGCTGGCTCTGAAATTTTCTCCCCGGAAACAACGCGCATCACTTCTGCTCACATTCTATTGGCCAGAGCAGGTCATGTAGTCAAGCACTCCAAGGACGTCACTGGGCGTACAATCCCCCTGGAGGAGTGGTCAGTAATTTTGAACTTTAATGCAATCTGCCACACCGTGGAAGGAGCTGTCCATAGGAATAGAAGGAAAAATGGAAATGTAGGCAGAGGATGGAAGAGGCAGACAGATACTGCGCTGGGATGGGGTGGCCTCCAGGTGATACACACCAGGTTCTGAGCAGAGCCCCAAAGAGGTATTGACCTTTCAGGGGGTTGGTATTAGAAAGACCACTTCAGAGGTGAGAGAACAGGCTCAGAGCAGGGAAATTGTATGCCCAAGTTTGTAGGGCTTGTGAGCACCGGAGCCGGAATTTGAACCCCGCTCTCCCTGACCCCCTCACTTACTGTGGCAAGTGATGGGGATGCCAAGCCAGGACTCGTCACTTTCATTTTGGTCCTTGAGGGTATGTGTCACCAAAGTGTGGGGGGCGGGGCAAGCTCCTGAAGGGGTCCAGCCTGTGGAGGTCGGGCCCGGAAGGGCCACACCCGCACCATCACCCCACTTTGGCGTGTGGACACAACGTGGGCGGGTCCACTGGGCATGGCCTGCCCCGCTGCTGTCCCGGCACCACAGGCCAGGTGCCTGTCACTGGCTGTCACAGGAGATAAGTTAGGGGTGGCACATCTCAGTGGTCAGGGATAGATGAGGAAGGAAGGGGGTTCTGTCTGCTGAGCCCCGACTTTTCTGGCCATCCTTGAGAGGCGGCCCATTTCCGTGCTCACAGCCTGGCTCATAGCCTTTTGGAGAGGATTTGACTTTTGAGGCTTCCGTGAAACTGGGCACTTGGCCTGCAGTCCGGGAATGCAGTGAGGACCCCAGGGGTCTGAGTGGATCTGGGAGCGATGAGACCCAGCCAGCCCTCCCCAGGGCCCACTGAGAACAGAATCGCCGTCTTGGCTTCAGGGGGACCTCGTGTCTTCCCAGAGCCCCAGGGGCTTCTCCTGACAGCCCGGCAGGGCCTGGTCCCTCCCTACCTCCTCCCTCTCCGCTGGGATACTTTCAGTCTTTTTCTGGATCTTTTCCCAGAGGAACCAGGGAAAAAGCCTTGGGCAGGTTCCCAGGAGGCCGCATCCTGCTCCCTCCCCCGATGGTTCAGCCACTTGGGGAGCCTTGAGAGTTAAAGCAAAGAGCTAATTCTGTCCCTTAGCTTGGTGTCCCTTAGCTCAGCCAAGCAAAGGAGAGTGACAAGCAATGAACTCCGGCTCCTTGAATCCCCCAAGGTGCAGAATGGCATGTGCCAACCCTACAAGGAAGAACTGGGCCCTGGGAGATGACCCAGTTGCCCCCCCTGGGCTCCTCCCCATCTCCAAAGAGAACCAGATTGGAAGTGGGCAGGGAGAGGCGCCAGACCCGAGCGCAGCCTGGCATGGTTCCAGGGCACCAGGCTATCTGGCCCGGCAAGTGGTCCGGAGTGGAGTCCTGTGGCCACTGTCCTGCTGCCAGGGCCAGAAGGCTTGGAAAGTGGACTCCCTTCTCCTCAGGCCAAACGGGTGGTCGGGAGGGACCCGGGTGACAGAAAGCTCCTGGGCTGACCACAGGGCTCAGCCCAGCCCCCGCAAGAGCCCTTCTGATGGGGCAGACAGCCCATGCCCCTAGGGACAGCCCAGTTTGATGGCGGACAAAAAAAGAACTAGGTCACAAACATACACATTCTGCAGCCCAAGTGCCGAGCAGCACGGAGGGACGAGAACAGTCGCAGGAGGGGATGGGCGTGGGGGTCATTGAAGGGTGGGTGGGGCCCTCCTACCTGCACATCTGGGATTGCTTCTGAGGAATCTTCTCCAACTTTCCGGAAAGGCCTTTCAAACGGGGCAGGGGTGGGGGTGGGTGGGCGTCATTAATAAGAGCCCAGAGGTCTATGTGAAGAGAATATCTATACACAGACAGCCCTCCCCTCAGGCAAAGCCAGGAGGTGACGATGTCCCTCGACACAGAAGGAAGTTCTGGAGCAGCTCGTGGGCACCCCAGTCACCGCACCTTAGTCTGGGGCTGTTAGACGGAGACTCCATTGATTAGCATTCCTTTTAACACACTTCTCTCCATAAACTGAGGGCCACCTGCTATGGACCAGAGCCGGGGCCTGAGGGACCCTGCCCCTCAGCCGTGTAGGGTCCAGCTGTGCCCCCCTCACCCCTCATGGCCCCCCCGTGGCTCTCAGCTTCCAGCAAAGCAGCAGACCCCTGGCTCCCAGCTTCTCCCAGCCCACCAGGAGGTGGGAGGACGGGTATCTGGGGGGAGAAATCCAGACTCTGGAGTCCCACTGGCTCTGTGACCCCTGTGTGTGATGTCACCTTTCCTACCTGCAGCATGGACCAGACGTTCCTGCCCTCCTGCCTCCTGGGCTGGGAAACTCAAGGGGACGATGTGGTGCTGGCAGCTCCCACGGCTCCCCGCCGGGACCCGGCTGCCCCTCAGGAATCTTGGGGCCGCCATCTTGGCCTGGCCTGTGATAGCAGCGCCCTTCAACGCTTGGCTGGCTCCCTTGTGGTTGGACTGGGAGGAGACTGTGGCTCAGAAGACCCCAACTTGGGCAGCGGGGGCAGGGGCTGGGGAGGCCCTGGGGAGGGCAGAGCAAAGGGGCCCGAGGGGGCGGGGGAGGAACAGGAGCTGCTGTCCTCCTGCACACCGGGTGCAGGGGTGGGAACACTTCTCTGGCACCTCCCATCATTGCTGGCTCTGGGCAGGGCCTTTGCCCCCAAATCCCTCAGTGGCTCGGGAAGAAAATAAACACAGAAGTCCCCCCAGCCACGGCTGGGAGTGGCAGGATGGCCATTGCCCCTCTGGGAAGCTGCTCTGGGCGGGCGGATCCCCTCGGGCGGATGGCAGGCCTCGGAGGCAGAGCCCTCAAAGAGCCACCCTCCCAGACTGGCTTTAGGGAAAGCGGCCGGTCCTCGGCAGTGTGACCTGGGGGGCCACCGAATTCTCTGGACTGAAGCAGCTGTGACGCGGTATTTCTACAGGGCCTTGAGGCCAGGTGTCAGGAGGCTAAGGTTACCAGGTCCAGTCCAGCGTGATCAGGCCCAGGGCCCCTGTCCAGTTCAGGACACGCAGGCCGGCCTCCAGGAGCCCCCGGGGCTCTGCACGGGCCCCCCCATCCCCGCCTGCAAGCCTCAGGTGTCACCTCTGGGAGGCGCCCCACGTGCCCACCGTGGCCTGAGGCGCTCCATCCCAGCCTTCACTGGTTTCCTTCATCACCCGTCTCACCGTTCGCCATTAGTATTATTTTTATGTATAACAGCTTTGTTAAGATATACTTCACATACCACACAATTCACCCATTGAAAGCGTACAATTCAGTGGCGCTTAGTGTACTCACAGGGTTGTGCAACTGTCGCCACAAACAGCTTTTGGAGCATAAACGCAGGATGTGGTCTTTTGTGTACGGCTTCTTTCACTTAGCATGATGTTTCCAGGGTTCATCCTCTAAGCTGCAGCACGTGGCAGTACTTTGTTCCTTTGCGTGGCTGAAAACACCTCCCGTGTATGCGTCTACACAGTCGTCTCCCCGGCGTATCCGGTCTTTATTACTTGCTTGCTCTCTTGGTCTGTCTAGCTGTCTCTTCCCCTCTCAACAGCCACTCCGGGAGCCCAAGGGCAGGTCCACCTTCTCTCAGGACCTAGGAGAGTTCAAGGTGCAGGCGACACTCGGTAAACATTTGCTGTCTGGGTGAAGAGGGGCAGAACCTTCGCCAGAGGCAGTCCACAGCACAAGCACCTTCCTGTATGCTACACCCACACGGGCCCCTGAATAATAAAGCCAACATTTATGGCTGCACGTTCAGGCACCACCCCCGCATGTCTCCCGGTGGCACACTCTGTCAGGGGCCGTCCTGGGCGCTGTAGGAAGTTTGGAGCTTCCCTGGTCTCTGCTCACTCGATGCCAGTAGCACCTTCCCTTCCTAGTTGGGACAACCAAAACCATTTCTGCAAATGTCCGCAAGGAGCTAATTCGCCCGCAGCAGAAAACCTCTGGTCTGCACACCTCTTCTTCGTTTCTTTTTCATCACAGCCCGGAACAGTGGGAGCCGGAATTACTGACACTGGGGCGGAGGAGTTCGGTGGTCTGACCGCAGAGAGGCCAGTAACAGAACCCGGGCGTGAAGCCTCTGCCCCCAGGGGTGGGCCCTGGACCCCCCAAGCAGAAGCCAGTGATCCAGGAGGCCTCAGACGCCTTGGGCCGGCCAGGCCACCACTTGACTTTCTCTTTCTTTGGACTCTGTTTGAAAACTTCCTCATGCCACCCTCTTGGTGAGTCGAGCCAATGCTGCAGAATTTTCTGGACTGCCTACCCATCCTGTCACGCCCCGCCCCCCCCCCCCACCAAACAAATCCTGATCATTCTTTTCATTTTTCAATGTTCACAAGACAAAGGAAATAAGCACTCAGAGGAAGCACAAGCTGTGTTTGTTCCTTGCTGCTGCTTCCATGTAACTGGATCCTGCTTGGGGAGGTCACACTGGGGGCCTTGGGCACAGCCAGGGCCCGGGGCTGGCCATGGCCACACTAATGTCCACAGCCCTGGCCTGTGAAGAGTGAGACAAGGCGGAGCATCCCCCAAATGCCACGAGGCATTCCCCATAGCAGTGGGCTTCTCGCTGGGGGTTCTGGCCTGGCTCTCACCTTCTCAGCCTCGTCGGGTCCCCACTGGCTGAGGGCCAGCCGCCGGCCTGGGGGAGCCAGAGCCATGGAGCATGCAGAGAAGGGGAGAGGCTGGACTTTGGCTCTCAGCTCCTTGGGCTGAGATTCCAAACCCTGGATCCTGAGCAGGTAACTTAACCTCCCTGAACTTCAGTTTCCTCGTCCGGAGGATGGGACCAACAGCCCTGTCCTCTATTGAGCTCTTTGTGAAAATCAAGGGAGGGAAACACATAATAATTAATGCATGTGTGCTTGGTATTAATAAATACCAAGTAAATTATAATTAAATACCAAGTAAATTAATAAATACCAAGTGTATTATAAATTAATACATTTATATTATGTTATATATATTTTATAATAAAAGTAATAAATAAATTGTGCCTGGTACATAATAGACCCTCAGTGTTTCATATATATTTAATAATTAAAACCTTTCAATACAGGAAATGGAGGCAGAGAGAGATGCAGTCATCTATCCACCTGAGGCATAGGACACTGCTAGTAAGTGGCAGAGCTGGGGTTTGAATCCCAGAGTCTAGCTGCAAAGCCCTTGTGCTTAACCGCTGGGTTTCACAGCTTCTTGAATAAGAAGCCTAGAACAGTCGGCCCTCCATACCCACGGGTTCCGAATCCACCGAGTCAACCACCCATGGATCAAAAATATATTTTTTTAAATTCCAGAAATTTCCAAAAAGCAAAACTTGAATTTGCTGGCCCAGCAACTATTTACATAGTATTTACATTATATTTACAACTATTTACATAGGACTTACATTGTATCAGGTATTATAAGTAATCTAGAGATGATTTAAAGCATACAGGAGGACGGAGGACGTGTGTAGGTTATATGCAAATCCTACACCATTTCATACATGGGACTTGAGCATCAAGAATTTGGTATCCACTGGGGGTCCTGGAACCACCCCCCGTGGATACCAAGGGATGGCTGTGTGTAAAGAGAGTGGAGTACGATACTTGCCATTATTCATCACTATGCAGCCAGGCCGCCGGGACTCTTCCTGGCCGATCCACATCCATGTCGCTGCCAGATTCCAACACCTCTTGGCCCAGCTGCTTGCTCCCGGTTGCAGGTGGGCCCAGCCGGACCAGCCTAGGTGGGCATCTGAGGCCCTTTGGTGATCAGGCGTGTTCAAGGTGGGTTTCCTTGCAGAGCTCGCTGGGGTCAGCCCTGCCCTCTTGACCATGGGCCTGGGGGGGAGGGAGTGTCCACTACTTCAGCGCCCCAGCCCTTCCTCAGACACACTCTCTCTAGCCCCCAAGGCACAAAGCTGGCGCCCATGAGCAAACTGCTCCCCTTCACCAACTTCTGAGCTCGTAAAATGTTCCCAGCACGCTGCCAGGTGCTCTGAGGGACACTAACTGTTCACGAAGTGCCAGCTCAGGGCATGATCAGTGGTGAACCGGGCTGGAGTCTACGAGCTCAGAGCCGTTCCCTTCCATGTTTACCCCAGACCCCAGCCCCTCCCCGAGAGCACCAGGGATTGGTGGCTTCAGCAACGGACACGGACTCTCTACCTGCAGAATTTCTAGAGAGGCTGTTGGGAGCTCAGAGTGGCCTAGCAGACCAAAAACTGGGCTTGAAAACTGAGCAGATGCCAAGGGATACAGATGGCCCGCAGCCCCCAGATCCTGCCACAGGAAGGTCTGGACCCTGGGCCACCCTGCTGGCCCTGGAGAGTCCCTGCTGCGGCAGCCGCGGAAGAGAACTACCCCCACCCCACTTCTCCACATCACTTGCTTGGGTCAAAGGCTGGGGGAACATCTGACTGGGGGAGTCAATGCCACATGCGCACGCCTCAGCAGCCAGGAGCAGGGAAAGCAAACATGGAGCCTGTTTGTCTATGGCTTTCAGCCAGGAGTTCCCCTAGAACTGCCCGGAGCTTCAGACAAGGGCTGGCACCCTGACCAGCATGGAACACTGGCAGAATCCCTGCGCAACTATTGGTCCCACCTACAATGATCCTTGCTTAGGTAAGAGGGAGAATTTACTGGTTCAAATAAGTGGAAAGCCAAATGATAATCAGTTTCAGGTATGGCTGGGTCCAGGGGTGCGAGCAGTGTTTCCAGGACCTGGTTCAGGAACCCGTTTCTCTGTCCTCCAATTCCACATCCTCTAGGCTGGCTTCATTCGCAGACATCTTGTCCTAGTGATGATAAGCCGGCTCCTCAGCGGCAGCCTCACACCATCCCACGTTCAGAGGCAGAAGGAAAAAAGAGAGACTGTGTCTCTCTAGTCATCCAGAGTTAGCTCTGATTGGTTCTGGTTGTCTTGATTTGAGTCACATGAACCAATCACAGTGGCAAGAGGAATGCAATGCTCTGATTGGCCAGTCCTGAGTCCTGTGATTCATCTTTGCAGCCAGTGAGGGACTCTAGCCCTTTGAAACACATGGGCTGAGAGTTGGAGACGGGTGGTTCCCCAGAGGTCCAATGGGACGCCCTGGCCAGGAGAAGCAAGAAAGGACACTGGGTAGCAAAAACAACTGTCACCAGAATGACCATTGGTGGACTCTCTGACTTGCCCCTGGGCCTTTTGAAGTGGCAGTTGGCCATGCTCTGAGGGGCAGCCCTGAGCTCCCAGAGTGGGACTTGGGCCTCTCCTGACAGAGAGTTGGCCCGTGTGGTGACAGGCCGTTGGCGGCCCCGCTCCTGACTGCTGGCCCCTCTGACTGGCAATCAGCGGGTGGCCCGGTGGGCCGTTGGCTGGCTCGTTGCTTGGCAGGTGACCAGTCCTGTCTGGCAGTCCTTCGTGGGGCCGCCTGAGGTCTGGAAGGGAGATCTCTGGGGTTGACGCCGTCCGGCCCTGCCTCTGCCCGGCGCTGTCACTCCCCACCCCGGGAGGGGGAGGCTGAGGCTGCTTACAAAGGTTTTGCCCCCGCGTGGTGGCAGGAGCCCGTGTCCAGCAGCAGCAAGCGGCCATCTGGGGCTAGTAGTGCTCTCTGGGGGCCGGGGTACGGTGGTCCTGGGAGGAAGGGATTCAGGAAACGTTAGAATGGGTGCATGGTGCGCCCCTGTTCATTTGCTGTCACTCAGCTTCCAACAAATGGCTCTGAAAGGCCGCCCTGGGTCAGCCACTGGCGGGTGGCAGTGAACTTAACAGACACAACTTGTCCTCACTGAGCTTTCAGCCCATCGGAGAGAGGAGCCTGGCTCGAGTCATGATGTGCTAGACGGGGTGGGGACGGCGTCCAGAGAGCTGACATGTAAGCTGAGACCCAGGCGAGGCTCCCACAGGAGGAGTGGAGAGGGAAGACGCAGCTGAAGAAGAGCTGAGGGCGATGAACAGTGGCTGGAGTGAGGGGTGCACGGGCGAGGGGCCACGGGGGCTCCGGAGAGACCGGGAAGCCAAATCACAGGGGACACCATGGGCCCCTGGTAAAGATTTGGGAACTTCTCCCGAGGGAAAAGGCGTTAAAGCGGGGCACTGCTGTGAGCAGACTTGAATTTTAGAAAGATCATCCTGGACCCAGAGAAAACTCACTGTGGGGGGAACATGGGCAGAAGCGGGGAGCGGTTCACTAATTGGGCTGAGAGCTGGCGGTGAACCAGAGCGGGAGGGGGCAGATGTAGAGAAGCGGGCCATTTGAGGCATGACTGGAGACGGGACGGACAGGCCGGGGGCTGCCCGCACACTGTACTGTTAGCACGATAGCTGCAGGGTGGTGTGGACGTGGGATGCCGCAGTCATCGCACAGAGCAGAGGTTCCCTGTCCGCTCACATCCCACGCGTCCACGTGCGCCTGTGCCTAGAACGCCTGTGTGCACCTGTGCGTGCTGCGGAGAAAGCGGAGGACAGACCCCTGAGACGTGCGGAGAGAGGAGTTGGGGGCGATGGGACAATTCATTCTTTATGCATCTTTGTGTTTCCACCCGCTGCTGTGACACGTGTTACTTTTATAGTTGCTAAAAAGGGATTTTAATGAACGTATGAAAAGTAAGAACGGGAGAGTACGGGGGCTGAGAGCCCGGCCTTGGGGTCGGCGCGACCCAGGCTGGAATCCTCGCTGTCATGAACCACTTGGAGCCCAACCCAGCCCCGTCTTCTCAGCCACGAGTGAGGCTGCCACGTGGATTTCAGGAGATCACTCTTGTGCAGCACCGGGGGTGGCTGTCACTGCTCTGATGGCTGCCCTGTCCCCTCCCCCCACCCTCCCTGGCCTTTCCTCGCCGCACCTTTCTCCCTCTTTATTTCCTCCCCCTCACATCCCCACCCCACAGAAAAAGGAGGCTGAGATGAGGAAGGGTCTACAGGATGGCCAGGACAGGCGGAAGGCTGGGACCAGGGGCCATCCCCGGGCCAGAGAAGGAGGTTGGCCTCCCTTCTGCGACCGGCTGGTCCAGGCATCCGGCTCCTGCCCCAGGCCGGGATGACAGATGGCCCCCCAACGAAAGGTCACTGTCTCCGGAGCAGTTGTGTGTTTGGCGGAGGCGGGAGGGCTGGGGTGTCTTCTGAGCCCTCCCTCGGCCCATGGCTGGCATCTGGGGGCCTGGACCTCGCCAGCAACCGGACTTTATTTTGGTTACTAAGGATGGGAAGGTTCAGGTCATAAATAACCACCTGGCCGGGCCGCCAGCCTCTCCCCCGGGGCGCCCCGAAGGCCCGAGGCGTCTTCAAGGCCAGCGTGGCCCCCACTTCTGGGCGCGGGGCGGGAGGTCTGGTGGCGGGGCTCGGAAGCCCAGTGGGGAGGCGGGGGAGAGAGGAGAGGGGTCTCGGGGCCTGGGTTCAGAGCAAGGTTAGCCAAATAGTGGATAAATTAAGCGAGGGAAACAGACAGCTCCCCTCACGGTGAACTTTTCACCCAGCTAACCTGCTCCTCGCCCACTCTCAGGTGGCGGCAGCTCCCACCCTGAGGCTGTCACCTCTCCGGGGGGGCGGGGGGGTTGTCACCTGCCTCTTCCCCAGCCACCACTACTGCCACCCCAGGTGAGAGGATGAGGAGGGAGAGCGCCCAGGACAGGCTCCGGGCCGCAGGCCCTTTGAGGAACTGCCGAGATCCATTTAGAAACCCCAGGGCTCCGACCAGCCTGAAGTTCAGACTTGGGCAGGAAAGACAGACCACCCACCGTCTCCTGCCTTTGCCCAGCGTCCTCACCAGGACAGGGGCATGTGATTCTGGCGGATCGGGCAGCTGTCTTACCTGGAGGTTTAGGGACCCTCTACCCAGCCCGCCTTCTCTTTGCTCGTTTCCAGCCTGAGCCACCCCTCGGGAGACCAGCTCCATCTTCAGGGAGCAAAGGGAGAGGCCCTCCCTCCGGCAAAGGGGGCTTGAGGGGCCCCCCCCCCCAAGCAACAGCCAGTCACCGGAGCCTTTTCGGAGCCAGGCCTGAGGACAGAAATGGCCTCGGGCTATCAGGCTGCAAAGCGTGTGCCGAGGAGGGCTCGGCAGTCGGGCGGACCCCCGGCAAGGTCACAGGAAAGGGGTCTGCAGGAGAGCTGGGGGGGACCCAGGGCCCAGTCACCCGGCCATCTCCTCCCACTGTCCCATTCACCGGTGGCTGCCCAGCCTGGACACACAGATGGTGCCCAGAGGAAATTCACAGCCCGACAGCACGGGGGCGCTGGGCCAGGCGGTGAGGGGCAGGCCACCCAGTCGGGACGTGGCTCTGGAAGCGGCCTGTTGTTCGCTCTGTCCGTGGCATGTCGGGACTGAATGCCTGCTGAGTGCTGGGCACTGGGCCTGGCGCCGAGGACACAGAGAGAGTGAGCCAGGCGGGGGGGCCCACCATCGCGGGGCAGAGCTAGTGTGGGAGGGGACGGCAGGTGAGAAGACAGAGAGATGGCCGCAGGTCGATGGACAGACAGGCAGGTACACAGACCAGCCGCTGGGCAAATATCAGACTGACTGGGCTGGTCAGTGACAGCCTGAAGGAAGAGGTGACGTTTGAGCTGAGGTCAGAATGATAAGGAGGGGACCACCTCGTAAAGGGGGCAGCGTGGGGTGAGGTGGAGAGCTGGGCGCCCGAAGCACAGGGCCGAGAGGCGGCGTCAGAGCCCAGGCCAAGGCCATAAGCTTACACTTGCCCTTGGCCCTCCTGGTGGATTATCCTCCCTGGGCCTGTCTCGCCGACAGGCCCACCGTGTGGTCCTACCCACGGCAGAGGGGCCGGGTGCGGAGTGGGTGGTCTGGACGGAGCCCGGGCTCTGTCGCTGGCCGTCTGCGCGACGTGGGCATCTGACTTCAGTCCCCGAAGCCTCAGTTTAGGTCACCGTAAGATGGGAGCTCAACACTGACCTTCCCAAAGACTGAGGAAGAGTCTCAGAATACGGCTGCCTGGGAAGGACGCATCCTCCGGGAGAGGGCGGAGGGGAAGGGGCGAACTTGCAGCTCAGTGCGGAAGCTCGAGCACTTGGCCCTCCTTCTCGCCGCCACAGGCAGCTGAATGCTGCCCACGCCCCATGGAGGAAATGGAGGCCTGAGTGCTTTGGTCTCTGCTGTCTGTAAGCTTCGTCTCCCCCCCGGGCAAGCGTTCAGGGCTGAAGGCCGGAGACGTCTGTAGGAGGGGCATCTCTCCGTGACTGTGGGCTCTGAGAAGCTGCCTGCTCCACTGTTGGGCCTAGAACTGTCTTTCCCATTGAACAGATATATCCAGTTTCGGTCCCAGTCATGTAGAGAGCTGGTCCCCTTGAGTTGCAGTCCTAAGAGAGGGGCTCTGCTCACAGATAGAGTCATTCCTTCCTGCCTGATCCTTCTGGGATGGATTGGGAGCCTGGCAGCTTGTGGACAGGGAACTGCTGGGCATGGACCCCATGGACATCACCCCATAATCCTAGACCAGGGCCACGGGACTTGGGCCAGATAACTGGACCCAGGGTGAAAAGGATAAAAATGTGTCTATCCTACAAAGAGACCCACCCCCCCGACCATTTCAGGGAATCCTACTTTTGTCTCCTAACACAAAATTAGCTCTGTGTTTCCTAAGTATAAAATAATACATATTCATTCTTTTTAAAAAGTAAAATAATGGTTTTTAATTTATTTATTTATTTATTTTTGGCTGAGTTGGGTCTTCGTTGCTGCTGCGTAAGCTCTCTCTAGTTGCGGCGAGCGGGGGCTACTCTTCATTGCGGTGCGCGGGCTTCTCATTGCGGTGGCTTCACTTGTTGCGGAGCACGGGCTCTAGGCACACGGGCTTCAGTAGTTGTGGCACGTGGGCCCAGTAGTTGTGGCGCGTGGGCTTAGTGGCTCCGCGGCATGTGGGATCTTCCCGGACCAGGGCTCGAACCCGTGTCCCCTGCATTGGCAGGCGGATTCTTAACCGCTGCGCCACCAGGGAAGTCCTAAAATAATGTTAAAAGGCATTTAGGTCTCAGTAGACATCTCCCTATTATCAGGGCTGCCTTCCCTTGACGGCCCCACGACAGCTGGATCTGTCCCAGGGGACGTGCCCCGTTCAGCTATGCTGAATGAGTAAATGAGTCAGTGAATGAATGAATGAATGAATGAGGGCAAACACTCATGTGATCCTTCAAAGAGAGCTGACTATTTAAAAATGGGCCATTGTGGCCATCAGCATCCTGCCCCCCAAAGAAACAGGTTCCCTTTCAGGCCAGGCCCGCCAAACAGTGGGATTTCCCTGGGGCCTGATGACCTTTCTGCTTCCTGCCTTTCCCACAGTTCCTGGGCCAGGGGCTTCCCAGAGCAGATGGTCCGACCATGGGCTCATTGTGTTAAATATTTATTTAGTATTATTAAAAAGATGGTGTCGTGACAAGAAAGAAAAAGATGAAAAAGTATATATATTGGGCATTTACCAACTGCCTAACAAGTACTATTTTCTTGCCTACAGGTGGTCCTCAGGACCCAGCACAGACAAATTTGTATATAGCCACAGTTTTGAAAATTATGTTTACGATTTACAATTTTTACTTAACACCTTTAATAGATGTTTTTTGGATTTCCACATAATCTTCGAAATTCTCACTTTAAAGTTCATTTTAATGGCTTTATACTATTCCTTCATGTGGCTCTCCCATATTTTTGGTAAGTTCTTTTTCTAATGGACATATAAGTTGTGTCCAATTTTTCGCCGTTGTCAACAATGCAACCGTGAATATTTTAAGCAGCTTTTGCGTCTTTAAAACCTTTTCCTTGGGAAGAATTCCAATAGAGGTTACCTAGGCCAAGAACATAAATAGTCTTGTGGCATTTTTTCTGGGTGTCATCGCACTGCTTTTCAAAAGGGTGACACCAGTTTGCAATGCCATCTTCAGCAGAGGAAAGATAGGAACTTCTCTGTATGCTTGCCAAGGCTGGGTGTGGCCTTAAAAACACTTTTTTTTGCTAACTTAGTAAATAGAGTCTCTTGGTGCTGCCTTAACCTGCTCTTCTTGGATTATCAGTGATGATAAACCTTTCCAACACGGTGGTTCAGAGCAGGTGAGCTTGGCCAGTTAATTGACTAACCTCAGAGCCCCAGCCTGTCAGATATAAATAGGATAATACCACCTGCTCATGGCATTATAGTGATCTTTATTTTTTTCTAATTCAGCCACTCATTTTTTTTTTTTTTTTTTTTTTGCGGTACGCGGGCCTCTCACTGTCGTGGCCTCTCCCGT
>NC_041216.1:23296910-23352627 GCF_002837175.3 Physeter macrocephalus
CACGGGCCCAGCCGCTCCGCGGCACGTGGGATCCTCCCGGACCGGGGCACGAACCCGCGTCCCCTGCATCGGCAGGCGGATTCTCAACCACTGCGCCACCAGGGAAGCCCAAGCCACTCATTTTATTTTTATTTACATATTTGTGTGAACTTGAGCACAGGCAGTACTTTCAAAGTACCAAAATCAAAGCATGGTCTTTGCCCCAAGAGCTTACAATCCATTTTCATATTTCCAGCATTTCTCAGAACTTCCCTAAATGAGTCTTTTAAAGGTAACTTGAATATACAATAGTACTGGCACACCTCAGAGATATCTTGGGCTCAGTTCCAGACCACCAAAATAAAGTGAATATCACAATAAAGTGAGTCACATGAATTTTTTGGTTCCCCAGTGGATATAAAAGTTAGGTTTATACTATACTGTAGTCTATACCATGTGTAATAGCACTATGTCTAAAAAAACAATGTACACACCTTAATTTAAAAACATTTTATTCTCTACTCAGTACTCTGTAGTGACCTATATGGGAAAAGAATCTAAAAAAGAGTTGATGTACATACGTATAACTGATTCACTTTGCTATAGAGAAGAAAGTAACCCAACATTGTACATCAACTATATTCCAATAAAAAACAAAACAGAACAAAAAACTAAATAAAAACATTTTATTGGTAAGAATGCTAACCATCACCTGACAACACAGGGTTGCCACAGACCTTCAATTTGTAAAAACCGCAATATCTGCAGAAGTGCGATAAAGCGAAGCGTAACCAAACAAGATGTGCCTGTAATTACGTTACCTGCAGAACCCAGACAACTCAGAAATAAATTAATTTTACCCCAGACACAGATGTCAGGGTTGTGAATATATAGATTGTTTCCAGACTTTCACACCTGAATGCAAGAATTATATCCTGCAGAAACCTGCTTGGTTGAAGAGATTTAATTAAAACAGGAATGCTTGAGTCTTCTTGGGACAAACAAAAGGATTACCGCATTTCATAGATAATACAGAAAAAATTAGGAGTGTGTCACAGTCACCAAACTTCACATTTGTTGGTTGGATTTTCTTGCTGTATTCTTTTACAATGTAAAGCTCTTAAGGCAGCGCTTACCACAGGGTAATGAACGCCAACTACTTGACTCCGGTTTCTTTGTATGTGAATGATCTTTCCATGTTCTTTGCTCACATATATTGGACTCTTAATGTTTTTCTTGTTTATGTTAATGAACTCTTTATATATTGCAGCCATTCTTCCTTAACCTCATGTTTCCTGACATTTTACTTTGTTCACAAAATTTAGACTATTGGAAAGTTGCTGGTTTTTGACATCTGTTCCTTCCCCAGAGGTGTTCTGGGTGGCATTTGAGCCCCCTTGCCCCCCAGCACTGTCTGAAACAAAGTGGGCAGAAACAAAGTGGGTCTGGAGGTTTACCAGTCGGAGTAATTCAGCTGATTTTGTCTTGGGCTCAGTCAGCTTTCCTGATGTCATGGTTCCCCGGGGACTGGACTCATTGAAGCATGTGCCATAATTCCTTTGAAATGAAAGCCCTCAGAATCTCCTCATTCTGAGGGGCTCTTGCCCCAATCTAGGTCAGTTTTCTTGATTTTGTTGTGGCTGCTGTTTTCGCTTTCTTTTTGCTTTTGCAGCAAATTCATTTATTTACTTACTGACTCTCCAGCCTTCTATGGGCAACACTCTGAGTTTGGGGATATAATGGTGAGTGAAACAGACACGTCCCTGCCCCAGTGGAGCCCACCGTCTATTGGGAGATGCACACTGGCCAAAGAGCATCTAGTTAAAGGGTATTTATGAGCATCTACTGTGTGCCAGGCGGTCTGCTAGGGACTGGGGACACCCAGGTGAGCAGAGATGGCCCCTCATCATCCTTAACCAAATAACCACACAGAGATGGAGGGTGATAAAGGGAACAGCAGTTTCAAGCCCCCGCTCAGCCAGGTCCAGAGCTGGGCTGAAAGGCAGGGTCCCTCGCAGTCTGCTGGGTCAGTGTTTAGGGAACCCCTCTGTTGGTTCAGCCCACCCTCAGGGCCCCATCTGCTCCTGCCCCACCTGGGCTGCTCACCTCTTATCTGATGGGTGGGAGAGGTGTCAGGAGAGCCCAGGGGCAGATGCCCATTTTGGGGGTATGCGAGGCAGAGAGCAGGGAGGGCCATATGGCCCCACTGTCACCCTGCTACTTTCTCTGACCTCGGCTTGGCCTCCCGCCTTTGGGAGTTCACAGAGGGGTGAAGCTTGCTCCAAATGGAGGCCGGTTCTTTCCCCTCCAGGGAGGCCCGGGAAGGCCCCTTCTTCCCCTTCCAGGGCTCGCTGGGATCTGAAGAGCCTTCCGTCCAGCTCTGTCCTCTCCCCTCCCCAGCTCTAGGGACCAAGCAGCAGGGGCTCCCATGACTGTCCTGTCCTGGGCACGGGCTTGGGGGGAGGAGCCCAGACCCAGGGGCCCTGGGGCAGAGACCAGACCGCTGTGACTCCCCTGAGCCGGAGGGGCTGCGTTTCCCTGGGGGTCCCTGCTCCCCTTGAGGTGTAGGGAACAGCTCAGACCTCAGGTTCATTCTGTGGTCCCAGGACGATGAGCGTGACCTCCCCCTTGGACACGTCACCATCTGCAGTGTGTTTTGTGAACGGCTCTGCAAGAGCCCAGGGGCTGTCACTGGCTCCCCACGCATCCTTGCCGGGAAATTCCAGCCCATAACTCGGGGCCTTAGGGACGTCTCCACAGACTTTGGAGCCAGAGAACCCTGGGTTGGAATCCTTATCTGTCTCTACTCTCTGTGGGACCCTGGGCAGATTTACCTCACCGAGCCTCGGTTTCTCCACGCGTAAAATGGGTTCACCCCTACCCGCAGGGCATGGTACCAATTGTGTGGCCCCTGGTGACGGCTCCTGACAGCAGCTGGGGGGCGGGGGGCTTTGCCATCAGTGACTGCTCTCAGCCTGTCATTCAGCACCGGTCTGGGTACCAGGGAGGTGGTCAGAGATAACCAGGTAAACTGAGGCCTTGCTTATAGGACCCTGCCTTCTCGCAGGGAGGCTCCGCCAGCAGATCTCATGTCATCCTCACGAGAACCTGGTGGTGATGGAGACAGAAGCAGTATTAGCCTCTTACGGATGAGAGCTCTAAGGCTCAGAGAGGTTGTCAAACTCATTCAAGGTTGCACAGCTAGACAAAAGGCCCAGGTGGGATCCCCCACAGGTTGCCAGACTCCGGAGCCCATCCATGAAACAGCCAGGAGGAGGGGCGTTTGCTGAGAACCCAGCCCAGTCTTGGACGCTGAAGCCAGGAGCCGGAGAGGAAGAAGTTCTGTCCACCAGTTTTACACAATCCTGCAAGTCCAGAATTCCCCACCCCACCCCCGTGCACTGCCCCCCTGGACCCCAGGACTGGGCTCCATCTCCAGGCCTATCCTTTGGAACTTGGCGTTGGCGCTGGGGGAGGGTGGTGGAGGGAACTGGGCCCCTGGGAGCTGCTGTCACTCTTCCCTGGCCCCGGGAAGAGCGGGCGGGCCAGGCCGGGCTCCTTTGTGGCACGCTGACAGGACGGTGCAGCCACCACGCGCTTCAGCTGCCAACTCGCCGCGGTCACTCAATCCATCACCGAGGGCGGGGCTCCTGGCCGGCCGCTCGCCTGCAGTGTTGTTCTAGTCTGCCCGGAGCTGTGAGATAAACGGGGCATGAACTGGCCCCCTGGCAGGGGGTCAGCCCCTTCTGCCCTCATTAAAGTGCCAATCAAGAAGAGGAATGGCAACAAGCAGAGGAGCTCAGCCTCCCAGGCAGGCGAGGGGGCAGGGTCCAGGCTCCCCCCACCTCCACCAAAGAGCGCCTGGAGAATTCCACCCCAGCCCGAGCCTCCGGTTGCCACATCCCCCTTGCTTTTCCCTGCAGTGAGAGCAGCTGCGGGAGCTGGAAATTCAAGGCAGCAAACGCTGCTCACTTGGTTTGGGTGGCTGTTTGGTTACCTGCTGCCACGTAGCAAAACGCCCAGAAACTTAATGGCTTAAAACAACCACCGTGTTATTATCGCTTGCTTCTGAGGGTTGACTGGGCTCAGCGAGGTGAATCTTCTGCTTTGTGTGATGTCAGCGGGAGTGGCCACCAGCCGGGGCTCCACTGGGCTGGAGAGCTTCTGCGTGGCTCATGCATAAATCCGGTATTTTGTGGGGCCACCGGGAAGGCTGGGCTCACCTGGGTCACCGGGGCGATTGTGCCTCTCTCTCCATCCCTCTGGAGTCTCAGGGTCTCTCCCTGTCCAGATGACCCCTCCACGTGGTCTCTCCCACAGGGTAACCACACTACTTATCACGACTCAGGGCTCCCAAAAGTGGAGGGTGCTGGTCCTTATTAAGGCATTGACCTGGAGCGGGTGCACCTTATCCTAAGTTGAGTCCTGGGCCAGCCCAGATTCAGTGTGGGAGGGGACACCCAGGGGGGTAGATGTTGGGAGGCATGGTCCCTTAGGGCCATCTTTGGAGACTGGCTACCACAGTGTGATCCCAGTGTGGGTGATTTGCTCAGGAGAGGGGGTGGGACAAACTCTTTTTTCTCCTGGGTTCTTTGCCTGGAGGTCAAGGGAGCCAGGAGCTTCTTGGTGGGGGGAGGCTATAATTCTCCATTCCCATTTATACACAGACCTTCCACAGTTCATCCATTCTCTAGAAAAATCCCCCAAACCTTATAACAAGGCATTTAAAAAAATGATTAATAGCATGATTCTGTATTCATTTCAAATATTAAATAATAACTGTTAGCATTGCTTGAGAACAATATGCCAAGCATTTATAAGCAATTATATCTTATTTAATTCTCCCAACTACCCTATGGAGATGACACTCCTGTGACCCTTGTTTTACAGAAGTATCAGTTACATGGACTAAACTGTAGTAACAAATAGACTCCAAATATTTTTAACTCAAACATAATAGAGGTTTGTTTCTCGCTTATGTAACCAAGATGAGGCTTCCTTGTTGGCAGGCAGCTGTGCTCCATTTAGTGTTTCACAGACCCAGGTTCCATCCATCTCGTGGCTCTGCTATGCCCTCTGGTTTGCTACAGTGAACAGATCACTCTGACTGCTACGTGGAGAAAGGACCATGCTGTGTGTGTATGTGGGGCAGAGATAGGGTTTGATGGATATTCCCCATTTGCCCTCTAAATCCACCGTTCCTTTTCCCACCCTGCTCTCTGCCCTGGGAGGCTAATTTCCATGGACTATTCCAAAGGACTCCCAACACTCTGGCTTCCAGTTAGGTTCAGCCAATGGGAGACAGCAGCAGGAGGTTAGAGACTCCCCTGGCCCTCTCTCTGTTGGGCTGTAGTTTGCCAATAACTGACTTTTTCTATCAAAGGCCATGGCTTCCATCAGGTGACCCTTTTTAGCATCTATAACTCTCACCTGTCCTAGGGGGTGAGATATCTCACCATCTCTTGTTGGTACCCTTGACCCTACCCACAACCTGTAATCAGCTCCTTTGATGACCTCTGTGCAATCATATCCTCTGAGTATACCGTCTATAACCTGCTCTGCCCCTGACTGAGACAGGGGGCAAGAGTGGAAGCAAGGAAGCTGTTTAGGAAGCTATTTCAATGATCCAGAAGAGAGATAATAGAGGGTAGATTTCTATGTGGAGCCAACAAAATTTTCTGGTGGATTGGGTATGGAATTTGAGTTAAAGAGAAGTTCCCAGGATGACTCCAAAATTATTGGCCTGAACAACTGGAAGATTGAAGTTATTTATTAAGATAGGTAAGACCAAGGGAGAGACAGGCTTGTGAAGGAAGAAATCATGAGTTCTGTTTTGGACATGTGAAGTTTGGGATGCTTTTCAGACTTTCAAGTGGAGATGTTGAAGAAGGAGTTGGAACTCCAAGTCTGCATTTCAGGGCAGAGATTCAGGCTGGAGATATACATTTAAGAATTATGAATGTGTAGAGGTTATTTAAAGCCTTGGGACTCAATGAGATAACCAAGGAGAATGTGGATGGAGATAGGAAGAGATTTGATAGTGAGCTCTGAGGCTTTCTAACATTTGGAGGCCAAGAAGATGAGGAAGAACCAGCAAAGAAGACTGAAGTAGGAGAAAAAGTTAAAAACAGTGGTTTCCTGGATGCCAAGTTGGCGGGGGAGAAAGGGTTTCAAGAAGAAGAGAGTGATCAACAACAGGGAATGATACTGCTTGTTCGGGTTAGATGAGACCTTGTAATGAAGATTAGATTGGCAAAGTAGAGGTCAATTATGACCTTGAAAAGGGTGGAGTCTGGAGGATAAAGGCTTAACCGGAAAGGGATCAGAGAAGAATAGGAGAAATTTCTGGTTCTATCCATGGCAGAGTAGCTGGTATTGGACTTATCTGCCTGACATAAATAAATATAAACCAAAGTGGACAAAATATATGAAACAAACATTATCAGACACTGGACCACAGGCAATGCAAGGCTACGATCCTTAAGAGAAGGGAAGCACGCAAAGCTGAGCTCCACATTCACCCTGACCTTCTGGCTAGGGGTAATTTTTAAACTATGGCAAAGGGAAGGAGATTCCAAGCAAAGAGCTAGAGTCTCACTGGGTGGTCAAGAGAGTTCAGAGTTTAGGGTTGCTAAGACAGCAAGAATTTGTGGGGAGATAACCAAAGAAGAATGAACCACAGAGAAAAAGCAGCAGAGATGGAGTCCCAAAATTTGCATAGGGATTCCCTAAGGTCCATAGCTAAATCCTAAGGTGTTCACGCAGAGGGTGACTCCACAAGGCCTAGCAGAAAATGTGCTTGGAGGCTGAGGGCTGAACAGAGATTTCAGAGGTCTCAGTGCTGGAGTGCTATTGGAGTTGTGAGCCATCCAAAGAGGAGCGACCTTAGTGAATACTTTGAGAATTCAGCTGAAAATCCAGAAAGTCTACAGCCTAGAAGTAAAGGCTTCACCCTAGGACTACAGGTAAAGCTGAAATAGACTCATCTTAACAAAGGCTAAAATCAATTCCCAATAAGATTGAGATAATCCTCCAGTTATTTAACTGCCTACCATAATTAAAAAAAAAAAAAACAACTCTTCAGAGGATGATATAATAAGCCAGAATCTCCACAATGTAACATTCAAAATGTCCAACATATTTTTAAAAATTACCAGACATAGAGAGAAGCAGGAAGTGTGATCCATTGTCAAGAGAAAAAACAGTCAATACCAGCAAACTCAATATAATCCAGGTGTTAGAACTGGCAGGCAAAGATGAAAATATATATAAAGGTACTAAAGGGTTTAAAGGAAAAGGTGGACAAAACATTTGCCCAAATGAGGAAATTCAGCATCGAAACAAAACGTTTTAAATGGAAATTCTTGAGCTGAAAAATACAGTATCTGAAATGAAGAATTCTTTGGAATCACTTATTAAAATATTGGACATGAGAATTAAAAGGTTCTGTGAACTCAAAGACAAGTCACCAGAAATCATTCAAACTAAAGCACATAGAGAAAATAAGATGCTAAAACAAGACAGAACAAAGCATCCAAGAACTGTGGGGCAATGTTAAATGGGCTAATATACTTGGAGTTCTAGAATGAAAGGAAAGAGAAAATGGTGGGGAAAAATATTTGAAGAGATAATGGCCAAACATTTTCCAAAATAAATGACAGGCATCAACCCACTGATTCAAGAAGTTAAGCACATCTTAAGGAGGTTAAATACAAAATATCATACCTATACAATCATAGTCAAACTACCAAAATCCTAAGATAAAGAGAACATTTAAAACCAGCTAGAGAAAAAAAAAGAAACATCACATTCAGGAGAACAAAAATAAGAATTATCGTTGACTTCCCATCAGAAACACTGGAAGCCAAAAAATAATAGAATGACACCTGTAAAATACTGAAAGAAAAAATGACACCTTAGAATCCTTTAGCCAGTGAAAACATCCTTCAAAACTCAAGACAAATAACTATATTTTCAGGAAAACAAAAACTGAGATAATTTGTTGTAGACAGAACTTCACTACAACAAATACTCACGGATGGGCTTCCCTGGTGGTGCAGTGGTTAAGAATCCACCTGCCAGGGAACAGGGGTTCGAGCCCTGGTCCTGGAAGATCCCATATGCCATGGAGCAACTGAGCCCTTGCACCACAGCTACTGAGTCTGCACTCTAGAGCCCGAGAGCCACAACTACATAAGCCTGAGCACCTGGAGCTTGTGCTCCACAACGGGAGAGGCCACCACAGTGGGAAGCCCGCACACCACGGCGAAGAGTAGCCCCCACTCACCACAACCAGAGAGAGCCTGCACACAGCAAGGAAGACCCAACACAGCCAAAAATAAAATAAATAAAATAAAAATAAATAAATTTATTAAAAAAAAAAAAATACTAAAGGATGTTCTTCAGGCTAAAAAGAACTGACCCCGGATAGAATCATAGATCTGCAGGAAGGAATAAAGAGCATCAGAAATAGTAAATATGTGGGTATTTACAAAAATTTGTTTAAAAGACTATTGACTAGTTAAAGCAAAAACAATAACAATGTATGGTGGTGTTTATAATAAATGTAGACATAAAATATAGGACAACAAAAACACAAAGAGAAGGAAAGGTGAAAATGAAATTATGCTGTTCCAAGTTTTACATAATAGGAGATGGGATATGATATTAATTCAAAGTAGACTGTGATAAAAGTGAATATTGTAATCTTTAGACCAATACACAAAAAAAGGAAGTTTAAAAGCTAGGAAGATGGTGATTGTTTTGTAATATATTGCAAGTAACTATGTTGTATATCTGAAACTAATATAATACTGTTAAGTCAGTTATACTTCAGTTTTTAAAAATCCAAGAATATAATGATATCTAAATGTAGACTCATCCATTATGACAAATTACCACTCTGGTGTGGGATGCTGATAGTGAGGGAGGTTGTACATGTTGGGATGTTGGGGACAGGGGATATATGGGAACTCTGTACTTTTCCCTCAATTTTTCTGTGACCCTAAAACTACTCTTAAAATAGTCTATTTGTTTAAAAAGTTGAGAGGAGATAAAATGTAATTCTAAAATATACTCTATCCAAAAGAAGAAAGGAAAGGGGAAAAATAAAGGAACAAAGAGCAGATGGAACAAATAGAGAACACGGAGAAAATTGCTAGAATGAAAGTCAACCACACCAATAATTACATTAAATGAAAATGGATGAAACACTCCAAGTAAAAGAGAGTATCCAAATGGATACAAGAACAAGACACACTATATGCTGTTCATTAAATATATATATATTCCCTTAAATATATATATTTAAGGGATTTGTTTCAGTCTTTTAAAATAACATACAAAGATGAAAAGATTTTTTTTTAAATAATTGGTTGACAGAAAGGGAAATGACTCTTAAATATAATTTCTCTTAAGAGAATTGCATTAAAACTACACTGAGACACTCATGTCCCCCAAATTGGCAAACATTAAAAAAATTTACCAGTGCATTGTGTTGGTGAGGGGGGAAGGGAAATGCACTTGCATTCATTTCAATTTGTAAATTGATACAAATTCTACAGAAGGTAATTTGTTTTTTTGTTTTTTAATACTTTATTTATTTATTTGGTTGCACTGGGTCTTAGTTGTGGCAGGTGGGCTCCTTATTTGTGTCAGGCAGTCTCCTTATTTGTGACACGCGAACTCTTAGTTGCGGCATGCATGTGGGATCTAGTTCCTTGACCAGGGGTCGAACCCGGACCCCCTGCATTGGGAGCTCTGAGTCCCAACCACTGCGCCACCAGGGAAGTCCCAGTAATTTGTTTATGTTTTTGTTTTTTAGATTCCTTAAATAAGTGAAATCATGCAGTATTTGTCTTTCTCTGTCTGACTTATTTCACCTAGCATAATGCCCTTAAGGTCCATTCATATTGTTGCAAGTGGCAAGATTTGTTTCTTTTTTTATGGCTGAGTAGTACTCCATTGTGTGTGTGTGTGTGTGTGTGTGTGTGTGTGTGTGTGTGTGACATCTTCTTTATCCATTCATCCATCTTTGGACACTTAAGTTGTTTCCATATCTTGGCTATTGTAAATAGTACAGAGAACAAATTAGTGGTTGCCAGAGAGGAGGAGGGTTGGGGTGGGGGACAAAATAAGTGAATGGGATTAAGAGGTACAAACTTCCAGTTATAAAATAAATAAGTCACGAGGATGTAATGTACAACATAGGGAATAAAGGCAATAATATTGTATTGACTTTGTACAATGACAGATGGTAACTAGACTTATCATGCTGATTATTTTGCAATATTCAGGCAGACCTCATTGTACTGCTCTTTGCAGATATTACATTTTTTATAAATTGAAGGTTTGTGGCAATCCTGTATTGAGCAAGTCTATTGGTGCCATTTTTCCAACAGTATTTGCTCACTTTGTGTCTCTGTGTCACATTTTGGTAATTCTCACAATATTTCAAACTTTCCCATTATTATTATATTTGTTATGGTGATCTGTGATCAATGATCTTTGATGTTATTATTGCAAAAAGATTAAGACTCACTGAAGGCTCAGATGATAGCATTTTTAACAGTACAGTACTTTTAAATTAAGATATGTACATTATCTTTTTAGACATAATGCTTTTGCACACTGAACAGATTATAGTAGAGAGTAAACATACTTTTATATGCACTGGGAAACGAAAAAAATTTGTGTGACTCACTTTATTGCGATATTAACTTGATTGTGATGGTCTGCAACTGAACCTGCAGTATGTCCGAGGTGTGCCTGTTTACAAATGTTGAATCACTATGTTGAAACTAATATAGTATTGTATGTCAAATACACTTCAATTTTTTTAAAGGAGGTGATTTGACAATATTTATCAAAATTATAATTGTGCAAAAGTCCAGCAATTCCTCTTTTGGACTTTAACTTACATAACTTACATTTCTAAAAATCAGGTCTGTACAAGGTGACTCCTTATAGCTTTGTTTGTAATAGCAAAAAGACTGGAAACAACTTAAATTACCATCAGTGAGGGATTGGTTAAATAAATTATGGTATATCTGTACCACAGAAATCATGTGCTATCCAAGAAAATTAGAAAGCTCTTCATGTACTGATATGGAATGATGTCCAAGACATGTTATAAAAAAGCAAGGAAGGCTTCTTATGCAGCTAAGGCTTTGAGAAGCCTTCATCTAGCAGATGTTGGTCCTTTGGGAAAAGACCTGAAAGACGTGAATGCTTCTCCACAAAGCAGAAAACCAAAGGAAGTGAGCTAAGAGACAGGGATCCTAGAGGAAGGTAGATGGCAAACTGGCCGGAGCACCATAAAACAGAAGGAGAAAGGAAAACCAGATCAGAGGAACTCCATGATTCTTCTCCAAGGTATTTTTTAATGGGCTTAGGAGATTAGCATCCTTCGTTTCCAGAATGTTTCGGCAATGATTCAGATGGTGGGGTAAAAGGGCTTGAGATCACCTCCTCTCACAAAAACAACAAAATCACAACTAACTGCTGAAGAACCATCAGCCAAGAAGGACTGGAACCTACAAAAAACCCCATATTTTACATCTAAAGACAATGAAGAAGCTACAACTAGACAGAGTGAGAGTTCTCAGCCCACATCAGGCTCCCCAGTCTGGGGGGCTGGCATTGGGAGGAGGAGCCCCCAGAACATTTGGCCTTGATGGCCAGCAGGGCTTGAGTGCAGAAGCTCCACAGGACTGGGGGAAACAGAGACTCCACTCTTGGAGGGCATACACAAGTTTTCATGTGCACTGGGACCCAGGGCAGAGCAGTGACTCCACATGAACCTGGGACAGACCTACCTGTGGGTCTGTCCCACAGGAGGGTCTCCTGAGGTGGTGGAGGTTGGTTGTGGCCCACTGCAGAGGCAAGGACACTGGTGGTGGAGGCCCCTAGGGAATATTCCTGGGTGTGAGCTCTCTTAGCATGGTGCCATCTTGACATCAAGATCTGGCCCCACCCAACAGTCTGCAGGCTCCAGTGCTGGGATGCCTCAGCCCAAACAACCGACAGGGGGGAACACAGCCCCACCCATCAGCAGACAGGCTGCCTAAAGTCATTGTGAGCCCACAGCCGTCTCTAGACACGCCACTTGACATGGCCATGCACACCAGAGGGTCAAGATCTAGCTCCACCACCAGTGGGCCGGCATCAGTCCCTCCCATCAGGAAGCCTGCACAAGCCCCTGGACCAACCTCACCCACCAGGGGGCAGACACCAGAAGCAAGAAGAACTACAGTCCTGCAGCCTGCAGAACACAGCCCACAAACACACAACTTTAGACAAAATGAGATGGCAGAGAAATATGTTCCAGATGAAGGAACAAGATAAAACCCCAGAAGAACGACTAAGTGAAGTGGAGATAGGCAATCTGTCTGAAAAAGAATTCAGAATACTGATAGTAAAGATGATCCAAGATCTCGGAAAAAGAATGGAGGCATAGACTGAGAAGATACAAGAAATATTTAACAAAAACATAGAAGATTTAAAGAACAAACAAATAGAGATGAACAATACAATAACTGAAATGAAAAATAAACTAGAAGGAATCAATAGCTGAATAAATGAGGCAGAAGAACGGATAAGTGAGCTGAAAGACAGAATGGTGGAAATCACCGCTGTGGAATAGAATAAAGAAAAAAGAATGAAAAGAAATGAGGACCATCTCAGAGACCTCTTGGACAACATTAAATGCACCAACATTCACATTATAGGGTCCCAGAAGGAGACGAGAGGAAGGGCCTGAGAAAATATTTGAACAGATAATAATGAAAAACTTCCCTAACATGGGAAAGGAAACACTCACTCAAGTCCAGGAAGTGCAGAGATTCCCATACAGGATAAACCCAAGGAAGAACACACTGAGACACATATTTGCAAAAATTAAAGACAAAGAGAAGATATTAAAAGCAACAAGAGAAAAGCAACAAATAACATACAAGGGAATCCCCATAAGGTTATCAGCTGATTTTTCAGCAGGAACTCTGAAGGCCAGGATGGAGTGGCACCATATATTTAAAGTGATGAAAGGGAAAAACCTACAACCAAGAATACTCTACCCAGCAAGGCTCTCATTCAGATTCAACAGAGAAATCAAAAGCTTTACAGACAAGCAAAAGCTAAGAGAATTCAGTACCACTAAACCAGCTTTACAACAATGCTAAAGGAACTTCTCTAGGTGGGAAAGAAAAGGCCACATATAGAAACAAGAAAATTATAAATGGGAAAGCTCACCAATAAAGGCAAACATACAGTAAAGGTAGGAAATCATCCACACACAAATATGATATCAAAACCAGCAATTGTGAGAAGAGGAGTGTACAAATGCAGGAGATTGGATATGCATTTGAAATTAAGTGACCAGCAACTTAAAACAATCTTGTATGTATATAGACTGCTATATCAAAACCTCATGGTAACCACAAACCAAAAAACTACAATAGATACACACAAAAGAAAAAGCAATCCAAACAAACACTAAAGACAATCAACAAATCACAAGAGAAGACAACAAAAGAAGGGCAGAGAAAAGACCTAAAAAACCAAATCCTGAACAATTCACAAAATGGCAATAAGAACATATATATCGAGAATTACCTTAAATGTAAATGGATTAAATGCTCCAACCAAAAGATATAGGCTGACTGAATGGATACAAAAGCAAGACCCATATATATGCTGTCTACAAGAGACCCACTTCACATCTAGGGGCACATACAGACTAAAAGTGAGGGGATGGAAAAATGTATTCCATGCAAATGGAAAACCAAAGAAAGCTGGAGTAACAACTACAAGAAAAAAAACTGTAAAAAACATAAACACGTGGAGGCTAAACAATGTTACTAAACAACAAATAGATTACTGAATAAAATCAAAGAGGAAATTTTAAAAATACCTAGAGACAAATGAAAATGAAAACACGATGATCCAAAACCTATAGGATGCAGCAAAAGTAGTTCTAAGAAGGAAGTGTATAGCAATACAATCTTACCTCAGGAAATAAGAAAAATGCATAAATCTCTTGCATTTCTATACATTAACAATGAAAGATCAGAAAGAGAAATTAAGGAAACAACCCCATTTACTATCTCAACAAAAAGAATAAAATACCTAGGAATAAACCTACCTAAGGAGGCAAAAGACCTAAACTCTGAAAACTATAAGACCCTGAGGAAAGAAATCGAGGATGACACAAATGGATGCAAAGACATACCATGTTCTTGGATTGGAAGAATCAATATTGTCAAAATAAGTATACTATCCAAGGCAATCTACAGATTCAGTGCAATCTCTATCAAATTACCAATGGCATTTTTCACAGAACTAGAACAAAAAATTTTTAAATTTGTATGGAAACACAAAAGACCCCTAATAGCCAAAGCAATCTTGAGAAGAAAACGGAGCTGGAGGAATCAGGATCCCTGACTTCAGACTATACTACAAAGCTACAGTAATCAAAACAATATGGTACTGGCGCAAAAATAGAAATATAGATCAATGGAACAAGATAGAAAGCCCAGAAATAAACCCAGGCACCTATGGTCACGTACTCTATGACAAAGGAGGCAAGAATATAAAATGGAGAAAAGACAGTCTCTTCAATAACTGGTGTTGAGAAAACTGGACAGTTACATGTAAAAGAATGAAATTAGAACACTCCCTAATACCGTACACAAAAATAAACTCAGTATGGATTAAAGACCTAAATGTAAGATGTGATACTATAAAACTCTTAGAGGAAAACATAGGCAGAACAGTCTTTGACACAAATTACAGCAATATCTTTTTCAATCCACCTCCTAGAGTAATGAAAATTAAAACAAAAATAAACAAATGGTTCTAATTAAACTTAAAAGCTTTTGCACAGCAAAGGAAACCATGAACAAGACGAAAAGACAACCCTCAGAATGGGAGAAAATATTTGCAAATAAAGCTACTGACAAGGGATTAATTTCCAAAATATACAAACGGTTCATGCAGCTCAATATCAGAAAAGCAATCCAATCAAAAAATGGGCAGAAGATCTCAATAGACATTTCTCCAAAGATGACATAAAAATGGGCAGAAGATCTCAATAGACATTTCTCCAAAGAAGACATACAGATGGCCAAAATGCACATGAAAAGATGCTCAACATCCCTAATTATTAGAGAAATGCAAATCAAAACTACAATGAGATATCACCTCACACCAGACAGAATGGCTAGCATCAAAAAGTCTACACATAATAAATGCCGGAGAGGGTGTGGAGAAAAGGGAACCCTCCTACACTGTTGGTGGGAATGCAATTTGGTACAACCACTATGGAGAACAGTATGGAGGTTCCTAAAAAACCAAAAATAGAGCTACCATATGATCCAGCAATACCACTCCTGGGCATATATCCAGAGAAAACCTTAATTCGAAAAGATACATGCACTTCAATGTTCACTGCAGCACTATTTACAATAGCCGGGACATGGAAGCAACCTAAATGCCCATCAACAGATGAATGGATAAAGAAGATGTGGTACATATATACAATGGAATATTACTCAGTCATCAAAAAGAATGAAATAATGCCATTTGCAGCAACATGGATGGACCTAGAGATTGTCATACTGAGTAAAGTAAGTCAGACAGAGAAAGACAATTATCATATGATATCACTTATATGTGGAATCTAAAAAAATGTTACAAACGAACTTATTTACAAAACAGAAAGAGACTCACAGACATAGAAAACAAACTTATGGTGACCAAAGGGGAAAGGTGGGGGTGGGGGGGAGGGATAAATTAGGAGTTTGTGATTAACATATACACACTACTATATATAAAAGAGATAATCAACCAGGTCCTAATACATAGTACAGGGAACGCTACTCAATATTCTGTAATGACCTATATGGGAAAAGAATCTTAAAAAGAATGGATATAGGTATATGTAAAACTGAATCACTTTCCTGTACACCTGACACTAATACACCATTGTAAATCAACTATTCTCCAATAAAAAATAAAAATTAAATTAAAAAATTTAAAAAACACCAAAAAGCAAAAAACAAGTACCACTATGGCAGGGTTTTAATTAACCTTTGAGTAGCTTTTCAGTCTGAGTTGTACTTTTTCAAATATTGCTTGAAAATATACATCCAGAGTAGGACTTGACATTTCATAATATTCAGAAAAGCTATTTAGAAAGTGCTATTGCTCCAAAATACGTTCCATAACTACACTCTTTCTCCATTGAAGTGCTATACTTACTTCCAGACTCAAAATCATTTGTCTCCATTCATCTGTCTATAAGACACATTAAGTCCGTTAAAGTCCATTCATTTAATGGCTTAATATTTGCCTTCTGTTTTCACGCATTTTATTTTTGTGGTCTTAGGCTGTGTACTTTTTAAATTTTTCATCTTCTGAATGTTAACTAACAAGTCAATAAAGAGCCCACACACTTGCATCAAGAAAAGAAAAAACTGCAAAGTAGTAGTATGCTAACATTTTTTTAATGCAAAATAAAAAGAGCAAAGAGTATATAGATATATATGTCATTGCCTGGATAGATAAAAAGATGATAGATAGATAAGGAGAGAGAGAGAGGGAGTCTGTATCTTCCTGGAAAAATACACAAGAAACCAGGGAGTGGGAGGGGAGAGGATGCTGGATGTTAGGAGTGGAAGAGAGGAAAAACATAAAGAATCTATAAAAAAAAAACAAACACAGAAGGCAGGAGACAAAGTTGAACAAACAGCACTCAATGCAATCTATTCCACTTGTCCCTTTTTAAATAGTACTACCTCTTATCTTCTAGACAGATTTGTTTCAGGAGTCCCATCAAGAAAATCTGAAAAACATTGAAACCCAACAATTTGACCATAAACTAGGCTACGTAGACAGGAGGTGAGTTGTAGATAAGTCTGCCAGTCACTCTGCTAAGCACCTATTTTGTGCTTAAGATGGAACTGTCATACTCTCCCACTAGCAGAAGACAGTTTATGACCAATGCGTCACCATTTCCACTTTCAGTCTGCTGACATAGTTGAAAGATTATAAATTATTGACTTAAAACACTAATATTCACAGCATTCTCTTTAGTCATTTGTGAGGCCTGTCTTGAGGAGAGAACTAGATTAACGGAACAAAGCCGAGGGCCACAATGTGCACTGAGAGTTGATGGGCTGTCTCCTTCCCCAGGTGTCATCTTCTGAAATAAAGTGGCTGAAGTTTGTAACCACCAAGTCGGGTGCTGAGCTGCCCTGGGACAGACAGGCCCGGGAGAGCCTTTGGCTCAGACCCGGCCGCTGAGGCCTTTGGCCGGCGTGCTCGTCCCCTGTCCTGTTTCGTGCGTGGCGTGTGCACGTGCACACCTCTGGCCTCTCTGCCTGGGCCTTTCTACACCCTGGGCAGTTGGCCAGGGGCCTTGGTTTTGTTTGCAGAGTTGCCTCATCAGATATTGGAGTTTAGAAACAAAGTCGGGTTCCTGGAGCCCATACAAAGGAGAAACAGAGGCCCTCTGGCCTCTTCGGAGCCCCAGTGGTCACAAGAAACACCATGAGGTGCTCCCAAAATTTCACGGCCAAATAGACTTGAAGTAACCCTCCCTCAGGCTGACGGGGAGTCCTCAGCGGGGAAATTACGGGGCCAGGCCAACCCACACTGGGCATCCAGCTATGAGAAAACTGGTCACTCTTGCCCAGGCTGGCCCGGGCAAACCGGGGACGGGCTGCCCAAGTCACCCTCACACCCTCCTCCTCCCGGTGCCATCTGCTCCCCTGGCAACAAGGAGCCCGTGGCCTTGTGTTCTTCTGTGACAGCGTTGCTTGCCTTCTCGACTGTTCCTCATCCTTCTCGCGTCCAGATGTGTGTTCCCACACAGCCCCCAAATGAAACAGATTCAGGACCCCTGCAAGCCAAGGTTGAATATCTGATAGCAATCTGCCCTTTGTCCACCAAGAAACGCCCCAGGCACCAAGGCCTTAACTCAGAGGTGTGAACCTTCATGGTAGCCCTTACGGTCACGGCTGGGGACACAGGAGGGTCTGGGGCAGGGAGCCTTCCCATGTGACTGTGTCCAAACTCTGGTACCCACCGCTGCCCCAGCTGGTTCAGCTCCATCCAGCGCAGGGAAGGGCATCCGTGCCCTTTGGTACCACCTCCGGCCACCCCCGCCATGGTCCAGCACAGCCTCCATCTTGAGGGGCTTGCGAGTGTCCTGACCTGTTCCAAAGGGTGATGTCCATGTGAGGAGTCAGGTGGGGTCACAGTCTTGGGTCCCCGCTGGTATCTCTCAGACTAGACAGGGAGCAGGTGATGTGTTTGCCAAGAAGGATGACGGCCGCTCCTCAGCCTGGGTCAGGCACGGGCTCCATGAACCCGCTCTTCACATCAAGTCCCAGGCCTGCAGTCGCCGAGGGTCTAGGATCGGGGCTCTTCCAAAGCAGTTTCTTTGCATTTCTGTGTGACAGCCAACACCGGATTGTTCTACCATCTACCTCTGCTCTGTCTGTCCCATGTGGCAGCTGCCAGCTATACCTGACTACTGAACTGTGCCTAGTCTGAACTGAGACGCTGAGTATATACAACACACAGTGGATGTATTTTTTGGGTAGGTTGATATTATAACATTTATTAAAATAATGCTATGGGTTAATAGAAACAACAAAGAACCAAAGAATTGAAATGCAAGCTATATAGAATCCCAACTAAAACCCCAAATTGTCTAATATACTCATTCATCAGCTAAATAAAGCCCAAGAAAGACAAGACACCCAATATAATAAAGTACTGCAAAACAACTGGCAAGTTTCAGTTATCAAAATTTCATTTCGTATCCATTGAAGATGTAGTTCACAATAAGAATGCAAAATATCACATTAATAATTGTGTCTAAAAATTCCATGCCACATGGAATCTTATTACATTATTTCATCATGTAGAGTCTAGTAATTTCAGGACTATATTAAAAAATGCAAGCCAACATAATATATAGTATGTCATAGTTAAGAGTTAATTGCTAATGAAAATGCAAGGAGTAACTGTTTTTGTTAAAATATAGGGAAAGGAAGAGAATGTTACTCATCGTTAGAATGGAAAAGATGTAATAATTTTAATAAATGAAATTTTCTTTTGAATTCTTCATTACTTACTAGCTAAATAAATTTTCATTGGAGTATTTCTTAAAAATATTGTGTCTACTGAATGATAATATTTTTGACACTTGGGTTAAATATATCACGAATTCAGTATAATTAGTTTTCCATTTCTTTTTCCTTTTTCTAAAACGCAACTCCCAGAAGAGTTTACGTCTGTGACTTGTCCTGCATTTCTATGGGATGGCGCTGGTCTACTTGGTAACAGTAAGAGCTATGGATCTCAGAATTGCCCTCCTGTACGGGGGCTCCAAGGCAGAGTTGCCAAAAGGGAAGGTGCATGTGACTTGGGAGGTGAAGGTGAGTGAGCAGCAGCTCCTGTGCTTTCAGGTTATCGTTAGGCTGAGGTGGTGAGAGACAGACGTGGGGAGCTGGTGGGTTATGGCCGCTCTCAGCCCTGATGGCCGGTCTTGCTGACCCACACTGACCCCAGGCCCTTGGCTGTAAACCCTCAGAGGGCAGCCACCAAGAGCCAAGAACCTTCCAAAGACGTCTACCCCAGGCCCCTCCTTAGTCCTACGCCTCCTCCCACCCCTGTGTCGGGTCCGACTCCCAGTACCCGACCCGATTCCCAGATAACCCTCAAGGTTCTGCTTCCCTGATTGCTACCCATCCCTCCAGAGGCAGTGAGTCCTCCTAGTCTATTGGGAGTAAATAAAACCAAAACACAAAACTGAGAACATAAAACATCTTGGCTAATGTATCAAAATGCAACTGGACACGTCTCAGAAGAAGAGGCCTGCTCTGCCCAGGCCTCTAAGATCCCCTGTCCTCCCATTCCACCCACCCCTGGTCAGGCTCCCCCTCCCCTTTGCCGTCCCCCTTTCCACTGGCTACTCCTTTCCTGTCCACAAGCAGGCCCACCTCCCTGCTGTTTTTAAAGCATCTAAAAGGAAAAAAACACCCTCGCTCTTTCTCTCCTACAGACACATTTTAACGCAAGATCTACGTTCACTGCTTCACCTTTGGATCCTGTTTCAACATCCACCACTCCCAGAACTGCTGGGTGCAGGTCATCTATGGCCTAGTTTCCAAATCCACTGGCTTCTTTTCAGTCTTGCCCAACCTGACCCCAGAGCACAGCTGGACACCATGGCCCAGTTTCTCCCTCTAGAACACTTGCTCTGCCATCTTCTCCTCTTTACTGGCCTTCCCTGGCTCCTCCTTCTCTCCCAGTCCCTCCATCAGGTCTCCCCAGGGTTCTGACCTTAGTCCACGTCTCTCCTCATTTTACACCCTCTCTGGGCACTGTCATTTACTCCGAGGTATATTTATTTATTTATTTATTTATTTATTTTTAAATTTATTTTTGGCTGCATTGGGTCTTTGTTGCTGTGCACGGGCTTTCTCTAGTTGCGGCCAGCGGGGGCTACTCTTCGTTGCGGTGCGCAGGCTTCTCACTGTGGTGGCTTCTCTTGTTGCAGAGCAGGGGCTCTAGGAGCACAGGCTTCAGTAGTTGTGGCATGCAGGCTCAGTAGTTGTGGCACACGGGCTTCATTGCTCCGTGGCATGTGGGATCTTCCTGGACCAGGGCTCGAACCCGTGTCCCCTGCACTGGCAGGCGGATTCTTTTTTTTTTTTTTTTTTAACATCTTTATTGGAGTATAACTGTTTTACAATGGTGTGTTAGTTTCTGCTTTACAGCAAAGTGAATCAGTTATACATATACAGGTCTGTGTTTTATTCCCGTCCTACCGGTAAAGTCTTCATGACATTTTTTTTCCTTAGATTCCATATATATGTGTTAGCATACGATATTTTTTTGGTCCTCTTGACTTACTTCACTCTGTATGACAGACTCCAGTTCTATCCACCTCATTACAAATAACTCCGTTTCATTTCTTTTTGTGGCTGAGTAATATTCCATCGTATATATGTGCCACATCTTCTTTATCCATTCATCTGTTGATGGACACTTAACATGCTTCCATGTCCTGGCTATCGTAAATAGAGCTGCAATGAACATTTTGGTACATGACTCTTTTTGAATTATGGTTTTCTCAGGGTATATGCCAGGTAGTGGGATTGCGGGTTCGTATGGTAGTTCTATTTGTAGTTTTTTAGGGAAACTCCATAGTGTTCTCCATTGTGGCTGTATCAATTGACATTCCCAGCAGCAGTGCAAGAGTGTTCCCTTTTCTGCACACCCTCTACAGCATTTATTGTTTCTAGAGTTTTTGATGATGGCCATTCTGACCGGTGTGAGATGATACCTCATTGTAGTTTGGGTTGGCATTTCTCTAATGATTAATGATGTTGAGCATTTCTCTCATGTGTTTGTTGGCAATCTGTGTCTCTTCTTTGGAGATATGTCTATTTAGTTCTGCTGGCCATTTTTGGATTGGGTTGTCTGTTTTTTGGTATTGAGCTGCATGTGTGGCTTCTAAATTTTGGATATGAATCCTTTGTCAGTTGCTTCATTTGCAAATATTTTCTCTCGTTCTGAGGGTTGTCTTTTGGTCTTGTTTATGGTATCCTTTGCTGTGCAAAAGCTTTTAAGTTTCATTAGGTCCCATTTGTTTTTTTTTGTTTTTATTTGCATTTCTCTAGGAGATGGGTCCAAAAGGATCCTGCTGTGATTTATGCCATAGAGTGTTCTGCCTATGTTTTCCTCTAAGAGTTTGATAGTGTCTGGCCTTACATTTAGGTCTTTAACCCATTTTGAGTTTATTCTTGTGTGTGGTGTTAGGGATTGTTCTAATTTCATACTTTTACATGTAGCTGTCCAGTTTTCCCAGCACCACTTATTGAAGAGGCTGTCTTTTCTCCACTGTATATCCTTCCCTCCTTTATCAAAGATAAGGTGACCATATGTGTGTGGGTTTATCTCTGGGCTTTCTATCCTGTTCCATTGATCTATATTTCTGTTTTTGTGCCAGTACCATACTGTCTTGATTACTGTAGGTTTGTAGTATAGTCTGAAGTCAGGGTGCCTGATTCCTCCAGCTCCATTTTTCGTTCTCAAGATTGCTTTGGCTATTCGGGGTCTTTTGTGTTTCCATACAAATTGTGAAATTTTTTGTTCTAGTTCTGTAAAAAATGCCAGTGGTAATTTGATAGGGATTGCATTGAATCTGTAGATTGCTTTGGGTAGTAGAGTCATTTTCACAATATTGATTCTTCCAATCCAAGAACATGGTATATCTCTCCACCTATTTGTATCACCTTTAATTTCTTTCATCAGTGTCTTATAGTTTTCTGCATACAAGTCTTTGTATGTATGTATGTCTTTGTATGTATGTAACCACTGCGCTACCAGGGAAGTCCCACTCCAAGGTATATTTAAACTATCATTTCCAAGGAATGACTCCCAAATCTCTATCTTTCCAACACTGCTCACTGGAGGTTCCATAGAGTCCTAAGTTCAATGTGTCCAGAATGAAACTCATCACCTGCCCATCCTCTTCCCAGTTTTCCATCTTCAAGTAGTGTAGTCAAGACCCTTCCTGTTACAAATGACTTACACAAGTAAATGAACCTTTGAACAGATTTAAGTAAAGCCCAGGGCCTCAAGTGATGTCATTAGGACTTGGCCTCTCTCCATTTTGCTTCACTCTGGGACAGGCCCTCCCCACACACTGGTTTCCGGCAGCTCCAGGCTCATAGCTTTCATGTTCAAGTCCAGTGGAAAGACAGCATCTCTTCCTGGTAACTTCTGCCCAAGTTCCTGGATTCCCTCTGATTGGACCATGTATCCATTCTAGAACCAATCCCTGTATCCAGGGATAGGATTGCACTGCTTGGTAATTGGATTACATACAGTCCACAGAGAGCTGATTCTGGTCAGGCAATAATGGTCCTTCCACCTCCCAGCACATACACACAGTCAATGTACTAAGTGGATTCTTTTTTCTTGTTTTCTCTCAATTTCCTGAGTTTAACCCCTTCTTATCTTCTCTTGCCTGGACAGTTTGAATAGTTCCCTAAGGAGAACTTCTCCCTCTGGTCACTTCTGTTCCATCCAACCTCCACACCACCAACATGGTTATCTTTTTAAAGCTTGGATTCGATATCACCTTTTTGCTCAGCACCATGTCAAGACTCATCCCTGTGGTTTTGTGTGTCCGTAATTTGTTCATGTCCTTGCTGAGTAGAAGTCCATCCTTTTTTATCCACTCACCTGTTGATGGACATTTATTTCCAGGATTTGGCTATTATGATTAAACATTTGTGTACAAGTCTTTGTGTGGACGTGTTTCCATTTCTCTTGAGTAGATACCTAGGAGTAGAACTGATGGGTCATATGGTGAGTGTACGTTTAACTCTGAGAAACTGCCAAGCTGTCTTCCAAACTAGTTTCACTATTTCACATTCCCACCAGCAATGTATGAGAATTCCATGTGCCCCACATCCTTGCCAATACTTGCTATCATCATATTTTTAAATTTTAATTATTCTACAGCTGTGTAGTGGTATTTTACTGTGGTTTTAATTTGCATTTCCTTGGGAGTGGGATATTGCACATTTTTTGCGTGCTTTTTGGCCTTCTGTATATTTCTTTTGTGAAGTGTTTGTTGAAATGCTTGCTTATTTTCAATTGGGCTTCATGACTTATTGAATTAATTTGTTAAAAAATTGTTAAGAAATTTTGCATCTATGTCCATAAGGGATATTGGTCTTCGGTTTTCTTATAAAAATTCTGTTTGTTTTTGCTATCAGAGTAATGTTAACCTCATAAAGTGATTTGGAAAGTGCTTTCTACTCTATTTTCTGAAAGGATTTATATAGAATTGATATTAATTTTTCCTTAAATATTTGATGGGATTCACAAGTAAAGCTATCTAGGCCGGGAGTTTTCTTTGTGGGAAGGTTTTTAATTACAAATTTAGTTTCTTTAATAGATTCAGGGGCTGGAAATGTGAACTGTGCCCCAAGTAGGCTTGAACGATTCCAAAACAGTAGAACTTCATCTCCAGATGAGGGTGTGAAGCTGAGTTTGTGTGTGTTGTGGGCCCACCGTATACCTGGGAGTTCTCAGAATTAATTTCCATGCAGAATACAAGCTTTTATTAAAGGATAATTAATATAAATGTGCTAATTCGAAGCTTCCATATATATTATTAAAACTCAACAGAACTTAGACCCACTGAAGATGTTTAAGTGGAGGAGAACTTTATCACAGATCTTGTTTAGAGTTGCCAAGTGCGTGATGATAAAAAGCAGACTGGCTTTAGTCTTAATTTCCTGATTGTTTTTTAATTGTCTGCAGGCAGCCAGGTAACCACTCCCACCCTTAGTATGTCACAGTCATGGGCCGGCCATTCAATGGCCACTCTGTCACAGGGAAGGACACTCACTGTCTCTACTTGACCCGCCATCCACACTTTACCCTCTCATCTTAGCTTCTGCTTCCAGAATCCCAACAAATCTTTTCTTACAGGCGGTGTCCTCCACACTGTTGAATCCAGCACACATCTTACTGGGCTTTTCAACATCATCCAAGCAGTTGACCATGTCCTCTTTCTGGAAACATTCTCTTCTACTTCTCCACCCACGTGTCCGTGTGCTCTTTCCCAGTCTCCTTTGCTGGCTCACACTCCTAGCCGCACCCATTAAATGTTGGCGTCCCCACAGCCTGATCCAGCCCCTCTTCTCCTCTGCTGTTCCACTCTCACTAGAACTGAATCGACTCCCATCACACCAAACACTGCTCACAGGCAAGCCACTCTCACATTCTAAACTGCCTACTTCCCATCTCCGCTCAACAGGTTACTGACAAAGCAAATATGCCCATAACCTAAGACATTCATTGATTCATTTGACCTTCCACAAATATGTAACTGTCCCTAAATGGACACCAGCCATAAACATCCAGCTTTTTTTTTTTAATAAGTTTATTTATTTATTTATTTTTGGCTGCATTGTGTCTTCGTTGCTGTGCGTGGGCTTTCTCTAGCTGAAGCGAGCGGGGGCTACTCTTCGTTGCGGTACGGGGGCTTCTCTTGTTGTGGAGCTCGGTCTCTAGGTGCATGGGCTTCAGTAGTTGTGGCATGTGTGCTCGGTAGTTGTGGCTCGCAGGCTCTAGAGAGCAGGCTCAGTAGTTGTAGCACACGGGCTTAGTTGCTCCGCGGCATGTGGGATCTTCCCGGACCAGGGCTCGAACCCGTGTCCCCTGCATTGGCAGGCGGATTCTTAACCACTGGGCCACCAGGGAAGCCCAAACATACAGCTCTTCCTCCAAAATTCTCCCATCTCGGTAACCACTTCACTGGTCACCAGGTTACCTAAGCTGGAAACTCAGGAATGGCCCTTGATACCTCTTTCCCTCTCATCCTCTGCATTAAATCAAGCCCTCTGTCTCATCTATTCTTCCTCAAAAACACATCCCAAGTCTCTGTACCTCTTCCCATCTCCACCGCCCACTCCTGGTCCAAGCCACGATTGTTTCTTACCTGAACCACTGCAGCGGCCTTCCTCCCTTCACGTGTCCTACTCATTCTCCATTTTGCAGCCAGAGAGGTATACCTGTTTTGGAGATGGCAATCTTACGTGACATGCTCTGCTTAAAACCCTTCCCTCATGTGGTGTACAGAGTCCAACATGACCCGGCCCTGCCTCTCCAGCCTCATCTCATTGCACTGCAGCCAGTCTGGAGACCCTGGTCCTCCACGCGCCGAGCAGCTCCTCACCTGCAGGATGTCACTGCTCTCTACCCTTCCCTCATGTGGTGTACAGAGTCCAACATGACCCGGCCCTGCCTCTCCAGCCTCATCTCATTGCACTGCAGCCAGTCTGGAGACCCTGGTCCTCCACGTGCCGAGCAGCTCCTCACCTGCAGGATGTCACATGTGCACTGCTCTCTCCTCTTCGCCTCGCTCGCTCTTCTCAGCCCTTGTGGGCTCAGACTACCCACCTCCTCCCCAGTGAAGCCTTCCCTGCCCCACCCTGAGGTCCACTAGCCCAGGGAGGGCAGTGAGAGTGTCACCCTCCTCATTGCCCATCCCTGGCACCCAGTCCTGAGACTGGCCCCCAGGTAGCTGCTCACAGCAGGGGCTGGCAGTGCCTCCCTGTTGTTGGAGGGACAGAGGCTTAGTGACCGGCATCAGAATTACCTGTGTTGTCTGGGAACACACCTCGGGACGGGTGGTCTCTGTGGACAAACCATTAAACAGAATGGAGAACTGCCTTTCTGCAGGCTTGGCCCAACTTCCCAGAAGTCCCCGTGTACCCGTGAAGTGAAGCACCTCAGGAAAACATGGCCCAAAGGCCGGGCTTTGCCCCCTGAAGCTGCCCTGGGAGTCATGTCAGCACCTCCCCGCTTCCTTCTTCTCCCCATACCACCCCCTGACGGGCTCATTCGCCCAGGGTTTCCAAGGATCAAACTGGCCTAGGTCCACACACTTCCTCCGAGGCAAAATGTACCCATGACTTTTTTGTGCTTTTGAGTTAGACCAGAATAAGCATGAGGTGTGAAGGTTTATTACCCCGATAACTGTTTACACCAGGCGTGTTGCTTGATAAAGACGGTGCGGGGCACATGTCCGGGCTCGTCTGAGAGCATGAAGTGGGTGGGCGCAGGGTCGGAGGCTCGGGAGGGCCATTGTTCCAGCATCAATTCCTTCTAAAGCCCCAACTGGATTACTTGGAGGCAGCTTAATTAAGGCTGCTGTGTTTTCTTCTTTCTCCTGTCTTCTAACTTTAAGTACTTACTGCTGTTCCAGCAAAATACAGAGAACTTGCTTCTCTGGCCACTCGGAAGATGTAGGTCAGAGCTCTCTTACCAAAAAATAAGTAAAATCATACAGGATTTGATAAATATAGTCCATAAACGTCTATCTGAAAGTATGTATGTGTCTGTCCGTCCATCCATCCATCCATCCATCCCTCCCTCCTTCCTTCTATCCTACCTACCTACCTACCTACTTACCTATCTTTCTTTACATGCCTCAGAGAATATACTTTTGTTTCATATGCTCATGGAACATTTATAAAAATTGATCAAGTAATTGGACAAAAAAAACACAACAGATTTTTTTTAATGTAGAAAACTTCAGGTTACATTTGCTGATTATAATCCAATAAAATTCAAAATAGCTAATTTAAGGAGGATACTTTTTTTTTATATTTAGAAATTACAAACACATTCCTCGGTAGCTCTAAGATGAAAGAAGAAATCAAAAATAAATTAAAAACTACACAGAAAGCAATTAAAGAACACTTAATACCAAAATCTATGTGATAAACAAAGCTGTATTTAGAAAAAAATGTATAACCCTATAATGTCATCATTATTCAAGAAGATAGGTGAAAAAAACAAAACTAAACACCTGTCTTAGAAAGCAAGAAAAGAACAGTAAAGATAAATCAAAACAAGCCAGGTAGGAGAAACAAAAGATTAAAGGTACAAAGCCAGGTAGGAGAAGCAAAAGATTAAAGGTACAATCAATAGAATAATAAAAACAAAGTAGCAAAGAGAAACCAATCCCAAACTGGTTCTCTGAAAAGAACAGTAACTTCCTCAAAAACTTAGTTATGAAAAAAAAAAAAGTGAAAATATGCAAGATTAAGAATGAGAAAAGGGCTTCCCTGGTGGCGCAGTGGTTGAGAGTCCACCTGCCGATGCAGGGGACACGGGTTCGTGCCCCGGTCCGGGAAGATCCCACATGCCGCGGAGCGGCTGGACCCGTGAGCCATCGCCGCTGAGCCTGCGCGTCCGGAGCCTGTGCTCCGCAACGGGAGAGGCCACAACAGTGAGAGGCCCCCGTACCGTAAAAAAAAAAAAAAAAAAAAGAATGAGAAAGGAGAAATAACCAGATATAGGAAGTATTAAAATAATCTTTAGAGAATACATACAAATGTATGGCAACAAATTTAAAAAACCTAAGAGAACTGGATGATTTTTGAAAAACCAAATATGCTACCAAAATTGACTTATGAAGCCGTGGGAATTAGCAGAGGGCATGGGGGGCGGGAATGGGGGGTGGCGGGTGATGATCAAAAGGAATCTTTGAAAAAGATTCTGGAACCTGATGGATTTGAGGCCTACTTTCGTCTAACTTTTAAAAACTAGAACTAGAAACTCCAAGTCCTAAGTCTTGCAGGCCACAGAAAATGGTGGAGAGTTCTCCTATGCATTTTATGAAGGCAGCATAATTTTAATTCTAAAATCTGAAGAGACTGTGAAATGAGAAAATTATAGATAGACCCCCTCTCACTATAAAGATGAAAAGACTCAAAATACTAGCAAAAAGAACCAGGAAATGTATCAAAAGAATAACAGATTAACACATTATGACCAAATGGGGCTTATTCCAGGGACTAAGGGTGGGGTGATACCAGGAAATCTGTCAATATAATGTATTCCATTTTTAAAAAATTAAAGGAGAAGAAATATGGTCATAACAATAGATGCTGAAAGGGTTTTGCTGTAATTCAACAGCCATTCCTAACCTAAATTCCTACAAACAAAATGAAAAGATGGTCAGACTCACTGCTGGTAATTCACTAAAGCAAGAATGAAATGCGACTTGTCCCTATTAGACTGGTTGACATTTCTGGTGGGGGCACAGAGAGAGGGCACTCAGGTGGGCCGCAGCCCTCCACATCCCCACCAGCATTTCTGGGAAGTGATCTTGCGTGTATCCTCGGAGACAATCGGCTGCTGGGAATCTACTGCACAGAAATAAAACTAGTGCATAAGCACGTAAGTAGGAGGGTGTCTACTGTAGCGCTGGTGTTAGGGGAAGGGGGGTGGTGGCATGAGAATCAAGTGAATGCCCTTCAAAACAGGAATCGTTGAGTCCACAAGGACAGTCACACCATCAGTTGTGCTGCATTTAAGGCGACAGAGTCACACCAACCTGAAGGTAACACTGAGAAGGTGCAGAAAAGTATACGATTCCAGGGCTTCCCTGGTGGCGCAGTGGTTGAGAGTCCGCCTGCCGATGCAGGGGACGCGGGTTCGTGCCCCGGTCCGGGAAGATCCCACATGCCGCGGAGCGGCTGGGCCCGTGAGCCGTGGCCGCTGAGCCTGCGCGTCCGGAGCCTGTGCTCCGCAACGGGAGAGGCCACAACAGTGAGAGGCCCGCGTACAGCAAAAAAAAAAAAAAAAAATACGATTCCAATGTTATGAAAACAAACGTTCGGAACGACATATGACTATGTCTCTGTTCTATGTCTGTATATAATCACATGAACATAGTGAGAACACAGGCCATCCACGAGTTCATTGGTTTTGAGGTGGAGTTGGGAGGGATATGGGGGGGAAGCAATAGCTGCCCTCATATGCTGTAACATAGATATAAAATTATATTTTTGTTTCTCATTTGTATGCAAACATTTTAAATCTGACGTTTAAAAGTTTCAACAGGATTATTCCTGTTGAATAATGAAACAGGAATAAAAAGCAAAGTTCCCTTCTTCCTTTGGTGTCCACAATTGCTTCAGGCACCTCCCAGCCAGAGACGCAGCTTGGACCAGCAGCTACTCCTCAGGACCTGGTCTCCATAGTGACCTGGTCTCCTGGAGGAGTGCCGTGCGCCCTTTCTGTGCCTGGCGTGCTGGGACAGCTTGTCTTCAGGTGCCGGCCTCCTGCTCTGGGAGCCCCTGCAATATTCTGGTTGTGCTCTCGTTTGGGGGAGTGAGCCTCCCCTCCCCTCCCCTCCCCGACGGTGGACGGGGTATTCGAATGAGGGGGAGAGTTTCTTGATGAAATCCAATTCTTTGCCTATTCCACGCTGAACCCTGCAGCTGAATGTGGCTGGAGAAAAACACCACCAGGCTGCCTGGTCTCACTTTAAATTCCTGATCACCAACCTCAAATGGGCCCGTTTGTTGCCTGGCAAACATCCCGTACCTCCCTGGTCTGTTCACTTTCCCTTTATCCTAAATGACCGTTTTCTACCTCTCCCTTCTCTCCAAATTTCCATCCCCTCCTGTCCCGTCCTTACTCTCTGCTGATCTTCCTGGGAAAACAGAAGAAACCAAATGAGAACCTCCAGTAGTTTCGACCTCATCTGCCCATGTCCCTGGCCAGCCAGGCCCCCTTCCCCCCGTTACTATCGCCCCTCGTCTCTAGAAGCACCAGCCATCTCTCTCCACTTACGGCCAGATTACTCCAGAGACTTGTCAATATTCATTTTCTCCAATCTCTCTTCATTTTTTTCTTGAATCTATGTATCCAGCCTTCACCCTCCCCACTCCACCGAAACCACTCTTAGGAAGGTCTCCAGTGACCTCAGTGTTATAAATCCAGTGTTAACTGTTGGTCCTCATCCTACCTAATCAGCAGCCTTTGACAGTTTATCTCCCTCCTCTGTGGACCTTTCTGGACCCCACGCCCTCCTGGTTTCACACCCGACTCTGGGAGGCGCTGCTCTGTCCCCTTTGCTGCTAAACTCCTCTCCACCTGCCTAAACTCTTAAACTTCAGGGACCCCCAGGACTCAGATCTTGGACCTCTTTTCTTTGCTGCCCTCCCCGCACTGCCCTCCCGCACTGCACCCCCCCGCACTGCCCTCCCTCACTGCCCTCCCGCACTGCCCCACTCCTTTGAGGATTTCATATTTCATCCAGGCTCCACTCGTCACTTGCATGATGACTCCCAATCTTATGCCTTTGGCCTGGACTCATCCCTGGAACTCCAGTGCCCGGCTGCCTTCTTGACCTGTCCAGTAATATCAAGTAGGCACCTTGAACTTAACCAATCCTGCTCCTCCTGAAGTCTCCTCCTCAGAAATGACAACTTCCATCCTGCCAGGGCCTGGACCAGTAACCTCAGAGTGGTGAGGTGAGCGCAGCCAACACGAAGCCCGGCCCTGGCTGACGGGAAGAGCTGCCAACTCTGGGAAGTTAAGCAAGGCCCAAGGTGCAGGGCCGGCCTGGGAACGCGCTCGCCCGGAGCGAGGGAAAGGCTGCGTGTGACTGCACGTGTTGTAATACGTTTGGCATTTGTCATTGGCGATGGTTCTACAATCTATGGGACAGCAAGAAACCAGAAGGAAACAACATGTTTGGAAGTCAACAGAGCATTTTATTCCACAGGAAGAAAAATAACGACTCTGATATGAGAAACAGATTCAAGAGTCTCAACAGACTGGTGATTGTAAGAGTGTTCACACGGTGGAGACCCAGATACTTTATTTTCAGAATATTATCGAGCAGCTACTATGGTATTTTGAGGCACAGATGATGCTTAAAAATAAAGTGGCCCAGGAGCCTTCCAAACCCCGAGGTGCGTCTCTACCACGATGAGGCACTCGGGCCGCTAAGAGGCCATGTTTCTGTTTCCCAGTCAGCGGTGAGCAGGCCCAGGTGTGGGAAGCACAGAACAGCCAGCCTTTCTGGTGGGTGAGGAAAGCAGCTGTGGCCAGGCGGTGATGCGGCCAGCTGTGCTGGGTCAGCGCATCAAGGGGGCTTTGCTTTCTGCTTGCCCAATTTCTCCTGATTCAATTTATTTTACTTTCCTCGGAGAGGAACTGGGTACTTGAGGCAGCAAGAAAATCGGCAGAAATTATCATAACAAAGTCTCAGACATCGCTGGCTAAATACCAATTTAAAAACCAGAGCCAGGGCCTGCTTCCTCCAAAGCTTTGGATTTTTTTCCTGGCAAACTAGGAAACTACGTCCAAAGCCCCTGAAACCTTATCATCACCAGGCCTGGCACGAGGGCCGCAAGGGCCCAGGGAGCCTGAGAAGCTCTTAGCTGCACCCACCCTCCAACCCCACCCCATTTGGTCTTTGGATCCCATGTTAACATCTGCCTCTTCCAAGGCGCAAACATCAGGGGGGAGTTGTGCTAGGGAGATGAGCAACTATTGTATTTCGAGGGCTGATGAAATTTAGAAAGGAACCGGGAGGAGGGCATCTCAACACCCCTCTGGAGTCTCCTGGAAGCACCATTCCACAGTGCAGCCCTCAACCAACTTCCCGTGGGCAGAGCTGCAGAGAACACCGGTTGCCGCTGGGCCCAAAGTCAGGCTTCCTTAGTAATACCAAGCTCCTCAATCCAACAGAACTCCCAAGTGACTTCATTCCAGAAAGTGACAGAAGGCTCACTGACACAAACCATCAACCCTCTGAGAGTCTCATCGTTAAGGGGTCATGATCTCAGGGAGTGCGTTACTTTTGACAAAAACCACAAGCCCAACTTGTGGGCTGCAGGCTGGGAGGCCGGTGAGGACGACAAGAGGCCTGCAGGGAGCCGCACCTGGCGCATGGCTGGGGCCCAGCAGGACCAACCAACCGACGCACCAAAAACCCACCCCGAGCCTGCAAAAGCCGGGCTTCGATTCTGCAGGCCATGAACCCAGAGGTCAGTGAAGACCATATACAAATCCTGGAGTTCAAGACGAGCCCTGAAAACACTACTTTGCCAAAGCACTAAGCACTTGGGTTAAAGCTCTTTGAAAACACGCACGCACGCACGCACACACCCACCCACCCCCGAGTGGGGAGAGAAAGACACACACACACACACACACACACAGCCGAGTGGGGAGAGAAAGACACACAGACACACACACACACACCCCCGAGTGGGGAGAGAAAGACAGACACACACACACACACACACACACACACACCCCCGAGTGGGGAGAGAAAGACACACACACACACCCGAGTGGGGAGAGAAAGACAGATTAGCTTCATTTGTGTTTTGGAAGGATCTGGGTCATGAGTTATAAACACCAAAACCTTCCACGCATCCACTGATCCGATGGGTCCTTTTAGATCTCAGCTACATGTGACACGGTTGTAGAGACTGACTAGATTTATTAAAATAAAAATTAAAAAAATCACAAGGCTAGTCATTCATTCTAGGTCTCCCCTCTCCCTACCTTGGTTATTCCTTAAAGAAAAGAGAAACCACAGAAACAAGACCCAGGAAGGAGAGGGCACTCGGTCTAGGCCTTGCCACCAGTCGGAATTTAAAACCAAGGGCAAGAGATACTTTGGCCAGATCTTGGCCCCAAACTTACAAGAACAGCTTTCTAGCACTCAGATTTCATTCCCTTTTCTAAGACTCTCTCCTTCTCCCTTCTCATCCCAGGGGCGCCGTCACCGCGTCCCCAGGGCTGTGGGGCTGGGCGGCTGCCTGTAGCTTTATTAAGGAGAACAGGGCCCAGGAGCTCCTTTGCTGCTGCCGCTCAGGAGGGAACACTCTCGCTGTGGGTTTTTGATAAATTTGTGGAGCTTTGATCTGTTAAACAGCCCTACGGGATTTTTTTTTTTCCCTTCTAAGTTATCAGAGCCTACCAATGGTTCAAACTGGCCTCTCTGATAATAACCCAAGGAAACCTTATAATGCTGGCGTGTGTGTGTGCGCGTGGTAACAGGACACACCTCGAAGTTTTACCTCAAAGTCTGGCAAGACTAGTCAAGAGAGAGCCAGCGAAGACAGGCAGATAAAAAATAATTTGTGACACTCTAAGAACTGTCTCTAAACTGGGGGAGAAAGAAAGAAAAGACGCATCCGAGTCACTCCCCTAGGCCTCGTCAAGGGCTGGCTCTGGGTCTCGACACTTCGGTTCGCGGCTCCAGCCGGGACGAGCACAGCTTTCAAAGGCGTCGCTCTTGACGCACCTGCCCCCTCACCTCAGCCCACCTGACCGTGAATACTCTAGTTTCCCAAACTAAGGCATAACATTCTGCAGCTTCCAAGAATCCCTCTTCACGGACAGCACCCTGAATGAGACGGGTAGAATTAGTGCAATAGAAGATCCAATATCATTTTATATTACTTTACAGTTAACAAACCTTTACACACATCACAGGACCTGTTCAGAAATGCTCCTACGTATTTACAAACACACAGTTGTACATATATACATGTTAACAAAATACAGGGCAATCTAAAAATTAGGTTGATCTCAGTTACACCTTCTTTGTTTTAAACGTTATTCAACCAATGCCTCTTAAAAATCACCTCCCCATAATCGAAAGTAACCCCCTGCCCCACAAATTAATATGGTTCCATTTGTAACCCCTGTCACCAGTATGTCCTCTCCCTCCTGACGGCATCCCCCAAACCTTATTCTGGTTTCCTCTAATTTAAGCCAAGCCCGCGGGCCTCTCTCCCCCTGACTGGCTGGGGGTCTACGTCTGGGAGTGTCCCTCCGGCAGCTGGGGTTTCTCAGGAGTCCAGCTCCAACTGCTCTTGGTTTTCATTGAGTCTTAACATAAGTTGCTGTTCATAGTAAAGGCTCTTTGCATAGTTTATTTCTTGTGATAACTTGACAGCAAGGACCTCTGATTTCACGTGGACCTGAAGAAAAGGACAGAATGAGTAACCTGCCCCCGAGGTGGGAGGCCAGACAGAATCACAGGACACGGGCCATTGAAATCCACCCAGGCAGCAGCTCCCAGCCTGACCGCGGATCAGAACAGCATGGGTGCCGTTTAAAGAAACAGATTCCCAGGGCCCTACTCCTAGCTATGCCGATTCGAGGTCTGGGGTGGACCTCTGGAATCTGTATCTTTAACTTTCCCCAGGTGACTGTGCAGTCGACCCACAATCACCCGACATTTGGGACTGCCTGTAACTGAGAACCAGTTTCAGCTCCGAGGGGTGAAGATCAGCTGGGGTGAGACTAAGCGGAGAACAAAGACTTGGGGCTCAAATCTAAAGTCTGGCGATGGTCAAAGCACACGAATGCCCTCGAGGCCTTTCTTATCAAGAAAGCTCACTTGCCTTGAAAGGGTGAAGTGCAGCTGGGCAAAGCTCCCCACCTCCGAAAGGAACTTGTGGAAATACTCCGGCTTTTGGGTGTTAACTCAATTAATCTACCGGCCCTAACCTAAGCCAATGACCCCAGGGGAGCCTGCACAAGCCAAACCAAACCCAAGCGCATTCCTGGGCAGGGAGAAGGTCAAGGGAGAGAGGCCCCAAAAGGCTGGTTGCTGTTTCTCATCTGTGGAAACACTGAGATAAGCAGGGCCATTTTGAATGGCACGTCATTCTCGAATGCAGGCTTGAAAATCCTAGCATTCCAGGTGAAAAATGAGCAGGGCTAACACCTGGTTTCATGAAAAGATCCCACGTTAGAATATGGCTGGCGGTGGGGTCCCTCACACGTGCTTCTGCTGAGCCAACAACAGCCCCTCTGGGCGGAGGCAGCAGCGTGATCCAGGCTGCCAGCCCTGGAGCTGCACGGGCACGTGGGTTTGAACCTCAGCGCTCTCCGGTGTTGGCCGGATAAGCTTGAGCAAGTCACCCCGGTCCCCACCAAGCCTCCTTACCAGTCAAGTGGGGACAAGAGCAGTACAACATTAAATAATCTATAAGTACTTAGGATCCAGCCTGACACACAGTAGGCCCTTAACGAATGCTGGTTATTAACAGGAACGGTGTTGTTGAAAAGTCCTGCCATAACAATATCTTGTACCTTTTGGAGGTCAAGTATAAAGTTTGTTTGCAGATATTCATTGAGCTCTTACCGTGGGTGGGGGCCTATGCTAGACATTGCTTCCTTGTGCAGAAAAAAAAGTTAGTTTCCAATTATTCTAGAGGTGGAGCAATGAAGAAGCCAATGGGTGCTCTAACGCCCTCTTAGATTCAATGCACCGAAGAGTGCCATTTTAGGAATAAAACACCCCCGTGCACCATGTCAGCTGGTCCTCACGGCTGATCAGAGGCGGTGATGCTGCCCGTGCTGTATGGGCGGGAAACCGTGGCAGAAGCGTTGAGCAACCCGCCCTCCGGTGGAGCTGGGAGCGCGGCGGCGTCCCACCCCGCACACACTGAGCGCCTTCCGCCTGTGGGACTAAGAAGCAGGACCCCGGGCACTCACAGCAGCCCAGCCCAGCCTCACACGCGGCAAACACCCTCCCGTTGAGAAGCATTGGCAGGGCAGCGGCCGGCTGAGGAGACAGGGCGGGGGTGCACTCACCAGCGGCTTCTGGTGGGAAGGGCCGGGCATGGACACCCCACTGCTCGTGTTCACGGCCTTCTTGGTCACCTGCACGTACACCTTGCCGTGGTCTTTGGAGACGAGGCAGTGGTAGAGGTCGTCGTACTTGACTTCCAGGAAAATGGCCTCCCGGTCTAGGCAGTCTCCGCTTTTCAGGAAGTAGACAGCCTTGGAGGAGATGAGCACACAGTAGCTGTCGATGTTCTCCACGGCTATGAAGCTGCAGAGAAAGAGGCGGAGTGAGAAGGGCACGCAGAGCCTCGAGGCTGAGGCTGTAGGAGGGGGGGCCCCCCCAGGCTCCGACCTTGAAGCCAGGCTCCCTCCCTCACTACACCTTGGGCAGGTGGCTCACCCGCTCTGAGCCTCCGTCTCCTTGTGTGTAAATCAGGAATAAAAAAAAGTGACACTGGCCTCTCAGGGCTGCTGTGAGGCCAGTGTGTAAAGCACAGAGCCCTTACACAGGGGGGCTTGATAATATGACCAAGTGGATCAACGGGAGAAACAATTTTATGGCCTTTTTATAGCCTAAGGCTTAGAGAAAACTGTAGCAGTGCTTTGTTGGGCAGAAGAGAAGAAGGAAACACAATGCTTTGAAATGCTGACTGAAGCAGCAGCTGAGCAGGTTCACCGGGAAGGCGGGGTGGGGGAGGGGCAGCCACAGGGCTGGAAGTCGTGGGCAGGGGTGGTGGTGATGGACCCGGGAAAGCGGAATCGGAATCGGATGGGTCACCAACCTAGGCGCCGCGAGAGGACGGCACGCCTTCTCCAGGTGCGCACCTACGTCCACTTCCTTTTTGTCACAGTTCTAGTAAGAGGTCACCTGGTCTCAGCTCAGCACCTCCAGGGACAGGGGACTCACTGGTGAGACCACCACCGCGTTCTCAGAACCCAACTGTTAGAGAGTGCTTTTTTAGGTAAAGCCGTAATCTTCATTTCCATAAACTCTCAGTCATCACTTCTAGGGGCTTTAGGGCCACTCAGAAAAAAAAATCTCTTCTTCCCTGGAGCCCCAGATTTAAAGTGGAAATTTATGCATGTCAAAGCTCTCAGCTCGGCTACTGAATGAAGAGCAGTGACCCTTGGAAACCGCCGTGACAGCTCTCCCAGGCCTGGCTGCCTCCGTCGCATCTTGTGACAGCCTTCCACAATGGGGCGGCCACGTCGGGGGACAGCGCAGGGGAGCGGGTGACGGCAAGAATACTAAGAGCTGACGACAGGCTGGCTGTCAAGCCCCGGCCCCCCGGGACTTGATGTCCTGAGAGGAATTGCCACACCGCAGTTGCCTGGAGCCGCGGCTCCCCTGGAAGGGACCGGGTCCCAGGATGGCTTTGTTCCAGGGTCAGCAGTCGCCAAACTCTGCTGGGATGGAGCAGGCCTGCCTGCTGCTGGACGGGCCGGTCCTCTCTCAGTCCCAAGCTGGCGCCAGGCCCCTGCTCACCTCTGGGCTTAGAGAGCCCCCCCGTTCTGAACATGCCTTGTCTCTCAGCCCAAGGATTCAGGAGTTCTCTCTGAAGCTTCCCGAGAAACACGCCCACCCTGCGCCCACTTCTGAAGGCTTCCTCGCTTACCGTCAAGAGCACTGCCAAGCAGCTACTTGTTCTCATTTTGTTTCCCGGACAGGTATTTGACTCTCTGACTAAGCTGATGTAAGAGTGGGGTCCACACCCTACGCCCCCCGTTGTCTCCCTGGGCACCCACCACTGAGTCGGCCACCCCCTCAGTACTCAGCGAAAATATGCCTGGTTCCAGCTGCCATTTTAATTAAAGCCTCACATGACAAAAATTGGGGTTTACTGTTCTATTCTAACTGGTTGGCAATGCCAAGAATGTAGACTTGTAAAGTCTCAATGCCAAAATTAGAAATACCCAGCAGCTTTTGGTGTTCAGGCCACTTAGCACGGAATTTCCCATATCCCGGGCTCTGACAGTATCCAGGGGGCAGCAGTATCATTTAAAGAAACCAACTGAAATCTAAAATAGCTGGTCCAGGGGAAGAAAAGGTGACAGAAAGAGACAGAGAGACAGAGAGAGATGAAAAAAGCTTCCTGACAAAGAGGGGAAGGATCACAGGACCAGCTAGAACTGGCTGGGAAACTAGCTTAAAAACTGAAAATGGCCTAGGACTTCTGAGCACAGGTGGGCCGGGCACATGGCGACTGAGGCTGTAATGGGCTCTCAAAGGAGATCCCCGAAGTCGGCCACCGCAATTAGGGTGAGAGCAGCACGTGCATTAAAAATCCAATAGAGATTGCTACCTTTCCTCTGGTCCAGCACAAGATGGGGTACTTCTATCCCATCACCCGTGCCTCCACTCTCACCCTGTTTAGTACCTGCTGGCTGACATTTACGCGCAGCCTCTAAAAGGGCCAAGGCCTTTCCATCTGGGCAGCTGCTCTTACACCTGGGCCGAATGGCTGACATTATTAGTGCCTTTTCCAAACTGGACTTCTTTAAAACAGACTCCCTTCCAAGAGGACACAGACAGTGCAAAGTCCTCCATCAGGCCAGAAGAACTTCTGCTCTGGGTGGAAGGAAGGAGGAAAGGCAGCTCTGAGCGGGGACGCTCTAGGGAATGTTTCCCCACACAGTGGTGGAAGCGCAGGCCGAGCGGGCAGGGAGACCCACCAGGCTGGGCCAGCTGCTGTCTCTGCGGCTCAGTTTCTTCATCTGATAGAGATCATACTACCTGCCGTCACAAAGTCAGTAAAGCCACGGGCAAAGAATTCATGGCTGGGCTTCCCTGGTGGCGCAGTGGTTAAGAATCCGCCTGCCAGTGCGGGGGAACACGGATTCGAGCCCTGGTCCGGGAAGGTACCACATGCCACAGAGCAACTAAGCCCGTGTGCCACAACTACTGAGCCTGCGCTCTAGAGCCCGCGACACAACTACTGAGCCCGCGTGCCACAACTGCTGAAGCCCACGTGCCTAGAGCCCGTGCTCCGCAACGAGAGAGCCCACCACAGTGAGAGGCCTGTGCACCGCAACAAAGAGTAGCCCCCGCTCACCGCAACCAGAGAAAGCCCACGCACAGCAACGAAGACCAAACACAGCCAAAACTAAATAATAAATAAATTAATTAAAAAAAAAAAAAAAGGACTTCACGTCCATTACAGAAACGTGAGGGGAGAGGAGCAGTTTGTAAACGTGCACAGATCTCTATTCTGTGAGCTCAGGGGCCCTATTCGGACCCTGAAGCTAATACAGACAGTAATTTTTGGACATTTACGTGAAATGTTCTAGTCTCTTCAAATCAAAAGCAGCCAAGGGCCTAAGTGAAAGGAGGGGAAAGGGAGACAGCGGGGCCTCAGCTGGAGCGCCAGGGTCCCAGACCACGGTCTGAGCAAGAACCCAGACACTGACTTAGCCAACAGCATCTCTCTCTCCATTTTCCTCCTGATGGTCCCCTGGAACGCCCACAACCAGTGACCAAGGCTTTGGGTTTCACCATTCCAGCATACGTTTCTTTAAAAAACAAAATCTGGAAACCACAACAAAGAATAATTAAAACCGAGCTCCAGATTACGGGTCCCCTCCTGTAATGGAGACCAACCCCAAACTTGTCACCGAGAGAGAGGAACCAAAACCCAGGGGGACAAGGGAAGCCGAACCAATGAGTGCACTCAGCGCTTCTCTGCCCATCTGCCCCCGCCTCTGTCCCTTTGTCGTCAAAGTCCGGTGTCCCCCTCCCTGCCTGGCCGTCCCCTGCCAAGGCCTGTGCTCCACAGCCTTTCATTTGCGTCACCTGAGAGGCTCAGGGTTTCGTCCAGAGTGGCAGCGGCTATGGCCTCACACGAGCTGAGTCTAGACACGGGGCTCTCCACTCTTCATCCCCCGTACCCACCTCGCGCTTCACGCAGGGCTGCTCTTGGCTCATGAATGAGTGACCACTGCAAAACCTCGTGGGATGACACGGGGAGGAAAGCCATGTGGTCTCAGGTCGATCCTGAGTGTGTCCTTCCACCCTCTGACCTATTATTAATTCGGAGGAAGAATGAAAGAATGTGGCCAGAGACACACAGCCTCTGGATAAGCTGTACCCTTCAAACATGAAGAACCAGAGAAGCTGCCCAGTGCTCTGTAGACACCGCGAATGATTCTATAAAAAAACAGGCGGGGACTCCCCTGGTGGTGCAGTGGCTGAGATTGGTGGTGCACCAATCAATGCAGGGGACACGGGTTCGAGCCCTGGTCCGGGACGGTCCCACATGTCGCGGAGCAACTAAGCCCGTGAGCCACAACTGGTGAGCCTGTGTTCTGGAGCCCACGTGCCACAAAACAAAAACCAAAAAACAGAATTTTTAGACATTGGTTAAAAGTTTCACTTATAACTCTCCTTTAAGGAGAGAAAGAGGACATTCTGACCTTGGGATCAACTTCAGAAAGTTTCTTCTGAGAGATAGGAAAGCTGTGGCACGTGGCTTACACCATTCTCCAAGACGACAGGTTCTAACAGTGGGTGACCCCGGCAAGGGTCAATGCCGCAGAAGTAGCACCCACTCCGACAAACAATATCTCAAACCATGATACCACAGGGTATTCTCATCAACACCAATGGCATTACCAACAATAGCTTCAACCCTCTCGCTCTGTGGCAGGTAGAAATGGTGTCCCCAAGCCCCACGGCTGATGTGCAATTGGAACCAGCCAATCTTAGGTGCCAACTGGCTCTGTCGCCAGCCACATGGCTTGGCTCAGAGTTTCTTGCCGTCATGTGTTGAGCGAGGATCATCATATCTCCTCTTAGGGCCACTGTGATGATTAGAACTGATCTACATGCCCAACTAATGGTGGCTATTGCTATTTCTTTCTTTTGTTGAGAACAGATGCTAAGTTATCCTAATCCTGTGGGGAAGGTCCCCTTTCAAGTCTACTACAGATCCTTGCTTCAGCAGGTTGGAAAAATGAGTGACCCTCTAAGAGACCACAAGGAGACAGGCTCAGGACCAATTATTGCTCCTTAGGGAGAGAGAAATCTGCCAATTGCTTCAATTACCCTTTTCAATTGATTTCTTTCTTTTTCTCCCACTCTTTTTTTTTGCTTTATTAACTCTATTTATATATTTATTTTCCTCACTTTGTAGGCATTTCAAAATCAGAAGAGTTCAGAGCTGTCTTACTCCAGGAGTGCTCCTAGAACAGGCTCCTGCCCCGCACGTGTCACTGCCCAAGTCCGGGTGTGACCCCACACCTGTGTCTGAGCCTGGGGTCTTGTAGAGCATCTCAGCACACACGTCCCATGGGTCCTCACACTCCGCACGGCCTCTCGAATCCTCTCCTCCTCCAGCACCGCCCCTCGCAGTTGATGGCATCTCCATCCAACCGACCAGGCAAGCAGCCCTCGAGTCCCTCTCAGCCCCGCTCCTTGCTCAGCTTCTAAACCTGGTCAGTCTACTGACTGTACTGACGCCTGCCTCCCTGTCCCCTCTCCCCCTCTTCTCTGCCAGTCTGCGCTCACCTGGATCACTCCCAGGGCCTCCTAAGTGCTTTCCTGCCCCCAGTCTCTCCAACTCTGATCCCTTTTCTCTGTTGCTGTCAAGGTGACATCTTTAACGTCATTTTGAGTGAGATCCTCTTCAAAATCTCACCACTGCCTACAGGAAGCCGTTACGGCTCTCAGAATCTGTATGGACACCAAGGGGGAAAAGGGCGGGGGGGATTTTAAAAAACAGCTCTCAGAATCTGGCCTTGTAACCCACCTTTCCAGCTTTCCAACCTCCGCTCCTTCCCTCCCACACATGTGCTGCCACCACACCCAGCTAACTGGAGTGCCCCCCAGAAATGCCGCTAACTCTCCTGCCTCTGAGCCTTTGCCCGGCGCTCTTCTCTGCCTGCGTACATGCCTTTCTCTCTTCTCGGCCCATTTCTCCTTGTGCTGCAGGACCAGATCAACTGCCAAGAGCCTTCCCTGGCTTTCTAGGCACAAATTAATGACTTGCCCTTGTGGTCCCATAACACATGGCCCATACTTCTACTTTAAAAGCAATCACATGCTTATAAATAGTTGGTAATACTGTCTGCTTCCCCTGCTGGACTGTGAACTTGTCCTGGGACACAGTAGGATTCAATAAATTCATGTGTTATGTAGTCTCAGAAAATAGCAATGAATTTATGTTGTAGGGTCCAATGGAATTTGCCAGTGCACAACTTTGGATGTTGCACGTATTTTACCCAGTGGTAAAGATAAAGAATTCTCTCAGAAGTCTTGATTTAACTTGTTAAAGATTTAGCAAGCCACTACCTTTCCCTTCCTCCCTCCCTCCCTCCGTCCCTTTCTTTCTACTGAAGTACAGTCGATTTACAATGTTGTGTTAGTTTCAGGTGTACAGCAAAGACAAGCCATTAACTTTTATCCGAGTAGCTGGATAATCCACCAAATGAAAGTTTTAATTTAGTGGCATATCAAAGAATATCCAATTTCCTAAGTGTCAAAGGTTATTGGTAGATTATTTCCTGGTTTAGAAAACGGAAGCCAATGAAGTCTATCCCACTTCTCAAAAGGTCTGATCTTTTGTTTTTGTTTTGAGACTGCATATATTACTATAAGGTTTTTATTTACAATTATATGCTATTAGAATCAATACTATAACCTGTGCTCAAAATAAAAAATTCTGATTTCTATCTCTATCTGCAATTTCTCAAGAAGGATAGACAGGATACAAAATATATAAACAGTATGTTCACCAAGGGGGCAAGAAAGGCGAATTTTACTCTTGATTTTTGTTCTTTCTGTACTCTTTGAATTTGCTAACTATGTACATGAGTTTATTTCATCAAAAAGAGAAAAGACTAACCTGGCTGGTGGGTTTATAGGCTATTTTGGTTTCTTTTTTTTTTTTTTTTTTTTTTGTGGTATGCCGGCCTGCGGGCCTCCCTCTGCTGCGGCCTCTCCCGTTGCGGAGCACAGGCTCCGGACGCGCAGGCTCAGCGGCCATGGCTCACGGGCCCAGCCGCTCCGCGGCATGCGGGATCCTCCCGGACCGGGGCGCGAACCCGGTTCCCCTGCATCGGCAGGCGGACGCGCAACCACTGCGCCACCAGGGAAGCCCTTGGTTTACTTTTTATACTTTTTTTTGTATTAAAAAAAGATCTCAATAAAGAAAAAGGAATAAAAAGAAGAGGAGGAACACACTCAAACGGATGGAAATGAGCACACAACCCAAACGGACCAGGGAGCTGCCTGGCTCGGCTGAGATCAAGTGACCCGGGGATCCAGTGACAGCCTCCAAGACACTGACTAGACTCAAGTGGCCTCCTACGGGTGACTTTCAAGTGTCCCCAGAAGGCAAGCACCACCTTCAAAGTCTTGCACGGGAACCACTTCCCAGGTCCTGCTGCCCCTGAAGAGTTCTTAGTTGCTGCTGTTCATTCCTTTTCCTTTCATCTGTAAATATACCAGCATATTTCTCTAAAGGATAAGGACTCTTTTGTTAGCACAGTGACGATACTAAAAAATAATGAATAATAATAAGAATTTAAAATGTCAGACATTTAGAAAGGCTCCTAATTTCCAATTAGAACAGGAGCTCTTAATATTCTGGGATCATGGACCCCCACTTCGGCGTTCTGGGGAGGCCCATAATCCCCTTCTAAGAATGCTAATTTTAAATGCATAAAATAAAACGCTTAGGATTACAAAGGAAGTCAATTATATTTAAATATATCTATCGAAATATTAAAATTGGGATAGAGAACTGAAAGCTTCTTTTTTAAAGCATAAAATAATATCTAAAAAAAAAAAAATCTCACAAATACTATTTCCTAAAACTACATTTTAAAAATATAATCTAAATGTCAAATAAACTCCAGAAAACAGTATGTTTGGGCAGCTACTTAGGTCATGTGCATTGCTTGTAAGCACCTTTTTGGAAAAGGTAAAGAGCCACCCTAGTGCTTACATTGCTAGTATGTAACTTGGTCTGTGATGGTGTATTGGAAATAAAATAGGTACTTCTTTCTTTCTTTTTTTCTTTTTTTTTTTTTAATGAGAATGAGGTTTCTGGCTACAGAGGATACACTAGTTACAGAGAAAAGTTAATTTAATAAATAGAACAAATTTCACTTTAACATCATCTTAACCCAGGATCCAATTTCAGAACCAAACTTAAGAAAAATGGAAAGTAATGGCAATTTTGTAACATATCAGAGGAATATTTGATTCATTCAAAACTGAAGCCTTTTCAGTTGGCCAGACCTTAAATCATATGTCAGCAACTACCTTTTTAATACTAATTAATTAAATAAAATAAAAAATTAAATGAAACTTGATCTGGGAGAACAAAGTTGAAGTAACCACGGCATTGTGGACTTTGCCGGGTTTTCACTACATCGGGAAGTAATTACACAATATTTTCCAGAAGTGAAACAGTGAGTCTTAACTGGAAAAAAATGTGGAAACATTTAGTTAGAACAGTAGGGCAAGGTATTAAAGAGCCTTTTAAGGGGTTAACTCTGAAGGAAAATATGCAAATAACTGGGTCTTTAAACATGTTTTTAATTACGATACCAGGATAAAAGTCAGGTATTCTATGGCACTCGTGTGCTTCTCCTGAAAACGCCTTTCTTGCAGAGGGATGCCTCCAACATTCACGTCACCGTGAAGACCCAGCCTGACAACCGAGGATACTTCAGAGCAACATGTGCCAGGTTCCCTATGACTTCTTCCCTGTACACTGAGGACGGCTACGGTCATGTGGCTTCTTCGACACTCACTGGCAGGATTTAACCCACAAACTTGGGCAGAGACACATGGTTTTCATCTTAAGAGTCAAAGGTCATTCACGCCAACATCTTTTCCTAGTTCTTATGAACTTTAAGAGTTTCATGAAATCTGTTTTACTGACTTCATTTTGATTTCGGTTTTCAGCTTTCCATGGCTGTTTTCAATGCCTGTATCTCACTGGGAGCAAGCCTATGTTAGCTGTAGTACACAATTTCTCCCCGTGTTCTTGGCATATGTCATCCTATTGAAAATGAATTTCACAAGGACCAAGGTTTGACTTGAAAATGAAGTTCACAAGGTTTCACTTGAATAAGGGTGAGTGGGAAAGAAAATTAAAAGCACAACGTACGATAACTTTCCAACTATCACTCATTCAACAAATATTTGTTGAGTGCCTAGTATGTGCCAGGCACTGTTCCATGTACTGAGGATTCTTCAATGAATGGAACAGACAAAACCTGCGGCCCTCGTGGAGCTGCCCTTCTAGTAGACTCTGTACCAAGTCCCGCTACACCTGAGGAACGACTCTCTGAGCCTCTGATCCAAAGGCCAAAAGTTACATTAGCAAAGTGGTATATAGGGCAGCCATGGCACCAAATCCTCACTGAAGGCAGGCAGGAATATAAAGCCCTCCCTGGAGTGAAACACTGGGGATTCTGGTTATTGGAGTGATGGCCAGAGCTGAGGCTAGACTAAAAGAGCAGATAGCTGTATGCTATGGACAGAATTATGTCCCCACCTATTTGGAGCAAGGAAGTAATGAAGGTTAAATGAGGTCATAAGGGTGGGGCCCTGATTCTATAGGAGACACCAGAGATCTTGCTCACCCTTTCTCTGCCATGTGAGGACACAGCCAGAAGGTGGCCGTCTGCAAGCCGGGAAGAGAGCCTGCACCAGGAACCAACTCAGCCAGCACCTTGATCTTGGACTTCCCAGCCTCAGACTACGAGAAATAATTTTTTGTTGTTTAAGTCACTCAGTCAACGGTATTTTGTTATGGCAGCCTGAGCTGACTACGATAATGTAATACACCTCCATCACTGAGAGACTTTCCAATAACACTGCAGGGAGCGTGAGTTACAAAAAACGCATCTAGGAAGTTGCCATCCCATGCAGCAAGCAACAAATGAATCCTGGATTTGACTTTTGATATCCCCGTTCAAATACTGCTACAAAACTATGAGATGAGGTTAGCTTAACAGCCTTTCTAACAATGACACTGAAGCTAACCTCTACTTCAGATATCCTCCACCAACCAAAAAACATTCATGGTCCCTCTGAACCCTCCCTAGCTTGCTTTATCTTAAGAGAGATAAATAAGCATTAAGAGAAATTAAACTAGTATTTTGCTACTTATCATCAGGCAGAACTAATTGCTTTCTCTGGACTGTGGTTCTAACACCTATTTAGGTTACAGAGCAGTTTACGCTTCAAGAGTCTCTGCAGAATATCCTAAAATAGTGATATACTGAATTCTACCACATCAACTAGGAAAAACTTCACTAACCGAAAATATAACAAGATCCTAAGTATATAAGGCTCCACATTCAAAGAATAACAAAACAACCTTAAGAACATTGCATTTCCAAAATTTTCAGCTACCAGTTGTTTGTTGTTTATCTGTTTTGTTTTACTAGCATTCTGCAGCAAACAACAAAACACCAAAGTTTAGTAAAGTTTTACGGGGCAAAAAACCTTTAGATTGAGAACATTTTATCTTCTCTTTTTGAACTAATTAGAAAGAGATTGCCAGCGTTAAGGTCCCGCTATGGAACTCAGTTTGAGAACCACTGTTATATCTGAATCTATAACACACCTGGGGCCAAGGAATCTTGTTGACCAGTTCCAAGGCCTAAGAGTCACGCTGATACTCAGATCGGATAGAAACTTCTCAGACTCAAAGCCAGAAAAGACAACTTGGTGAACCAAAAGGGCTGGTTTCCCACAGCTCCAACTTACAATTCATCTTGTATGTTGTCTGTTAGTTTGAAGAGCTGCTCCTGCCCTTCGGCCTGGCTCTCAGAATAGCGGGGAAGCAGGCCCTGGGGCCCTGTGCAGCACCGTGGTTTCCGTACCCTCTGTGCTTGGGTCCTAGGTGGGGAAATGGACAAAAAGCAAAGAGGTTAAGTGTTAAACGTCAAAATGATTTCCCTTCCTTCCTCGTCTGAGATAAGAACACCACTTAATACAGGACATACTCTAAATCTGGTGACTGGAATTAAACTACATTTAGTACCACCCGTGAATGCACTAGAAGAAAGTGGTTGAAGACTCCAATTTTGAACAAGAACCTCACCGTTGCCATTTTCTAGCTATGTGATCATGGACAAGTCAGTTAACTTCTTCCACCCTCAGTTCCAGTCCTCTCTGCAAAATGGGATGATGACACCTACCCTCACAGGACTGCCGTGGAGATCAAACAAAATCATGCCCATCAAGCCCATGTCTGACAGAATGTAGGCTATCCACCAACAGTGGCTCTTGTTATTGTTATTATTACTGGACTTCCACTTGGTCACACTCTATTTTTCTAGGAATCTCTTCAGGAGAAGCACCTCTGGACTTGTAAAGGGTCAGGAAGAAGAGTGAGAGGCTTTTGGGCATGAGTCAGAACACCCCAAGCTTCTCAGCTTCTTCTAGGATGAGCTCAGCTGCCTGGGTGTCGGGTGAGGGACACCGTGATCACAGGAGGGAGAAGAAAGGCTCCATGGACTGGTCCCAGGCCACAGTCTGGGATTCTGCAGCGGCTCTCACTCATGGCCCTCAGCTGTCCGTTGCCCAAAGGAATCTGCTTTGCTATGGCTTTCAGGGTAGGCTGATGTTGTCTTTTTCCACAAACCATATACAGGGTAATTGGTAAGTACTTTTTGGTGTTTTCCTAGAAACAGGAGTCCATATTTGTTTTGGAAAGGCTGTGCATATTTCAGATGACTGATAAGAGTGTGCCTAGTCTGTCCTCGGCCTTGTACTTGGTGTACTTTTCATTATTTGTTCCTGGATTCCGTTGAAGCAAAACACCCCTCTCTAGACATATCTACAAGCGAGGCCTAGGCTTACACACTGAATCAGCACTCCAGGATCGTATGCTAACACCAGTGGAAAGACTTACTTGCAAGGGCAGAGACGTGCCTGGTGGGTGAATCAGGGTAAAGATATGGACAGAAACAGTCAGCAGGTTAGCTGCAAACCTGGGCCGACGCAAAGCCCTCCTGGGCCCACGTCAACACTCCGCCTATCAGGCCACGCTGCCTCAAGTCCCAGACCTGGGTAATGCTTGATATGGGCTGGAAAACCAGACATCCAGTGATAATGTTTTAAAAGTTCAGTAATAAGGCTGCCCCAAGTACTACTAATTGTGTTCTCCAAGTGAGACTAAAAAGAAGTTTCGACCATCTGCACCAAGGGAATGGGTAAACAACCCAATTTTATTGATATGATGTTAATATAGTCACATATTCCTGCTGTGCACAGTCTCAATTCCTTCTTCAGGACTGAGGCCCACTGCTGGCTATTTAGATCCCAGCTACTGGTTGAAAATACGGAGGCCAGCGTAGGGAGCCGCTCACAGAGTTCACCCCTCATAGGGAAGCTTGACAACTGCTGGTGTCAGGATGCTCGAAAACACTGTGAGTGAGAGAAACCCAGGGGAAGGAGCGTGGTGTACTTTTCCAGGTAGCTGAGTCCTGTCCTCATCTCCTTGCCCAGCGAAACATCGACTGTCATTTCAAACACTGTCCAGGACAGGCTAAAAAAGTATCTTTTCCCCAAGGCACCCCTGAAGCTCCTGAAAGAGGTTCGGGCACTGTGGCAGAAGCCCAAAGGCCCCAGGAAGATGTGACAGGCCTGCCCCTCCTCGTCTTTCAATGTAATGTTTCATCCTGGCTCCCTGATCTACTGGGAGGTTCGGAGGCTCAACTTCCACACGCATCCCAAATCTCGCTATTTCTCCATCTCTCTCATGACTGACAAATGATCTCTGGATTTGTAACGGATTGTTACTATAGTCTTATAACTTATTCTTTCTGTTTCCACTCCTGTCCATTCTCCTCACAGGAACGAGAACGACCCTTTCAAAAACAAGTCAGATTCGCTCATGTGCTCAAAACACATTTGCTTCACATCCCACTTAGATAAAATACTTGCTTATCTGCCTCCCCAACTGGCTGCAAACTATCTTCCCATTTCCAAGGTCCTCCATCCGTGATCAGCCACACACCAAGGGAAGGTTGGATATAGTGTTCCGATCCTGCTGCTTGGAGGAGCTCAGCGCGGCATTCAAGGCCTACTGTTCACAAAGATACAGGAGAGCGAGCGAGCTCAACTTTGCCGTAGGAGGAAACGAAGTCTCTCTTGTGGTCTTATAAATATAGGGAATACTTCTAGAAGAGGCGATTTAGACATACTCTCACTAGAAACAGAGAGCTGGATTAAAGGAATTCTTCCCATAATCCCCTACTTCCTATCATTGTTGGAATCCGAAAAACTATTCTTTCTTCTCCAAAACTCAACTAAAATGTTAAATTCTGAGGTCCAAGTTGCGAGGCTGGGGAGTGTGTGGGTTAAAACCATTTGTATGTGAACAAATTTAGTCCCAAACTTAAGCCAGCAGAAAGTTTAAAGTGATATTCTTCAGTACAGGCCACTGTGTGATGGGACTGTTTTCTTCATATATTGACGGTGGCACTGAAAATTCAAGTAACCCTTTGAAACCAGTGTGGCTGTACGTGGTGGTAATCCTAAACTTGTTCACTCTGGGATTCCGTAATACAATGTTGGTATCTGAAAAACAGCTGTTAAGTGACTGTTCTTAAGTCACGTTCATGTATGTTCCAGTGAGCCTATGAGCATTTGGAAGGAAAGGACTCGATTCATTTTTGTTGTAAACTGGACTTTAGGACTAGATGGATGCATCATTATCCTCCGTTTAGGGCCCACTATCATCACTGGCCTTTTATCTATTTTAAATGATATAACAAGCATCTTTGAAACCACTATCCCTAGCATGAAAACCCCATTGCTTGACCATAACTCGAATCTTATCTGTGTGGTCCTCTGCTGCCCTGCTGCCCCCTCCCCCTCCCTGTTCCTCTTTCTTCTTCCTCTTCTATCTGAGATAGCCACTACTATGAATCTTGTACGTATCGTTCCTTTACTTTTCTTCTGCACGTAGTCTTATCACATTTCAAAGTATGTTCTGGTATAGCAGTCCTGTTACATTCTCTGGTTTTCATTGTTTTGGGCTTCTGAAAAAGGATGGCACTGCCTTTTTATGTTTTGGGACTTACTTCTTCCTCCTTGAAGTCATATTGCTAAGATTCAATCATTCTTTTGTGTGCAGCTACAATTCATTAATTGTACCGGCTTATAATTACTCCACGGTATGAATATACCATCATTCACGCAGCTTCCTGTTGATGGCACATGGATCATTTCCAGGTTTTGCTATTACAAACAATGCTGCTATGTACATTCCTGTACCTGTCTCCTGGTGACCCCGGGCAAGAGTTTCTTTGGGTATGTATCTAGGAGGTGTTTGCTGGACACACACACAGGGCATGAATGTTCACCTAACAAGATAACTCAAGTTGCTTTCAGAGAGGCTGAACCAGTTTACACACCCACCAACAATGCACTTCAGAGAGCCTGGTAAACTATATACCTTCCAACACTTGGTACTGTCCAGGACAGCACTGTCCAGTACACAGCCACTGGCCATGCGTAGCTACTAACACTTGAAATGTGGCCAGTGTGACTAAGGAACTGAATTTAAAATTTTTCATTTAAATTAACTCAAATTTAAATTGTGTATTAGATAGCACTGGTCCAGCCCCTCAAATTTTTGCTGCTTGAATGGGTATAAAATAGCATCTTGTCTTCTCATGCCCACCTTCCCCTTTCAACCTACAGCATAATGGAGTCCATTAAAAAAGCGGCGCAGACGTGGAGCCTGCCCACAGGCACCAGAGCACACAGATCAGCTTCCATGCTACTCCTGCCTGTCACTGCTGGACCGTCCCCAGACTATCCTCTGGCTTCCTCTGGTTGCCTTGCTCCTTCTCTCATGATCACCTTCACTGTCAAGACCTGCTGCCTCTCGGGCAGGGTCTTGGGACCACCATCCCGGGGATAACGCATCATTAAACAAGAGGTGGCAAAACGCCACCCACTCACCTCTCACTAGCTGACAGCCTCTCCCACTAACACTCAACACAAAAGAGAGTTTACAGCCGAGTCTGCTTAGTGCATATGCAGCAACTGTGGCTCCACAAACCTTTGTTTAGCCGAAGGGCTGTGGTGCACTTAATTGCTGCCAGCTGGGGGTCTGTCGGCCATTTTAAGCCCTCAGCTGCTGCGGTTTAGAAATTTCACAGTGTATAGAAAGAAGCAGGCCTTCCAGTCAACCAGCTAATCCAAAATGTCAGCACCAAACGAACTTGGGCTTTGAACTCCATGAAAATGTCAGGGAGTTGGCTGTACAGCATGGACGACTCTCCCCCCGGGGAAGGGGCTGCTGATACAGTGGCTGATACACTGCAGATACCCACCTAGTGGGAGAGATCAATACAGAGCAAGTTTGCATCTGGCCACTGCTATCTGACATATGCTGGAGCCAAAGCCAAAGATCAGAGTAATGGAAACAATCCCTGCCATTTTCTTGAAGCAACGGTAAATCCAATCAAGGTGACACAGGGAGATCTAACCAATTCCATTCTCTTGGTTGATCCTGCCTTTCAGCCTGAGGGTCAACAGTTGGCCAGCTATTATTTGTTCTTTGCTTCTATAATGAGTAACTATGTCATAGTTCTATCAGTTGAAGACAGATGTTGTACACACATACACATACCCCTGTACAGCTTGAGTTAAGATATTAGTCGGTTGAGGAATCTGTCATGGCCAATGTCTATCAACCAAGCAAAGTTCAAAAATAATCAGTAAATGAGGAGAAAGTGTGTGTGTCAAACATGTGACTTCCCAGCTTAACAGAATGTTTATTCAACTGATGACTGCCATCTTCCTTAGGGGCTGTGTGTACTCACCCCAACAAAGTGATGGATTGTTCTTGCATTTACTTTACGTGTGTGTCCGAGACTTTTGTTTTAATTAAATATTTAACCTGTATATACTGTGCTGGACTGGGCACGAATGATTAAGCTGAGAAGGTCAACCCAGACTATCTCTTTAAATACTACCTGTTGAGGAATGACAGCTACAAGACACAGCAAGCCCCCTACATACGAACCTTCAAGCTGCGAACTTTCAAAGATGCGAACGTGCGTTCCATCAACATCGGGCGTGAGTGACATTGCAGCTCGCCCTCCGTCTCCTGTTGCTGACGATCCTTCAGCTCTACCCTCTCCCACCTCCTCTCCCTCCTCCCGTCAGTGACTCTTCTTGCCTGTTCACTGGATGCCAGCCCCTGGATGCCAGCTGTAGTAGTGGACTACTGTACTTTTCAAGGTACTGTACTGTAAGACTAAAAATGTTTTATTTTTTGTGTTTCTTTTTTATGTATGATTGTGTGAAAAGTATTATAAACCTCTTACAGTACAGTACTATATAGCCAATTGTGTTAGTTGGGTACCTAGGCTAACTCTGTTGGACTTAAGAACAAATTGGGCTTACGAATGTGCTCTCAAAGCGGAATTCGTTCGTACGTAGGGGACTTACTGTACTGGAATTCTTGACGGAATGGTTCAGTCAAACATTTGTCAGTTCTCTAAAAGGAACTCAACAGTCTCTCGAAACAGCACACTCTGCACTGGAGTGTATGAACTGGTTAAAGCTTCTTCCTCTGATACCCACTGCACTGCAGTGTCTGGACGATCACCAGGCCTGCCGTGCCATGGGTGACATCTGACCTCTGACCTGGAGCCCTCTCCTCACGACTGCATCCACTTCCGAAGACTAAGTGGAAAAGCACTTCTCTACTAACACATTTTACTCCTTTCAGTGCAAACTGCAATCAGAGAAGACTACTAGAGGTTGGAAACCCCTGAAGTCAGGCTCAGTTCACAGGAGAAACTCTTCCCCATAGTTGCGTGACAAACAGAATGCCACTTTCTAGAACCTGCTCAGAGGTAGTATTCCACCCATAGGAATTCTAGACAGAATGCCACTTTCTAGAACCTGCTCAGAGGTAGTATTCCACCCACAGGTTTAGTGATAACCTCTGACCTCTGGCTGCGTTAAATCTTGAACCAAGAAAATTGGACCAAATATCCAATGACAGTTTGGATTTTGAACACATGGGGAAAAAAAAGGTTGGGCGGAAAGCAACCCTCTGTCAGGAGAGGTAAATGAATTACTAACTGAGCCTTGGGACTGGCCTCTGCCTGCCTCTGCCCCCACGCCCACCCCATTTAATGAACTCTTCCTGAGCACAGGCCGCACTAGGCCTTTAGGAAGACAGAGATGAATGGAGTTTCCAGGGAGCTTCCTGGAGTCTAATGGAGGAGAAACAGAAATGCAATTATAATGCAGCAGGGGAGCCCTAGGATAGAGGGAGTGTAATACGATGGCTGGGTTTGAATCCCACTTCCACCGTTTACAAATTGTGACCTACGGCCAGTTGTGTAACCTCTTGGAGCCTTGGTTTCCTCATCTATAAAATGGGGATTCTAATGGGGCTGTTGTGAGGAGTCAGTGAGTATGTGTACAGTGCTTATGACAGTGCCTGGTACATAATAAGCGCTCGATAAAATGCTGCTGATCACGATGATGACAACGACGATGATGCTATCTGCAGGGGATGCCATGGGTGCCCGAGAGGGGCCCCACCTTAGCTTAGCCTCAGTGGCTGAAACCCAAGATGGGCTAGGATCCAGCATCCAATCTTTCCCTCTTTGTTTTCTTTTTGGGGAAACTGCTTCAAACTGAAATATTCCCCTTTCCCTTTTGCTTCCTTGTTAGCATTCTACTTACCTCTCCCTAGAGTTCTGAAGTCGTGCGTGTAACAACACATAAAATCCCATATTGTATTGTTGCAACTGAAAACGTGGGGAAGATGTTGATCCATGAAACGGTTAGAAATTAAATTATTATTGCTGTTAAGTTTTTAGTGATTTGACATCCTGCAGTGGGGAGGACGTTTCCTGGGCTGGGCTTTCTCCACAGTGGGATTCACACCTGACTTGTTTATAGGGGTCAAGGCTTCCTATAACCTAACACATGTTTGGGGGACCCCATGACATTGCAACTGTGAGAGCTCGTAGGACTAATGCCAACAGATATGCCTATTGGGATTTAAACTCTAAGAACAAGATTAATTCAGAGCTTTTTTTCCTAGTCAACTAACTAACTGCCTCAGGGGTGAGACTACCTGCTCATGAAGCTGGGGGGAGGAGTAAGGCAGACTCGCTTCATAACGAATTCCAATCAAGGGGATAATATCATACTGAGATTACAGTCTGAGAGCCTTGGATTTCCTAAAAGAACTAACTTTTGCATGCATTCTGGGTTTGCTTTGCTTTTTCAAAAAGTAGTCGACAACTTATAAGGTGGTTTGCAACTTTCAACATCACTACAAAACCGAGGCATTTAAAAACGCAAGCTTCATTTATGTTCTAAGCACAACATTCTGATTCAGAGTATGGTGCTTTATAGGAATCTCTCAAACCATGGTCAGTTTCCCTGCTAACCTGTCACCTCTAATGCCAATCCTAAGATGTTTCATATGGGCCAAAATACACAGTTCCTGGTAAACTTATTTTGTAGCTATTAAGTGCAAATGCTAATGCTAACAAGTTGATTAAATTAAACAAACCATATTATTTTCAAATTGATTTCTAGCAAATAATTACATAATCTCTTTCTTTATATGATCTACCTTCTCCTAAAAGTTGATCCCTTTTAACAGAGGGATGAAATTTAGGAGCATGGTGGTGTAGGGGAGAACACAAATCTTTGGAAAAAGACAAACAAACCTGAATTCCTGTCCAGTCACTTATTAGCTGAGTGACCCTGAAGAAGTTATTGGATTTCTCTCAGCCTCAGCTTCCTTGCCCATAAATGGGAATATAATACCTACTTGGTTAATAATGTTGAGATAATATATGAAAAGTGCACAGCACAGTGCCTGGCACATAGTAGGTACTCATAAAAGTTTCCTCCCTCTCCCCTACCCTTATTCTGAATTACTGGGTGTCAAGTCAATTTAAAATACCAAAACACATAACTTTTAAAACTCAGATTTAAAATTTTTAGCCTGACAACACACTATGGGAAACATGGTTTACTGGCTATGTAAGGATAATTCATAAGGGGTACATCAAATGTTTGGTTATATAGGTGTTTTCTACAGGAACTACTGCCTAAGTGTTTCCTCACCTGACTTACTCCATTCACGTCTCATTTGCTTAAAGAGCTTTTTAAAAGAGCTAAGAGCTAATCAATCTAGCAGCGCAACAAATTATACCAAACGTCAAATTCTTAGAATTGGGATGAACAGAGTTTTAGAATACTGCCATTAATAAAAGCCATCCTAACAGAGGTTTTTGGGGATAGAACACTGTCTCTAAATGAAGTCTGCAAGATCACCTGAATACATCCAACCCCGGAAAATGGAACGGCCCTGAGTCGGGGTGGGGTGGGGGGCGGCGGTGTGGGCTGTGTCCTTAGCTTCCCCCCAGCCCTGGGCCTCCACACTCTGTTGCGTGAAGGGCCTCCCTCCCTCGTGACCAAAGCCAAGCAGGTCTGGATGCTGCAGCCCTCTGAGGACCTACTTTGTGATTTGTGTGCTTTTTCAAGACCACCTATTCATTCAGGCCGGAAGTTTTATACAACCGTTTACTATCTAACAGAGAGTATTGGTGGAGGTGAGGTGGAAAAGGAGAAAGAGGGCACAGGAGAAGATGCTTCAAAAACGGATGAGGAGGGCTTCCCTGGTGGCACAGTGGTTGAGAGTCCGCCTGCCGATGCAGGCGACACGGGTTCGTGCCCCGGTCCGGGAGGATCCCACATGCCGCGGAGCGGCTGGGCCCGTGAGCCATGGCCGCTGAGCCTGCGCGTCCGGAGCCTGTGCTCCTC
>NC_041216.1:23352747-23358216 GCF_002837175.3 Physeter macrocephalus
AGCCTGTGCTCCCCAACGGGAGAGGCCACAACAGTGAGAGGCCCGCGTACCGCAAAAAAAAAAAAAAAAAAAAAATACGGATGAGGAGGGACTTCCCTGGTGGTCCAGTGGGTAAGACTCCACGCTCCCATTACAGGGGGCCCGGGTTCGATCCCTGGTCCGGGAACAAGATCCCGCATGCGTGCCGCAACTAAGAGTTTGCATGCCGCCAACTAAGAAGCCCGCGTGCCGCAAGGAAGACCCGGTGCAGTCAAACAAACAAACAAACAAAAAACGGATGAGGACACTGAGGATTAGCAACTGCCATGAGAATGAAAGTTTACATACAGTTGCCTCACTCACAGGGATAAACAGGGTCTGTTTCAGGCCCTGAGGTTAGACTTGAGGCGGTTGAGGGAGAAACTGGGACCCTGGAAGGGTAGCGGAGCCAGCCGGTGACACAGCACACACCCTTTCTCCAGGCACCAACCTTTTCCAGGGAGGGGCCTCGTGTTCTGAATAAGCCGTGGCCTGGAGAGTGTGACGGGAGTTGAATGGAAGCCGTGTGGAGCCAGAGCTTTCTGTCTCTTCCATGCATCACTGTACCCCAGCTCAATACACAGACGCTAAATGACCAGACCGAAGGCCACAAGCCTGTGCAGGACCGGCGGCAGGGGAGCCAGAGCTGCTGCTTCTGAAGCTGAGGCTGGAGAAGGGGCCGTCCGTCGGGGAACTCCTCCTCGAGACCCAATCGGGGAAGGGCTGGGAGTTGGGAACAACCCAGAAACCCCTGGGGCATAGGAATGCTGATCATTCCCTCGTGGACGGACACTAGAAAGTTACTGACCTGGGTCATGCTCTCCCGAGGGGGCAACTGGACAGCTGCCTGTTGGCCTCGGGGGACCATGCAACACCTGCACTTTTCCAGGAAGGAAAAGAGCAGCAGGGCCTGGAACTCTGGAAACGGCCCAGAGGCCTGGCTCCCTACAGATGGTCCAGTCCAGTGTTGACACTCAGCACTTAGGCAACTCAGAACCTTCTGACCAAGGCGATCAATTCTCTGCACTAGCTCAAATTCCAAGGAGAACTTCCCCAGAGGATTTCTACTGTATGGCTTTCATTATTTCAGTCCCAAGTTTTAGGTTCTTTTGGCCTAGAAACATATAGGAATCAACAAGTCACCTACTCCTCCTCATCTTCCTTCTGACCAGCTGGTGCTTTTTTATTGTTTGTCCTCGAATTTAACCCGTGGCTGAGCTTTCTCAGAAGCCAAGGCCACCTCTAGGCAAATCTGCCCTCTGCAAACAACAGATGACACCTTCCCTTTCAACTTGGGTCCAACTGGCTCTGGCCCAGCGTTCCAATGCCCTCAAGACGATCTTGGATTTCTCAGGCAAAAGAGACTTCTCTTTGTTCCGGCTCTTGCCACAGTGCCTGAGTATAAAGCCAGGGCAGGAATAAGGCAAGGGGAACATCCATGTGTCCGAATGGGGATTAGGTTCAATGGTATCCTTTCTCTTTGGACAGGAAGGAAACAGAACACAAGCTGGTAGCTAAGTGATACCCTTCGGTGCCTCGACAAGGGGTACGTTTCTGCCCGGTGCCATGACGTTCAACCTGGTGACAAAAGATTATTCTTTATTTGGTGATAAGAAGGTCAAGCTGCCTTACAATTAAGTGCCGCCGGTGTGAACATGAATGGGACTGATTGCCATAGTCCATCAACCCTTGGCAAACTGGTTTGTTTGGTCTGGACAGCAAAGGACACTCCACACTACTGGAATTTTTTTCTCCCAGATCCCCTGCGGCCCCATCACCACCCCCCCAAACCTTTTTTTAAAAATTACAATCTGTTCTACTGTCTCAAGTTACATTCTGTAAATAATAAGCAACACTGATGAAATGCAAAAAGCTGAAAATCTGTAAAGCAGAAAGATCTGCAGCATGTTCCACATCTGTGTCACATTAAACACGCGCTCAACAGATCTGCTGATTCCTGTCTAATCAGCACACGAGGCTGACGTGGGCCAGAAGGGCCCTCATGCCACATGCCACAGCAGGGCTGCGGGCCACCGGGGGGGAGGCAAGGAGGGACAGAAGCTGGCCTCCTGAGGTGGAGAGGCCAAGCGCACAATGCAGGCAACACTTGGCTGCCAGCCTGCTTCAGTTTGGGTACATGTGCGTCGCAGACTGGTGGGTCACAGCTGCGGTTAGGTCATGGGAGAACAACTGCTCAGAACCCTTCTTCCCAGTCGTCAATGTTGGTGAAGCTGGGCCCACGGCGGTTAAACTAAATAACATGTTTTAATGATAAAATGTCTCATTTGAAGGAGTTGGCTTCCTATACATTAAAATGACTACAAAATAAAAATAGAACAGAAGGAAACCAATTAAAGTCCATTTGGGAAAATGCTTAGAGGCTACCAGAGATGTTAGTTGCTCTGCCAGGCAAAATTTGATCCCGTCTCTTATTTCTTCCAAGCATTTTACACGCATGCGCGCACGTACACACGCGCACATCTGTATGCATGCGTGCAGGCACCCATGCTGCCATTAAGAAAAACTGGCAGAGCATAAGAAGAAATTGGCACGTTTTAAACTTGTGGCATCATTCTGAGTCCCCGAATGATTACAAGGCTCCGTGTTGCGAAAAAAACCACATTCAGACTCAACAAAGAGTCTCTAAGCAGAAGAGCACGTGAACCTCTAAGGGATACTCTTTGGAAAAACTGCAGACTGCCACCTCCACTCGCTCTCTGCCATCTGCATTTTCCCATCAACCTTAGGTGGCAAGACACCAGGACTAAGAGTGCTGGGTCACCAGGGCCCACAGTTTGCCTCCATAGCTGCGTTTATTGAGTGCTGACTCTAAGCTTCACAACATTCTTATAAGGATGTGTTTTATCAGCATTCCATTTCACAGAGGAGAAAACCATGCCTTAGAGAGAGATTATGAAGTTTGTCCAAGGCCACTCAGCTGGTAAGTGGCAAAATCAAACTTGATCTTGGGTCTTTATGGACACAGTAAACTTCTTATCAGCATGACTGTTGATAAAACTCTCTTTAATACATAGTCTGAGTTCATCACTGTGTTAAGCATTCTGAAGATCCTGGAGGAATACCAAAGAAGGCAATAACATGATCTCAAGAAGCTTACAATCCAGTTGGGAAGATAAGGTGCTCCTACCTAGACCACGTCTCAGTGATGGGAGAACTAAGGAGGCCTGGCCCTACACACTAAGAGGGCAGGATGGGCTTCCTGGGAAGGCCTGGCTTCAAGTAGGGCCCTGCCTAAAGGCAGAGCAAGATTTTTATTAATACAACCATGTACAGCATCAGTACTAACCTGCCAAATTTTACCACAGGAACGGGTAGTAAATAAATACTAAGAAACAGGAGGAGACAAATAAGATAAAAGCCAGTTAACAGACCACACCACATACAATCTAAAAACATCTGATTGAAGCCTCATTCTTAACGCTAAAGCAATGAAATGAAGAACAGTATGCAGTGTCAGCTCTCCTTTTATAGTCATGATGCAGACTTTAACTTCATTAATGGAATTCACCAAGTGACCGATCTAAATTACACAAATATTTGGAAGAAAGACATGTACCAATGTGGACGAGAAACTGATACAATGACAGCTACTGGAAGGGTAGGACCAAGACAGGATGCAAATAAACAAAAACAAGCACACTAAAAAGGAAGACAAATTCTGACCTCGAGGGTTTAAAAAGGATTGGGGTGAAGAATATGCGAAGATAATTGACAAAGGAAGAACTCCAAGTGGCCAAATGAAATATGAAAAGATGATGCAACACTCCTAGTTATGGAAGAAATGCAAGTAGTAGCACTGAAACATTCCCTCTTAGGTCGGCAGAGACTTAAAAGAGTAATAATGCCTTGCTCTTAGTATAGTATCTACTTCATAAAATTCTTTTTTTTTTAAATTATTTATTTATTTATGGCTGTGTTGGGTCTTCGTTGCTGTGCGAGGGCTTTCTCCAGTTGTGGCGAGCGGGGGCCACTCTTCATCGCGGTGCGCGGGCCTCTCACTATCGCGGCCTCTCTTGCTGCGGAGCACGGTCTTCGTGGCACGCGTGCTCAGCAGTTGTGGCTCGCGGGCTCCAGACGCGCAGGCTCAGTAATTGTGGCTCACTGGCCCAGTAGCTCCGTGGAAGATAATTGACAAAGGAAGAACTCCAAGTGGCCAAATGAAATATGAAAAGATGATGCAACACTCCTAGTTATGGAAGAAATGCAAGTAGTAGCACTGAAACATTCCCTCTTAGGTCGGCAGAGACTTAAAAGAGTAATAATATGCCTTGCTCTTAGTATAGTATCTACTTCATAAAATTCTTTTTTTTTTAAATTATTTATTTATTTATGGCTGTGTTGGGTCTTCGTTGCTGTGCGAGGGCTTTCTCCAGTTGTGGCGAGCGGGGGCCACTCTTCATCGCGGTGCGCGGGCCTCTCACTATCGCGGCCTCTCTTGCTGCGGAGCACGGTCTTCGTGGCACGCGTGCTCAGCAGTTGTGGCTCGCGGGCTCCAGACGCGCAGGCTCAGTAATTGTGGCTCACTGGCCCAGTAGCTCCGTGGCATGTGGGATCTTCCCAGGGCTCGAACCCGTGTGCCCTGCATTGGCAGGCAGATTCTCAACCACTGCGCCACCAGGGAAGCCCCTTCATAAAATTCCTGACGGAATTCTGAATGAATGACTAGCCAGAGCGGGTGGAGGGCTGGAGAAACGGGCCTTCTCAAGCACACAGCGTGGAGTACAAATTGTTCCAACTTCCTAGAAGGCAATTTCTAACGTGTTTCAAAATAGAAAGCGCATCTACCCTTTAGCCAGGAATTCTACTTTTAGAAATTTACCCTAAAGAGAGAATTATACACACGTGGAAAGATACATGTAAAAGATGCTTATGATAGCAAAAATTTGGAAACATCCCTCAATAAAGGACTAAGGATATTGCTGTATATGTGCAATTTACCATTACATAAATGTTAAACATGATTTACTAACATTACATAATGTTAAAAATAATTTACTGCTTAGGCATCAATGGCTGTGCCTATATGATTCCCCTGAAGTCTTATATACATACGTATTTGTGCATGTGTGTGTGCGCACACATATATACACACATACCGAGATATCTGGCTGGGTTGACATTATTAGCCTTTTGGTGATTATTAATGGTCAATGGGATTGAGTTCTTTTTCTTTTCTTTTTAAAAATAGGAATAATAGTACCAATCTCACTGACTTGCTGTAAGAATTAAAGAGGTAACTCGTGCAGGGATCTGGGAGCAGTGTGTATACACTGTGAGTGCTCACCTACTGTTTGGATTTTCAGAACAGTTCACACTGGTACGTATCTTTAAACTCACACGATAGAACTACTTTTTAAAAAGATGATTCAGGGGCTTCCCTGGTGGCGCAGTGGTTGAGAGTCCGCCTGCCGATGCAGGGGACGCGGGTTC
>NC_041216.1:23358510-23431312 GCF_002837175.3 Physeter macrocephalus
AGCGGCTGGGCCCGTGAGCCGTGGCCGCTGAGCCTGCACGTCCGGAGCCTGTGCTCCGCCACGGGAGAGGCCACAGCGGTGAGAGGCCCGCGTACCGCAAAAAAAAAAAAAAAAAAAAAAAAAAAAAAAAGATGATTCAGGGGAAGAGTCAGGCATAAACACCAAAATGTCTAAAGCGCACTTAAGAAGCAAAGCATGAGTACAAATTTCTATGATAGCATACTGTAGGACAAGCACGGGCTGGGCGCAGACTGGGAAAAAAGAAGTGAGAATGGCCAGGCTTTGTCTAAAATGGCTTTCTTCTGGGTAAGAGGTGGTCTGAGTGAAGATTTCCCCAGGGGAAAGGCCATGACTCGTTCATTACTATTACTTCTCCCAGGACCGGGAGGCATGGCTCCACGCTATACTGGATGGTGGCCGGGGGTTGGCGGGGGGCACCGGGGGGGAACGGATGTTGCTTTGTTAACCTGAGGGTCCTCCGCAGGCAGCCTCCTTCCCAGCCCATCTAACTTACTTTTCCAGCACTGTCTTGCCTTCTGAACCTGAAGAGCAGGAGAGAGGTCTTCCCTCGCTTGTGGTAACTGGCCAGCTCGGAGCAATGAGTGGGAGGGGAGGAGGGGGAGGCAGGGCCACAATGGACCCAGGTGCTCACAGCACTTATCCTAAAGAGCCCCGGGAGGCAAGACACCAATTGCAAAAGGGGTACTCCAAGAATGGGTAAAAGCAAAAGCACTCTGCCTCCCAGCTTGCCCGAAATCCCCTTCCTGCTAACGCAGGGAGAGAGAACATCTGGACCTGGTTGTGAGGCTCTCCAGCTGCAGAGCCCCTAGAGTGAAGTTCGTGTTTCACTGGAAATTGCATTTCAGGGGCTTACAGACTGTCCTTTCTGATTCTCATCAGGGTGAAGTACAACCTAGAAGACAAGCTGGTTCAGAGACCAAATCAGCTTTGCTTTGAAATGTTCTCCTCTCCCTAGCCCCCTTTAGAAGCAGACTTAATGGTCCAGGTGGTGAGAGATCAAAAAATGAAAGAAAGAAGAGGACTTGGGGTCATCTCAGGTGCATTTCTGTGCCTTCGTAAAAATCAGACTCATGCCCTGGGTCAGAGCCGGCACCAAACCTTCAGAGCACTTGTTCTCCTAGGAAACAAGAGCCAATGAGACTGAGACCACGTGAGTCATTGGACTGGGGCTTTCCTCTACAGGACTAGAAAAAAATGTGGATTCAAAATGTGTGAGAACTTGCTGAGAGCCGAGGAGGCAGAGGGGAAAGATGCTAGACCCTTTCAGACAGAGGGGGCGGCAGAATAAAGCCCCCCACCCCCAATCTGGGGCCAGCCACTGCTCGTGCTTCACCACCTGCATTTTGCAGGTGGCCTCCCCAGGCGCTGGGTCACAAGCCTGCAGGCGCCACAGACCAGGCAGCAGTGGGCGCTGGCCCTCCTGCCTGGGCCTCGCTGGGCCTCTGGGAAGAGCAGGTGCATCCGGGAGCCTGTCCAGTGCAGCAGAGGCCACGGCACCGCTTCCTGCCATGCTAACACAAAAACAAACACGACCCCCCTCCTCCAGCCGCTCCTGTCCGCCGAGAGATTGTTTCTCCCTCTGAACCTGGGGGCAGAGGCAGCTAGCGAGGGCGGGCACGTGGCTTTCCAAAGAACAAGCTCCTCGGGGTGAGAGGAACAGGTAGGCCTGGGACACCCCTGATGCTGACAAAGGAGGGTGAGTCACACACACTCCAAGAGGTGCCTCTGGAGCTGCTGCTTTGTGCTGCTCCCTTTCCGAAGGATGGCTCAGATGCAAGCAGCTCAGACCAGGCTTCCTTCTGCATGCTACATAAAGTGCTGGAACTTTCTAGTGCTCTCTGTCTTACGATCTCTGCAGACAAGCATCTCTATAAATCCTGCTTCGTGGATCATCTGGCCACCTCATGGCATCTTTAATCATTGGTAAACGGAACAAAAATAATTCAAAAGAGCAGCGGAATTCCTTCCTACAATTTAACCACTCACTCCCCGCTAGCATTTCTCTCTCTTCACATCGCCAAAGACCAGCCACAGCATAGCTCCTTGATGCCAAATGAGCTCCAAGAGAAGCCCCAAATAGGTGCCCCATTAAAAGACACCCAGTACTACCACGGTCTTCTAAACTTTGGGTTTAGCAATCATTTCATGGAGTCCAAACCATGGAGCTAGCTCCATCCAGGGACTACCAGAGCCTGTTTCTAGGATTTTAAAGCACCTCGACTATGGAAGCCTAAATAGATAGACTCCAGCAATCTCAGACGCGGCCAGCCCTTTAGTCTCTTCTACCTCTAGAACTCTTTTTGCAGGCCCCCCAGCACCAAAATAAACAGAAGTTATCCTCGGCCACCAAAAGAAGGTTATAGCATGCTGAGCACATACTTGGACGTTCTCTTCTCCTTCCAAGGCTTCCTATACTGTGTCCCAATCAGAGTTCCCAGGCCACCAGCTGGTGAAGATGGCCTTGGCTGGATGGCAGAGAAAAGACAAGCTGGAACCCGCATGTGTGACTGCTATTGTGTGAAAGTAGAGATTCTGAATTTGGAAGGATCATCATTTGGGGAGGGGCTGAGATACAGAAGAGAGGGCCAGGGACAGCACAGCTCCTGGACACAACGCTTGGCGGCCTGATTCTCCAGGCATACCGTCTGCCACCTCTGGGTTAGGCCGGTAGGGGTGAGAGTCTGTGATAAGCACCCTTCCGGCTGCGAGGTCTGGGGTTTATAGCACCTCCCCCGCTAACTGCCTTAGCATCTTTCCCCAAATATTCTGGGTCATAGGCAGATATCCAATTCCCACCCTCCACATTCAAGAATCATAAGGGGGGCTTCCCTGGTGGCGCAGTGGTTAAAAATCTGCCAGCCAATGCAGGGGACACGGGTTTGATCCCTGGTCCAGGAAGATTCCACATGCTGCGGAGCAACTAAGCCCGTGTGCCACAACTACTGAGCCTGTGCTCTAGAGCCCGCAAGCCACAACTCCCGAGCCCACATGCTGCAACTACTGAAGCCCGCGCGCCTAGAGTCTGTGCTCTGCCACAAGAGAAGCCACCGCAAATGAGAAGCCCACGCACCGCAACGAAGAGTAGCCCCCGCTCAGAGCAACTAGAGAAAGTCCGCGCGCAGCAACAAAGACCCAACACAGTCAAAAAAAAGGAATCAAAAGGAAGTGGATCTGAGAGACCAGGCAAGAGGCCTCAGGTTTAAATCACGGAGCCTTTTGACGGAAGACACCAAGAGATGATCCAGAAGCAGCACAGAAGTTAGGAGTGCGTGCTCTGCGTTCGTTCAGACTGCCAGCATTCAAATTCTGGTTCCCTCTCTCATGAGCTTTGAGATTTTAAACAAGTTATGTAACTTCTCTGTGCTTCGACTTCCCCATCTGTAAAATGGGGAAAATACAGCACCCACCTCACTGAGTCACTGGAGGATTAAACAGTAATACACGTAAAATGCTTAAAACGGTGTGTGTGGCATGAGTACACGTTCAAAGTCTGGAGCATCGCCATCCAGAGCTGGGGACCCCCCCCAAGATGTCCTGTCCGCTGCAGACAAGCAGCTCTCCGCAAGGACAGAAATACATGCTTTGCTGGATGGCACAAAGGACAGGTAGGCTCCCAGTTTGGCCAAAGGATGCAACTGGCTGATGGCTAGGACCAAACTACTCCCTTAACCAACTTTTCTCCTCGGGTCCTCTGAAGACAGACGGCCCTCTCTTTATGACTGTACTTACGCCAAAGCCCTGTCTGTCTGTCCATTTACTCGGTGCAGCGTTACTGTGAGGACCAGGCTTCTCTAGGCCCTGCCCCCTGACAAAGGGGCAGCAGCCCCACGGGGCGGCCTGCCGCTGACGGCCAGCTCCCTGGGCTAACAGGCTTTCCATGGGACAGCCTCCCACCTGCTCTGGCTTAGCATTTGGGCTCGGCGGTGGAGAGCCAGAAAGCGAGGCTATCACCAGCCTTCGAGGAGGCTGGGCGGCAGGGAAGCGACAGAACCACCCGGAGCCTCAGCGACTCGAGGGGGACGCGCTCCAGTGTCGGCGTCCAACCACCTCTGCCACCAGCGCAGCCTCCTCGGAGACGGGTAGGTTTCCTGTCGTGTCAGCCCCGTTTCCTTCAGCGACATTATCCTGCAAACAGAGAGCTACTTTGAATGAAGCACTGAGGTGTCCCGTTTCTGGCCGGGGAGGAGGGGAGGCGGCAGGCAGCTCCGTTTCGGAGGGAAGCATCGCTGTGCCTTGACCCTCTCTAGACAGCGCCTCTTCCCTCTCCCCAGTCCTGGAAAGCTCTGTTTGAAGAAAAGAAACGTGCTGGCTTTCCTGTATGACCTCAGATGGGCAAGTTCTGAATGGCAGCTGGGTCTATTACATGCAGCGTGAGAGGGTTAAACAGGACAGCCTCAACTCTTTATAAACTTTTGCCCTGTGGATATGTACTCATTGGCGGCAGTACAAGACTCGAGCTGTATTACACGCCTTAACGATATGGTTCAACTGTCGGTCAGGCTTGGGCCTGGCCCTGGGCCAGACCGCAATCAATGGGACACAGAACCTCCCCCTTCAGATCATCACGAAGGCTCATATTATCTCCTTTTCGTCGTGCTGGTTAAATTTATGGAGCAGAACCCTGAAGCCGCATTCCTCGGCCTGGGCCGGCCCACGCGGCCCTCCCTCCCTTTGTTCGGTACTGTAAGCCAGCCGTGCTTCGGAGGACTGTGGGGTTGTTAGTTCAGGCACTGACTGTTTGCTCATGACTGAAATGAAAAGAGTTCAGTGGAAGGGCAAAAGGACAGCCCAAGTGTAAAACCCCATCCCAGCAGGCCCTGGGCCCCTACGTAGAGGCCCCGAGCTGCTCCTGAATGGACGATCACACTTCGTTCTCACAAAAGCAAAATCTTCGGTCTGATCTCTGATAAGCCTTCTCTGAAGCAGCAGCCAAACCCTCCTGCGGCACACCTCCCGGGAAACCCTGGACTCTGGGGTACCACAGGAGGCACGCTGGCCCCTCGTACAGCCCAGACATCAAAAGGAGCCACAGTGCCACAGCATCTTCCAGGCTTGCCAGGTCCCACAGGGGACGGCAATGTAAACACTGACTAGTAGCTGGTCTTACTTTTAACATTAATACAGGACAAAGTAAAGGTATTTTTCAGGCCTTGGCTACAAGGGCGGCATACGGGCGCACTGTCCGTGAATGTGCGTGTGTGCGCTTGCGCACGTGCCGTGGAGGGGCCGTGTCCACCGGGGACTGGGTCTCCTGGAATCAAACAGGAGAAGGTCCCACGCGTCAGACCTGCAGAGTCTGCCCATTTGCTCTCATCCGTGATCTTCAGTATCTCTGACTAGTGTACAAGGGTTAAACAAGCAGCCAGATAGATGGGACTTCACTTTAGTTCTGAAGTGTAACCGGACAGGAGAGCAATCCTGGAGCAGCTCGTAAGGCAGCTCCTTCCAGGGGATGCCATCTGATGGCTGGAAGGTAAGTCATCCCGGAGCTGAATCCAGGCTCTCCAAAGGATGAGCTGTGAGGCCATGGTTCATCACGTACGTCTCTTGTGCCTCAGCCAAGTCCACCTGAAAAACGAGGCTACTGGGCTGACTTATGGGAGTCTGGGACGATCACTAGAACTCCTCTAACCAAGGTCCAAGCATAACAGAGAGAGGAGGAGTAAGAGGCACAGAGAGAACAAACCCCAAACCCCAACCAAACCAAAGACGTGATGAGAGGGTCAGGTAGGAAAGCCTTGGAGGGGACTGCGTGCTTTCCTGCCAGTTTTGTCTTTTCAGCCACTGTTAGGCAACCCTACTCTAGGGCCCAAGCTTGTTTGAAAATAAACCCAGGAATCCCATACCAGCTACGACAGGCACTAAGGCATTTTCCAGTTCCGTGCAGAGGCAGACTTCTTTGACAGACTCTCTTGAAGTCAGTGGCCTATTTCGTATCAGACCCTGAATCAATCTGAAGGTAAAAGTCGTGCTTCCTGATTCAAGGTAACCATGTGTTTCTGAACGGAAACTGCATTCGTGCATTTTCCTCACAATGCTTCCTTATCCACTGTGTTGATGTTTAGAGATGTGCTCATGAATTTGTCATTCCAAAGCCTCCAGCACCTTTTTTTGCATAGGTAGGAGGTGCCATGGAATGAATGGGTCACAGAAAATTGTCTCTTGCTGTTGAGAATCACTATTTGTACTGGTGTGTTAAAAATATAGGTTATAGAGAACCAATAAAGTCAGGAAAGAAGAGGCAAGAAAAAGCTAGGTGGGCTAATTTAGGAAATCCTCAAGAAAAACGTGTCATCCATTTAATGTCTCTAGCTTTTCACATACAAGTGTAGGGTTCAATTAAGTCTTTCGTCATAATAATGCCTCACATCTCCCAGGACAACCGACAAAGCGCTTGCACACACATTATCACAGGTTACACGAATACTCATAAATGAATCCAGTCTCCATCAGGCGTCAGTGCACGACAGAAGGGCACCTGAAGGCTTTAGTTTTGGCCCATCCTGAGCCCAGATACATCAGTATTCTCTGATACATTAAAATTTGGAAAACTGGACCCATGCCTGAGAATGAGACTCAGTTATGAACCAGGACAGACTGAGAACTTATGAGCGGTGACCTGGATGCCCCTACTTCCTGTTGGACTTTCTCCATCTTGGGGTCACTTTGATGACCAGATTCCAGGGACAGGCAAATCATAAGTAAACAACAAGGCCAGACCCTGAAAATGCAGGAGCACAAGGTGCTTACAAAAAGGACGCAGCAGGGCTTCCCTGGTGGCGCAGTGGTTGCGCGTCCGCCTGCCGATGCAGGGGAACCGGGTTCGCGCCCCGGTCTGGGAGGATCCCACATGCCGCGGAGCGGCTGGGCCCGTGAGCCGTGGCCGCTGAGCCTGCGCGTCCGGAGCCTGTGCTCCGCAACGGGAAAAGCCACAACAGAGGGAGGCCCGCATACCACAAAAAAAAAAAAAAAAAAAAAAAAAAAAAGGACGCAGCAGCAACAGCCAATACACGTGCCCAGAGCTGCCATCAGTAGACTCCCGGCTCCACACACTTCCCTCCTCTGTGTTTTCTGGACTATTTATTCTAGCATTGTGGACAGGGCTAAGGAGGACTAACGTGATACTAGTTTGGGAACTAAAAAGGAAATATGTCTTGAGATTTGCTGTTTCACACCATACACATCCACTCTTGGTGCAAAATGGCTTCTGTCAAGGGCTTTTGGTTTTTTTTTTTTTTAAACACTGATTTCTTGGCCATCAGCTAAAAGAAACTGTGAACATTCAAGTAGCTCTGTGATGACTGAGCATGTGGGAAGTGGTCCGTTTCTAAGGGGTTCTATGTAGGCCATCCTCACATACTCCCCCGTGTGACCTAGCCTGCCACTCTAGGGGCACTTTAGTTTCCCCGAGGGGAAGTCAGAGGGAGGGCTGAAGCAGTGACAGTGCGGACTTGGCCACAGAGTCCACACCGCAGGGGATGAGATGTAACCGACCTGACCGGCGCTAAGCCTGCTGGGCCGAGGCTGGGCCCAGGGCTGCTCAGGGCTGGTTTAGGTACACACTGCCTCACACTCACCTACTGCCTTTTATTTGTAGAAAACGATATACCGAGCGCTCGCATGTCCTGCCTGGGCTTTCTTTGTCCGGGTGCCCAGCTTCCTCCTGGCGGCAGGGCCAGCCCTAAGGGAGCCGCCTCTGTGCCGTTCCTCCAGGGAGTCACCCCTCAGCCACGCAGACATGACCAGGCAAGGCTGACCCCCACTCCCTTTGAAGTGGGAAGACTGACCTGAGGAGGGGACGAAAAGCTGTTCGCAAGAGGCCACAAAGCAAAGTAGTGTCAGGGGTGGAATCAGGGTTCTGGTCTCACGCTTCACAATCCTGTTCTCTTGCCAAGAGGCCACGCTCTCCAGCACCCAAATGGAACATCCAGATAGGTTATTTTGATCACAGAGACTCGAGTCAAGGAGGAACTGATCCTACACTGACATATTAAAAGAATGTGAGCTGCTGTCCCTTCAACACAATAAATCAGAATGATGTTCCGGGCCACTGTGTCAGCTCCACCATTGCATTTTGGGAATAAGAATTAAAATCTCATGAATCCTATCTCCAAACTTAAAAAACAAAACAAAACAAAACAAAACAAAAAAACCCTGTTGTATATTAGACTTCAATAAAAGTGTCTTAAAAACCTGTCACTAGAGTACTCTGTATTTAGCACATGGTCGACATAAGTCTAAGTCCCAAATGCACCGTCCAGCCTGGGCACTGCCTATTCCCCCATGAGCCACCTCCTTGCCCAGTGACACTGAGAATTTCCTAAAGGAGCTAAATTTCTGGAAATAGGACAAATGGGAAAATGATTTTTGAAATGAATTATGAAATGAGCATTTATAATCTAGAGAAAGCTCATTTTCAAAGGCTCCTTATAATATCCAAAGTTATCTCCTATTTTCATTATGCAGAAACCATGAACAAAAGGGTGCCTGGTGAAAGCAGTGTTTTAAAGAGCCCATCACGTCTAGCCGGAGATGAAAGAAACAGTCTTTCCCCTTAAACTCTAGTCCTGAACCCAAGAACACTTTTATTTTTTGTTGAACAGACATAGGGTCCCCGACCTACACGATAACACTGTTGTGAGACCGTCCTGGCAGGAGTCAGACAGATAAGCCCTCCACAGTTCCAAAAGCCCCACTGAAGGGGGATCTGATTCTACAGTTCAAAACCCTTCAACAATACTAAACAGTGGACTGTCATGCGTCTGGAAAATATAACCGTTTTTGAAGAATGCTTTCCAAGCCACGTAATGCTTTTAAAGCTGTTTATCAGAAGAGCTGGGTGAGCAACAGTGGCCTGAAACAGTGTGTCAGCTGTCACAGGGTCGCATGCCCCATCCGAATTTCCGTAAGCACTCTATCATTCTCGGCTGTCCTACCCTTGGCAGACAACAGATGCCAATGTTTGGAGACATTCGCTACATAACTTTTACCCGACAAACCTGGCTCCAGGACAGATTTCCATGTCATGTGGGGCTTTTGGCTGAACTCTGCTCGAACCCAGAGGCATATCATTTACAGCAGACACTAACAATAGTTTGGGATCACCTGCTCTTCACAAGTGGGTTCAGAGCAAGTTCGTGGCCTCTGCACACCTTTTCCAGTGGGGCTCTCATACACAAACTCTGAGAGCCCAGGTGAGTTGCTCCACCCAGAATTCTAACCATGTAACAAGCACAGGTTTGTAGGCCTGAATTTAACCATTCTGTGTGAAGAAAGAGAATGGGAAAGACAAAAACGCAGCAAGGCATATGAATTTCTCATCTTAGCACTCTAGCAAGTGGTTGGCAAGTTTCCAGGGACAGGCTATAAGTAAGAGGTAAAGATACAATCCCTGCTTTCCTTACGCTCAACATCCCATATTCAGAGAGAATACTGACACAGATGCCATTTCTGGAGCCCTAATTACACGCCACATGTCAGGCTAAGTGCTTTATATACATTATGTCATCTACTCCATATAACCACCCACTGAGGTAGGCATTATTATTCCTATTCCACATGAGTCAAAGGAATCTCACCTTGGAGATATTAAGGGGGAAAAGCTTGCTCTGGGCCACAGCTAAGAAACAGCAGTGAGATGACTCACACCCAGGGCTGCCCTCTGACCTCGCGTTACAGACGTGGGAACCAAGCAGCGCTCTGGGAGCCCCTTCTTGATCCTTGCAAATGCTCGGTTTCTTTTCACACTGGCTACCACAGCGCTCTTTCCCACTTCTTCTCCAGAACTGGGGAAGACCTGTGACTTTATGTTCTTTCCACGTCTCTTTCTGAAACAAGCGCTTCTCTTTGAAGAAAGACCTCTTGCCCTTGGCGTGTCAAGATAAGAAAGCTTTCAGCAACTTTCCCTTGGAAACTACAAAACACCCATCAGCACCCAGGATCTAAGTACAGTTGCTCACCAGCTGCCGGCCCCTCTGAATAGCTTTTATGGTTCAGCGAGGGGTGGGGACAGGGCCATGTCACTACTGTGGGGTGTGCTATTTCTTTCATGTTCCCCGGATCTGACAAGAGCCTTCCACAACCTGTTTCTTTACAACACACGGAATGAGAGATTAAAGACCAATACCAGACATAAAGCTGGGGTTGGGACTAGCAACGACCTCTCTCCAGATGCGTTCTAAATCTTCCTGGGAAAGAAGGGCCGCTGACCGCCTAAGCAGATGCTGTTCAAAAGTTGTCATGGTGATTAAATGAGATAATACATGTAAAGTACATAGGACATAGTAAACATTCATAGTAAAGGTTTAAAAATGTTAGCAATAGTATTATTTATTAATACCACCAAACTCCAAAGAATGTTTTAGCAGAAACAATGTATATGGATTTCAGTAAAACCACATTAATTCTGAGCTACCAGTTGGATGTGGAGGAGAAACGACATCAAGAAAAGATGAATGAATTAATGAAAAATCTAAACTATAGACCTTCTGATTAAATATGACAGATTGAGTCCAGAGACCCCTCTAAAGCGAAAGCAAAGGGATACAGGTGGCGCGGATCCACAAGGATAAAGAGAAGGTGTCAACAATATTTTAGAAGCTGAAGGGCAGATGGACAAGTGGTGCTGGGATGTAAGCCTGAGGGAGTAGCAGCCACAAAGCAGTGAGCTAATTAGTAGGTTAACTGCTAAATTTCAGAAAGACGGAGGCGCCGAAGAGCTCTGCGGGCCTGGGGCATCGGGGAGGAACAGGGAGGCCTCTCTGTGAGGTGGTGAAAACAGGAAGACTGGGTGAAAGTTTGTATAAGAAGCAGTGAGACCTGTAGGGCCCTCTCCCACCCGCAGCCCAGCCTGCTCCTCCTCTGCAGAAGACGAGCATCTACAGGTCCCCCTCACCTGATCCTTCATGGCAAGGCCCTGGGCCCCACACAGGAAGCCCCCCAATCTGCTGACCGGTGCCTCATCTTAAAATAGGAGAACAGCTAGTCAAGAATCACCAAACATCTGGGAACTGTCTCTATTCGTGAAAGAAAAAGACCAACACAAACAAATAGGAGAGGACTTCCCTGGTGGCGCAGTGGTTAAGAATCCGCCTGCCAATGCAGGGGACACGGGTTCGAGCCCTGGTCCGGGAAGATCCCACATGCCGCAGAGCAACTAAGCCCGTGCGCCACAACTACTGAGCCTGCGCTCTAGGGCCCACGAGCCACAACTACTGAGCCCGCAAGCCACAACCACTGAGCCTGTGTGCCACAACTACTGAGCCTGCGTGCCTAGAGCCCGTGCTCTGCAACAAGAGAAGCCACCGCAATGAGAAGCCTGCGCACTGCAACGAAGAGTAGCCCCCGGGCGGCAATGAAGACCCAACGCGGCCAAAAATAAATAAACAAACAAGCAAACAAACAAACAGGAGAAGGAAACTCAGGAGAGAACGAGGGTGCTAGCTCTACAGAGGAGCTAGAGAGCGGGCCGTCCGGATAGAAGCAGGGGGCAGCTAGGGGAAGGCATTCTAAGGAAAAAAACGTAACGATAAATTAATTACTAAAAACATTTTTAAGCATATACAGCAGAGTATACAGATGTATGAGTAATAGGCAGATACAAAAAACCTTTTAAAAAGGAGTTACTAACCTCAGAGTAAAAAAAGCTGAAAGCAGACAAGAGTTTGAGGATAAATTGGGAATGTGCGTATATAAAACTAAGCAAACAATAATAAAAGTGGTTACTGACTCCAGGGGGAAAAAACAAACTACAAAGTTAAACCAAAAGGGAAACATAATCCTAGTAACCTACATGGCTTCACTGGGAATATTACTTACATAGCCGTAATAATGTAAAAATGGAATGACTGCCTTACCCGAAAATGATGGTATAACTACAGTACGCTGATAAGTGGGGCGTGAGGGGGGCGAGGGACACGTGTGGACAGCAGTAGGAAGTCAAATGACATCAAGAAACGGCACTACAGTCACTTTTTTTCTTTTAGAAACACGGAGGAAAATGCCTCCAGTTGAAGAAACAGCCAGAAGTGCTGGAGGTGGCTGCCCGCAGGGGAGCGGGGAAGAGGTGGGGTGGGGCAGTTGGCGGCTGGGTTTTGAGTTCACACACGTAGGAGTCTTTGACTTCTGAAAGTGCGGGCATGCAGGGACTCTGAGAAAATAAACTTCAATTTGAAAAGACAAAACGATAATGAGTTATAATGAGATCATTAAGGTCAACACGATAGATTTTTTAAAAAGCACTGTTCTTGTCAACTGTAGTCACTAAAGAATATTCAGTAAATATGTATAAGGTGGAAAGAATAATTGAAAAATCAAGAGATAATTATCCAACCGTAAACCATCAGTAAAACGATAATGATTTGTTTTGAAAGGGCTGTGACAGACCTAATGATGTGGAAAGAGTGCCTGTAACTACCAAATATACACCAGTACACACCATCCCATATACACCACCGACATACAAAGGCAGTTTTGGTGTTTTTAAGAACAAACAGCAAGTCAAAAATCACCAATAAAGGGGTACTTCAAGAAAGCCATAGGCAACTTGCTTCAATGGGCATGTAAGAATAATTCAAGAGTATTAACCCACAAACAGCTTGATGATTTCTCAAGAATCTGGAAGATTCCTCACAGCAGTCTGTCCTCCAGGATTTACCTATTCTTGGTACTTAATACCTATTATATGCCTGGAATACAGTAGGAGGTCAATGCTTCACCGCTTGATGAATTTCTACTGTCAATTCGCCTACACGTGAAACCAAAGAGCTCACTAAGCAATCAGGTCTGAATATCACAAGCTCATTAACTGAATTAATGGGGCCCCTCAATAGTTCCAACAAAAACATAAAAACTCTCTGAGGTTCGCCTCTTTTCACTAGGGATACGAAGGCACTCACACATGGTAATCTGGCCTCCTGATGCCCTGGCAGGTGGGCAGGTGCCAGTATCGCTACCCTAACTGTGCTGCTGGAGTAGCTCGGTAAAGTCTAGGGGAACGAAGAGCCCTGTCCTCGGTTCATCCTGGAAGTATTCAGTGAGGTTACACTGGATTCAACCAGTCCCAAGCCACCAGGGTGAGCCAGGATTCCTGTGACCCATCCTCCTCATAATGAGAGGTGAAGTTCTGCTCTGACTCTCCTTTGAAGTTTTCAGCAGTCCCTGGGTTTTATGATACAGCTTGGGTCACCCCTGCCATTATCTATGTTTGAAGTATGTTTGGGGAAAACCTACTAGGAGCTGTCTCTGGTGTTAACACAGAAAAACTGCCTCATAAAAACTGCTTTCCACAAGGAGTTCAAAGGAGCTTATCCAAATATTGTAGGTTTATCCTGCTCACCAACTTTGCTAGGGTAGAAAACTGAGGTTTTGCCAAGTAAAATCTGACAGAGATATGCTTTCTTGATTTCCTGAACAAGCTCAGGGCACTGCTAACACAACCAAGTGGCCTTTTGACAAGACGGACCTTGCACTTTGAAGTCATCTGCTGTGCACTTACCATGCTGCTGAAGTTAAAATTTATTGGGATAGTAGGTTAAGGTGAAGGACTAAATTAGGTAAATTATTGTGAGAGGTCTTTCTGATATGTGATAGAATCTTTCCAACTGTTACTTCAAGAAACCCAGTAAAAGTCAGGAGCAAACCAGGAGGGCTGACAATTGTTGGCAGGAAGCCAAAGTGAAGCATCACATTACAGCGGCTCCTACAGTTTGATCCACATTAATCCACCATTGCCGATATGTGCTATTTATCAGCAGGATGATGGATCATCACCATATTTTCAAATAGAATAGCTTGTCAAGGAAATTAACCAGGTAGAGCGGTATATTAACCGGTGGTATATTAACTGGTGGCATATTCATGGAGTCACAGAAGGGTGCAAAGAATGGCGGTGTTTTACATTTCTGCAAATCTCTTTAAATCTTACTTAATCGAAAACAGCTGCCTTCTCTTATCTGCTTCTACAGCCAACCTGTTGTAATATCACACATTGTGTATGTAGCTCCTGGAAAACTCTGCTGTACGTTCATTAGAGAACATTATGATAAAAATAGTTGTCTATCCATCTATACATCTACATACGAATGAATGTATAAATATATAAAGATAGGTTTGACCTTATAGATCCCTGGCAGGTTTGGGGGTTCCCCAGGGGTCCTTAGACCATATTTTGAGAACCTTTGTCCTAAAAGGTCCCATATGTATAAATTTTGTGCTAATCAGAAATCAGTTTCCTCTACGCATTAAAGTAAATCCACTAAGGATACAGGTTAGTAAAGTAACACTGTTAACCTAATTTGAGTTATATAAGCCCCATATAATAAAACTTTCTTTCAGGGTATACTGTGATTAAAATGTTTTACTAGTTCAATCTCATTTCCCCCCCATTTGACAAATTAGCGAGAAACTTAGCAAAGGTCTGTCTCTGAGAGGCAGTCTGGCAAAAGAGTGCTAGATAAAGGTACCGGGGCAAGGAAACTCAGGGTTAATAACACCCAAACCTACCTTTTCTTCCACCAAAGATTACAAGCTTTCACTTGTAAAACAGTACTACAGTCTTCAATTCTCTGGTAGCCCATATGTCCTCCATCTATCTCAGAATTCTCTTACTGGCTAAAACTCTCTGGGAGCAGGGGATATGAACGCAAACCTGAATCCTTTCTTTAAGGGAGATTCCAATTTCATCCTGGGCAAAGAGGGATGATTCTGTAAGGGAAAACCATGAAAGACATAGGATTGCCATCAAAATCTAAAAATAAGTAAACCTAATGCCTTTGCAGAGGAATTCCACCAACAGTTAAATGGCTTTTCATTCTTCTCTAATACAGGGAATATAAATTTTTCTCAGGAAGAAATACACTTCTGTTTCTCTTGAAGTTCAAAGCAAAAATCTCAAATGCAAATCTTATGTATGTAAGATTGGGTGTCATTCCAGAGTTTTAAAAATCAAGTCACTGAACAGGAAGGGACTACATGTACAAGGGCCAGACCGACTATTTAATTTTTAAATGGAAGAAATCAAAATCAGAAAGCAATCACACTTTCCATTCTATTTTCTTTGAGCAAAGACCTGCTAGTTGAGATAGCAGGACTGTACATCAAAGATGTACATGCCTGAATTCAATTTATTTTTACTTTTGGAAGCAGGATAGTGCCGTTTCCATGAAGTCAGTCATCTCTGCAAGCCAAAAATGGCAAAAAATAGATGCTCTCCTTTCTAGAAACGATAATAATGTACCATGACCAAAAAAGTGGTTTTTTCCCTAACAGATAATCTTGCATAAAAATGAGTCATGGGATTTCAGAAATGGAAAGGCTTTTCTCAAATATGTGTGTGCAGGAACACACACACTTTTTTTTTTCCATCAACAGATTTGAGCTTTCCATAAGTTATAATGAGAATGGCATCGTCTGGAGCCTTTGAGTGAAAGGGGAATACAGTATTTAGAGTTCAGCAAGAGGGAAGAAGTCTGTCGTAGAAAATAAGATTTCTCTGCTTGTGTTCCTATGAGAGAAATTTTAACTTATAAGGCATGAAGGACTGTTAAGGTGTTTCTTAAAAAATGTCTTATCCTGTAACTTCATCAGCTTAATTTCAGACCCGAGTGAGACATCGTACGTCATTAGCACAGCTCTGAATGTTGTTTCTTCTTCTGGGTTTGCTCAGGAGGAGCGAGAGAAGGATCCATCTACCTTCAAGCGTTCTTGGGAAAGGCCTGGTGTGGCAAGATCGGGAAGTGAGAACGCAGGGCTCTCACCTCACACCCAAGGGTGAGAAGAAGACAGACAAAGGGGCTGTCCCTAGATCCACGGGGCCACTTCTGGGTAACAGGAGAGATATGAACAGTCCCTTCCCTTCAGCCGGATGCAACAGTACTTTTTGAGTTTCACTGAAATCGAGTTCCTTCCCATGATAAAACTGACATGTCAACATGGTCCCAGCAGATGGTTACCAAGCCAGCAGACAGATACGCCCGAAGATGAGAAACAGAGCCTCAGGGTCAAACCTGTACTAGGTTCTTGCTTTTCACCCAGACCAAGAACCACGGCTTTATATCGATGCTATGAGGGTCTACAGAACTCATCTGGAAGGGGTCTATTGTACTTCTTAAATGAGCAGGAGGCAGTAGCTACAGGATGACATGGTATATCTTTCTGAATGGTTAATTTTACTGGCTAGCAATGAAAAATATTACCCTATTAAAACAAACATGGGATAAACTGTAAAGTTCATTTACAGTTTTAAGATGAAACAGAAACTTTCCAGGAAATGTTGGACCGGCTCTGCCTCCAGATCCATGGGGCATCGGTCCACCGTGCTCTGCCTCAGAAGGAAACACTGGTGGAAAAAACTGAGAGCTCTGGTATATCCTAACAAATACTTAAATTTTTATTCGATTTTCACCTTTGGAAGTTCCCTAAAGGCTTAATTCAAGCCAATTCTGCTTGATGTGTTATGTATGATACCAAGAAGGGCAAACAGCTGCTCTCAGAGCAGTGTTGCCAGACTAGAATGGAAGAGCAGGAGAAGCATTCCCTAAATGCCCTTTGCTGATTTTCTTCTCACCTGTCCAACCTGACAGCATTCAAGGCTCTGATGACCTTTTTTCCTGGAGAGTCATGGGTAAGACGCAAACACTAACAAAAAGGGTTTTTCCTGAAAAAAATCCATTTCAATTTCACATCTAAGAGGCCATTAGTGGAAAGTCTCTAACAGATTTCGGATGGTGTCTTGGGAGCATGTGCGCTGAAGAAGTCAAATATGCCCACCGTAAATCTTTTCTGTGAAATCAACCAAATGGTTACTCAAAAGCTCTCAGAGCAACTGGAATTTACATCTACGTGCATAATACAAGGGTCCTGGGATTCCAGAACATGATCCGAGTCCTGATGCTATGTTCTTAAACAATGATCTATCATTATCCTTCAGATTCCCCCTTCCTCCTTATCTAACGTAAATAATGAGATAAGTCCCAACACTCCTGAGCTTTGCTAAATTAGTTTAAATATTTCAAGTTCTGCTGACTCCCTCTTCTCCCCCCTGTTCTGGGTCTTGATGAAAAAGGTGAAGAAATATTTTGGAGGAAACCCCAGGGGCCCAGCTTCATAAATCTTCATCTGCTACTTGCTCGAAACTTCATGCGACCCCAAGTGTACGACATTAAGGTACTCAGAGAAATAAACAAGCAAATAAATCGCTCAGGGTCAGACCCTTCTTTCTTTTCCATGGTGTTTTTTGCTGCTCCTGGGTCTCTGAGGCTTTCTACCCCAAGTATCTTTTTAAACGCTACCAGCAAATACCACCACACACGCAGAGAATTGGACGTGCAGCCCAGCGGGTGCCCTGCTTTGCCCTGGTCTCCTGAAGGGTGGCGGGCTTGTCTACATGACTTCAATGGCACCACAAGTGCGGCTGCATCGGTGCCATTTTCATAAACTTTACTTGGGAACAGACAAATGTGGCTCAACACACGGAGACGAGAAGATGCAACCTGAGCCAGCAGAACGTTGCCTTGGAAAAGGCTTCTTCCTTCAGTTCCAAACCACACATACTTGTACAGTTAACAAATGCAGCAGGGGATACGGGTCCACAGCATTCATGTTGAGGCCAAAAGGCTCTGCTGTCCTCCACCCTCTCCTCTCCCCCACCCCCACCTGCCTTCCCAAGAACTGTTAGACTGCATGGAAATTTCAGGGAAAAGGTAGGTGGCTGTCTTCTTGGAACGCCTGCACACTCCAACAAGGAGAGGAACTTGGAAGTATTTTAATCTAAAAGAACTCAAGTGAGGGGGGGGGTTCCCTATAAATAAAATCATGTTCAAATAAACACAAAAAGGAGCCAATATTTCCTGTAAGGCCACTTTTCAGATGGATTACTGGAAGGAATAGCCTTCCACAGTTTTATGGCTTACTTTGCTATCATCTGCTTAAAATTTGGGTCAGTTAAAACATAGATGCTAAGATCTAAGCCCTCACTTGGATGAAATATTACAAAGGAAGGAGAAAGTCTCATTCCAAGAGCGGACTCAGAGGCAGAGCCCTTGGACTCCTGAGTTCTATCGCTGGCTCAGTCCCTGGGCTCAGGTCAGCCCTCGGTCAGAATCTCACTTCTAATCCCTTCAAATCATTAGTTAGTCCCTGTTGTCTAAACAGTGGGGAAAAACCCTGAGTAACACCCCTGGATCCTGTTCAATCAACAGGGATGGTTGGAGATGGTTATAACTCACTTCCAAGAAATCAGGGTGGTTTATCCCTTGGTAGAGCTAGTACGTTCCTAAGAGATCACAGTGTCATCAGAACAAACCCTTAAGGCACTGCAACATTTCTCCACCTGCAAAAATCTCTCTGCTCCTTTAATATGACTTCAAAACTAATATCACCCAGCATTTTATAGTTCTTTATAGCAGCCACATTAAAATAACTCTGGTTGGGCTTCAAACCTCTGAGAGATAGAATAAATAAACGGGTATATTTATCCCAGTTCATAGAGGAAGAAACTGAGGCTTCGAAAGGCTAGGAGGCTTGACCAAGGGCCCAAAGCTCACAGGTAAGGGGGTTGGGGCCGAGTGCTATTGTTTTCGGGGTCAAGTGCTCTTTTCTCTCTAGCGCTTGGCTCCTTGTTAATAACCCTACTTTTGGATCTAGACGAATGGACTAAGGGAAATTGGTTACAAGAGTTTCTGAAGAATCTGTAGTGCCTTTTCAGTGCAATGAAGGGTAAAGGGCCAAGCTTCTCTTGGCCCTCAGTTCACAGGTCCAGCACGTGGTAACTGCAGCCTTGGCTCTCCCACTCCTGGCTCCTCCAGGGACGGAGAGGAGAGGCAGCAGCTTAATGCCCCCGCTTTGAGCTCCCATGTCTGTGGGCCCAGGGCTGGCTGGCTGCTCCTCACTCATCGCTAGCGCTCTTGTTTCTAGGAGGAGCGAGTGACTAGAAGATGGCCGCTCGGGGCACTTGAATCAGACTGCCCAGCTGCTGGTCGCTTCGAGACAAGCTGCATAGCTTCCCTGCACCCCTTTACTTGGAAGGAGATTCTTTCCTCTCTTCACCTGGCCAAGTCATACTTCTACTTCAGGCTTCATCTCAAATATCACTTCCCTAGAAAAGCCTTCCTTGACCCCACTGACCCCACGTTAGCAAACCTTCTACTTCTCGCCTTCTCTAATTATACAGTCTCACAGCACTCTGTAAATCTCCTGTGTCATTTATCGCAATTTTAGCAAATTATTATTTATATGATTATTTGTTTTGTTTGCTGCCCCACTTGACTGGAAGTCCTTTGAGACTAGGGACAGCCTTGCTTTCTGCTATATTCCCAACCCTGAGCTCTTAGGCAAGTTTCAATCAATATTTACTAACTGAAAAATGAATCAGTGACAGATATACACTGACTGACACTAAACAGAACCTTCTACAGCAAAGCCAGACAGCTGGTAAAAACACCACCACCACCTTTCTGCAGCAACCATTTTGTGCCCTAAAAAATATGCAAAACTTTATCAAGATTTCCAAACTGACAGTGTATAAAATGCAAGGGATTGCTTTCTGGTCAACATCATTCAAGTTTACAGCACAAAATAATAATATTTCTCAATTTAACACATACACCTCAGACCCTTTTGGAAACAACTCACTCAGTCCCCTGACCAGTCTCGGATTTTAAGGATGAGGATGGATCTTCTGGAATTCTTAGGGGCCTTCCGCTTTACTCATGCTTCATTAGGTCTTACTGTCCTAACAAAATACCTGCGGCAGACTTCTTGGGCTTTGAGCAGACATGGAAAATCTAACTGGAAATACTTTTTTTTTTTTTTTTTTTTTTTTTTTTGCGGTACGCGGGCCTCTCACTGGGTGGCCTCTCCCGCTGAGCAGACATGTAAAATTTAACTGGAAATACTTTTTTTTTTTTTTTTTTTTTTTTGCGGTACGCGGGCCTCTCACTGGGTGGCCTCTCCCGCTGCGGAGCACAGGCTCCGGACGCGCAGGCTCAGCGGCCATGGCTCACGGGCCCAGCCGCTCCACGGCACGTGGGATCCTCCCGGACCGGGGCACGAACCCGCGTCCCCTGCATCGGCAGGCGGACTCTCAACCACTGCGCCACCAGGGAAGCCCTGGAAATACTTTTGAAGGCTCCCTCCTGCCCCTCTTCCCAACTCCATAAACGCTTCAAAATATACTCAAGGATTATTTCAGCTCTGTGTCTGAGAAGAGAATGTAAAATTAACTAAAGTAAACTCTAAGATCCTTTTTTAAAAAAGCAGCTGCTTCCAGATGGAAGACATTCTGGCAGAACATATTACGTGGTCCCAGTCTACAATCTTAAGCATTTCCCCTAGTGCAGTAATGTGTCATCAGTAAGGTTTCCTGGTGACAGAAAATGGATTCATTTTAATTGGGGACGGTTTCACTTCAAATCCTATTTGAGGGAGCGATAGGGTGTGGACATGGCCCAGGCCCTAGGCGTTCTAAAAGGGGACACTGATTCACTCAGGGAATATCCATTAACCAGGCAGCAGCAACATCCTTCTGGGCTTAAGTGGAGCCCAGCTCGGCTGGGAACTGTAGCATTCATCACACCCTTTGTTGGTAAGGTCCCCAATTAGTCACTCTGAAAAAGCGAGGCTAAAACAGGCCACTAACACAGAGAGCGAAGTTAAAGTTGTTGGATTCTATGAGATTTGGAGCCATATGGGCTGTCACTGATTTCCTGTCTCAGCTGGTATCAAGGCAAGACAGCATCCCACAGAAGAACTGCCAGCTTCCTTGGGGAGTTTCTTTATGAGGTTGGGGAACTGGCTGGCACTTTCAAGTGGAAGGAGAACTAAGGAGGGACAGACCCATGTGGTGAACCGCAGTTGCAGGGATTCTCAAACCACGCCATGGGGCCTCGGAGCAAGACACAGCCTGTGGCCTGAGAGTATTCTTAATGGGCGTGTAGGGGTCTAGTTAGTTTGGTGAACAGGGGACGGGTGTAAGGATCCAATCGTATTTCTGACTCCTCTAATGAAAAAAAACATCACACAGACACACATATCCAGTACATGCAGATATAGATATAGATAGATAGATACAGATATAAATATAGATCTGGAAAAATTCATGCCAGATTTTTGTGCCTCATTTTCATGCCTCTATATTAGGCAGGTCAGAAATTTTAGTTACACGTATTCAAACTTTTAAAAATCACATAATTAAGGCAGAAAAAGTACAGGATTCAACATATCAGTATGGCTCAGGAGAGGCAGCAGACCCGGGCCGGAAACTGCACAAGCCACTCCTCCGACAACCACTGACCTGGGGCCACTAAGTGTGGCTGTGTCTCTCACCGCCTGGGCTGTTTCTGATGCAAAGTCCAGGGCGCCTGCCACTGGCTTGGTTACAGTGCCAACAAGCCCCTTCCCAAGGCCAGATATGAAACCGCTGACACCCCCTTCTGTTTTCACACCTTCCACCGTTGAGGTTATAACACTGGTCAGTCCACCAATGATACCTAGCAGAAAAGACAAGGGCTATTGTAAGCTGGCCAAGGATAAAAGCAAAAGCATTTAAAGACAAACCCCTCAATTCCATGCACCTGGCAAGGTAAACTTAGGGGCGTAATGTCAGTCTCTTGATAGGCCACAGGCAGGCCAACTCAAGATGGGGAGGCAGCAGACTTGCCCACTGAGTTTAGAGTCAGAGAATATACATGACATATTGGTCATAAGTAAAGCGCGTTTCACTTTTAAAAGAATCAAAGAAAAGCTAAGAGGTTAACAGTGACTACTTTTTAATTCCAGAGCTTGAACAGCACATGGGCAATCAGGAGAGGGTGCAGACGCAGGATTAAATCGGCAGACTAGCAAATAGGGCCCTTGGGGAAAGTTGGGATCCCACAAAACACAAGGCGGAGAGACGACTAAAGATAAATCCTCAGTTTTCAAAGAATACTGTGTGACTGGCAAACACCACCAAATGTCTGAAATGGGGTAAAGCTACTGCACACTTTGCTGAAACGGGTGCAGGCGATCAGAGTAAAGGGTGAAGCCTTGATGAAGGGCACCCCCAAAGCTGCCAAAGCCAGCAGGGACCCTCAATGCAGCCAGTTCAAAAGACCAACCTAAGTCAAAAAGACATTCCAAACATTTTGAAAGTTGACAACAGTGACCTTAAAGAGCCTCAAAAGTGGCCAGAAGTTGGCGAAGGCTGGAGAGGACACAGGCATTGCAGGGAAGAAGCATTTCCAGGATTTGTGCCAGGGACACTCACAGGGTGTTTACCCTTTGACAGTGGGGGTATGAGGACTCTCTAGACGCTTCAGCTCTAGTGAGACAAATTGGTAAAGGAAATTCCTTGGGTGAGAATGTACTAACAATTCACAACATTTCTTTTGCATCCTGGGTCCGTTTGTTCCAGTGAGGCAATACGCCTTTCCCAAACTTTTGAACAAAGCTCATGACAGAGACAGAACATTACTAAACCTGGGTCAAGCAGGGCCTACAGGGAGAACGGAGCATGACTCCCAGTTTTTAAACCAAGGAGATTCAATTGCTTCTGGTTCTTGTTATCTTTTAAGGGTTTTTTTTTTCATCCTGAAGGAAGGATCTCACTCTAGGCTACTGCTTTCATACATCCCAGAGCTTAATGGGTCCTCCTTGGATGAGGCCACTGGTTCTTGGTCTCAGAATGGCCTAACTGGCTCCTGGAGGTGTTGTACGTATCATCTGAAGGATCCTTGGTTGGAAGGGATTTTACAACCTTGAGCCAATCACTCATTTTCTCGGCACACTGGTATGTCCATCTAAAAAGTGAGGACAGCCATGCTTTCTCTCTGCACCACAAGGATGCTGGACAGATAAAGACAAGTACACATAGCAGAGCACTTTCCTCGGAATTAGTTACTAGAAAGAATGATTAAATCTTTAAACCCAAATGACTGCCCAACAATCAACTCTGAAAGTCCATAAACAGATCAATTTCAGCCAAATTTTACTTCTAGCCTGATGTCTCCTTGGGGGCTGCTCGCTTTCCAGTTGGGCAGGCTGAGGAAAAGCAGAGGTATTTTGATCCAATCCTCACCATTGGGAAACTTGATAAACAAAAACTAAGAAAAACATGATTCTTTATTATGTCTACTCCTTCTTTTTTCCTCCAAATGCAGACAATCAAGACTTGATTAACCTTGATATAACTTCTGATAGCTTCAGACGATTCCTAAGAATCTGGTACCAACAGTTCAGTTTACAACCATTACTAAGCATGAGCTATACGCCAGGCATCACGTGAGGCTCTGCCCAAGTACCAACATGACTAGAGGTGGTCTTTATGCTCTCCTGGCCTTCGCAGCCCATCAGGAAAGCAAGACACACAGAGCTGGCTACATACACAACCCAGACTGCCTTGTGCGCTCAAATCATCATCGATTCTAACTGCGGACAGTGCAGCTGGGCAAACGTCATCTGAGTTGGGACTTGCAGGTGGAGTAGGATTATGAAAGGCAAGGAAGTGAGGCAGAGAAGGGGAGGGCAGAAGACACATGAGTGATCAAGGACTTGGAGGCATGTCTGGGGAGCAGGACATGGCTCTGGGTGGCTGAAATATATAGTGTGGCTGGGGGACAGTGGAGGGAAGAGCCGGCTGGGTTTACTTTCCTAGGGGCCTTCAACGCCATGCTGAGAAGTTGTTGATGCAACAAAAGGCAAATGAGTCAGACTGAAACATTAAAAATCAGAATTCAAACAAATTCAGAGACTTACCAGGCTCATGCCATCTCCTACATCTCCTGGGCACAAGGATTTATAATCCCTGTGAATGTGCATTTATACAAGACTCAAAAACGTCTGGGCCACAAACCTGGCAGCCAGTTTCACATTTTGCTTCCTCTGGAAGGAATAATCCGTAAGCAGAAGGCAAGTCTGGAAGCAGCAGTCCTATACTCTAAAAAGGAGTTCCGATCTTTACACCTTAGGACACTTTGGGGACAGAAGCCAGAGAACAGGAAGGAACTGCAAGGTGCACAACATTTTGAAAATGAATGAAGAGTTCTCACAGGCTGTAACATTTCAACCCAGGGAGGATAGAACAAGAGAGCTTGGAGGGCTTTCAGGCACACCCAGATACCAAGCTAGGGTTTCCTCTTGCAATTGGATGGGCAAAAGGCACCTCCGAGGAACTGGGGCAGGAGAGCCACTCTTCTGCGGCCTGATATATCACATGACTCACCGTGAGCCAGGCCGTGGATGCCAGCTACAAGGTGTTCACCACTCGTGGCCGCGTGGTATCTGATGTACTCCCGCTCCGACTGATGGCGGTTGTCCATCGTCTTCCCTAAGCCATCTGACAACGTCCCCGCAAACTGGCATGAATACAAAACAGAAGGAAAAGACTTTTTACTCTTTTAATTATTTTAAATAAATACCTTCCCTTGCTCTTAGCCGGGAGTCAGTAAATACTGAATGAGAGAGAGATTAATTGCTGAATTACATATACTGTGTGTCCCGGAAGAGTGGTTTTCAAGCACTGGACACATAACGAACTGTGGGACACTTACACAGGTGGACACAAGGTTTGCAAACAACTACTAAAAGTCCATGATGACATTTACCTTTCACAGTCCTATTGCAAACTTACTGAAAAATTAAAGGTATAACAAAATGGCCTCGGGGAGGAGAGGTGAGCTTTGGGATTCTATAACGGTAAGGACAGAGGCTCTGTGCCTTAAGAATTAGTGGGATTCAAAATAGAAATGTGGCCAACTGTTGCTTCAGGATTTGGCATCCACATTTCGAGATGCCTTTTCTTTCACTTGTTCAACAGTTACCAAGTGCCTAGGTGCCCAGCTCCATTTGTCAAAAGAAAAACAAAGTCTACGGAAAGGTTAACAGGTTAGGTTACCTTTCATACAAAGTGGCAGACTTGAACCCATGACTTCAAATGCAAAATCCTCCCCCAAGAATCAGAGAGAGATTTTATTTATCCTGGCATACTTTAACCAGAGAAGCTGTCTCATCCATCAAAGCTGGATAAAAAGGACATAAAACTCTGTTTTGTCACAAGACAATTTGAGAAGGTTTAAAGTGACAGTTAATAAACCACAGGGTACTTATCCTCATCATTCAGACATAAAAAGGGAAGGATATCAAATATGTAATTAACCTTCTCGAGAAGGATCTACCAAAACAAGTGGTTTAAGTGCCAATGACCCAGGACTAACCTTTTAGAAAACTCACAGGAATGTTATTTAGATACAAAGCTCAGAGGAAAGACTTGAGGCAAACAGCCTGCCGTGAGGACCCGGTACACTGGCAGCCTGGCCATCACAAGGCTATTTCATTCTGCTTTGGCAAGGAGGGGCACACAGATCTGCCCTGAAAGCCATCAGTCCTGAGGCTTCTGACACGAGAGACGAGGGAAGGTGAGTTCTGGGCACAGAAGAGAGACTAGGGGAAGAAACAGCAGTTCCATGTAAAGCAACGGTTCCTGGAGCAAGACTTGGGAGCTCTCATTCCTTTCCCTCTGACCAAAAGCTTTTATGATCTCGGGCAGTGATCACGGACCTCTCTGGAGATGCAATCCTTATCATTACTTGCTTTTTTGCCTAACCTTCCCTGTCACTCCCTGTTTAATTAGAGAACTGAAGTTAATGAAAAGTGATTTTACACTTTCCTTTAGGATGGAGACACCATGGAATTCTGTATTAAGTGGGGGATCCCACTTGAGAGCCCCTGCGGGCCACGAGCTCAGGGGTCTGGCCAAACCAGATTCTAGTCTCAACCATTCCGGTGGCCACGTGACCCTGAGCCAGGTGCTTGACTGCATCACCTCCCTCTTGGCATCTGGAGAATGGAGATAGTCCTGACACTGTCATGTGGCTAAAAGAATCAGTGACAGCGGCTCAGGGTATGGAATCTAGTTAGCATTCTTACTGTTATTATTGGTCAGCTACTAGTCCAAGGAGGAACATCCTGCACCATTTGAAGAAAGCCTTTCAAAGGTTTAGATTTATGGTCATTTGCACTAGGCTTTAACATAAAAACAAAACAAAACAAAACAAAAACCCTCTCTTTCCAGCAGATAAACACCAGCCTCCAAAGTGAACTTTTGGAGTGGTACCATTTATAAAATTAGAGTGTTGGACTTGGTGGTTTCCAAAATCCTTTCCAGCTCTGACAGTTTGTGATCTATGATCCAAGTTAGAATGTCTTTATTAAGCACTTACTCTGGGCCCAGCACAGATTTAGGTACTGCTGAGGATACAAATGAATAGCAGCCTTGGACCTATTCTCAACAATGACAGTCTCGTTAGGAAGATAACAATTCCATACATGAAACAGCTACAAGAAGAACCTGGAACACAAAGTGCACACGCGCTTGGGAAGCAAGTGAAGAGAGAAAAATGTGACCCTTGTTTTGGAAAGAGTTCCTGCCATGTTCTGGAATTATGTAGGCTGTCAGTGGTCCTCATTTAGGGTGTGGACAAAAATGCCTCTCCCTGATATCACAGAAAAGGTGAGAGGGCGGTTCAACTCTCACCTTCCTGGAGAAGAGAGATCTCCCTGGAAGGGATATTAAATTAAGGTCCTGTTTACCTGGCAGCCGACTAGGAAGAAGTTAAAAACCTCATAATACTTTTCCCCCCTAAGAGAATATGGGGGAATAATCCAGGCAAACTGCCCAGTACCAACCCCTTTCCTATAACTGACCACTGTCCATCAATAAAACAAGTTTACTATCCAAGGTCTATGAGGGAGCCTATGACGAAGCTTAACTGCCAGCTGATTCTGTTGCAGCAGCCCTGGCACCCCAGCACCAACCGCTCTTGGGTGTTCTCTGTATGAACACACCATATTGACCTCAGGAGGATGGGATAAGATGACCTAAGAGATCACTCGTCCCCCTAAATGCTGGATTCTTCCATGTGCTTCTCAGGGGCCTCACCACTGCCGTGGAAAGGTGCCCACACCCACTCCGCTTACTCTAGGGATTCCATTTGAATTACCGCCTCTCTATCTATTAAAATATTACTGTGTAAGCCAACTGGGCTTGTCCTTTGTCACTTGTGAGTGGAAGTAAAGGGTACAAAGATATTGTATTAACAGGACATGACTACAAAAGTCTTCACCCCTAGAAATGTGACGTTGAGAACTCAGAAAACTTGCAATGATGTAGAAAATCCACGATCCGACCAAACCCGTACTGATGAGAGGTTAATAAGATTTTACAGGGAGAGACATTTTATAGGAACTAAACCGAAGCCGGCCAGATGAAGGGTCAGAGGCTGGGCTTCAGGCCAGTCCGCTGGGCTTCTGAGTACTGAAGCCAGGGCACCACAAAGCTTGTGGCCTTCTCTCACTGTGGGAGCACTTAGTCATCCTTAATTCCATCTCTCATTCCCCACCTCAGTGGGGAAGAAAATCACACCCCGTATCTTATTTCTCCCTCAAAGGGTGAGAACACATGGGCTGTAGAGGGAGGTGATTCCAGTAAGCACTCTTTATGGGTGCCCTCTGGAACTGGTCTTCCCTGAGGCTGGAAGTGTTGTTTCACACATGTCCTTGACTTTGAAAATGATCATCCAAACAGAGCAGAGAGTCCCCTGAGAGCTACAACATCATGTGGGAGTCGCTGGTGCAGGACATCCTATTACCACCCACTCCAGTTCTGCCTCTGCATTTTAAAAAGAAAAGCCATATGCATTGAAAATCGAACTCAGGCTGAAACTTTCCATAGCAGATGCTCCAAATGGGAAAGGAAGCCTGGGGGCAGATACTCAAACAAAGGAAAACCAATCCCAGAGGCACTGGAGGGAAAGCTGAAAATCATCAGGATACAAGCAAGTCCAATCCAGCCCTGCACCCAGTCAAACAACTAATCAGTCAAACATGTACGGAACCCTACTGCGCCCCAGGCTTGTGAAGGAGAAGCATAAATCACAAGTGGTCTCTGTCTCTCTCCTCCAAGAAGGTAGGTAAGTGGCATAAGGGAAAGACATTCACACATGAGTTCGAATTCTGACTGTGACATTTAATAGCTGCGAGATCATGGACAAGTAACTTCGCCTCTGTGAGTCTCTGTTTCCCCATCTTCAGATGGGAATAAGAATAGCCATCTACAAGGATGCCATAAGGATTAGATAAAATATGCAAAGCACTTAGCACGGAGCCTAATACACGAAGCACTCAGGAGAAACAGTATTGAGTTATCCAAACTTCCAATTTCTTCATATGCAAAATGGGTACAATTGGATTCTGCAGGGTTGTTGTGAGGATTAAATGAGACAGTGAGCACATAAAGTATGTGGCAGGGCTTCCCTGGTGGCGCAGTGGTTGAGAGCCCGCCTGCCGATGCAGGGGACGCGGGTTCGTGCCCCGGTCCGGGAAGATCCCACGTGCCGCGGAGTGGCTGGGCCCGTGAGCCACGGCCGCTGAGCCTGTGCGTCCGGAGCCTGTGCTCTGCAACGTGAGAGGCCACAACAGTGAGAGGCCCGCGTACCGCAAAAAAAAAAAAAAAACAAAAAAACAAAGCATCTGGCAGGTGTGTCCCCGGTACAGCGGAAGCTGTCGGGGAGGGAAGCACCAGAGCAGACAGCATGAGCTAGCAATTGGAGGGTGATCTGTAGATAACTCGTAACTCCACTAAGTGTAAGCTACACCTCAACACCAGAAGGAGCATTTACAGGGACTTAGGTCAATATAGCTCACTTGGTAGCCATTTCAAGTCCACAAAACACTTAAGGCTGCAAGTGAATACTGTCCTAGCTAAAATGAAAAGGTTCTGAAGGAACAGGGTGTCCTTCAGAAAACCTGCTATTACCCTTGCAAAAACAACAGTGATTTCCCCCCTTCTTTCACTGAAGGACGCTTTAGCACATGCCACACTTGTGAATTCTGGTCACAGCCAGAAGTCATTAACTTCTATAAAGCCGTATTTTCAGCAAGGGGGTAAAAATCCCAGAAGTACTTCAAGATGCCCGTTCTACTGCGTAGCTGACACACACTACGTGTCAATACCCCACCTTCCAAAAATAACCCCACTGTCTACAGAAATGGAGCCACTACAAATTAGCCTGGGTTTGGGGCCGGGCTCAGAACAGCTGATTTTATAAAACTGAAATTCAAGTAGATGCTGGAATGATGCAAGAGAAAAAATTTACACTGCGTCCCTCTGTTTCGTCCTATCAGTTTTCCTGACCCTTTTAGGAGCTTCAGCAAGCATGGGATGCCAAAGCTTTTTGGCCAGTGTAACAGAAGCCTGGGCTTGAATTTCTCCCCCTGCTCTGGGGTTCTTCTTTCACAGTTATTTACCTAATGGAAATTTCCTCTTCAGTATCCTTGCTCCACTGAGTTACTGCTGATGACAGCATCTTCCTTGTCACCAGGGCCGATGTGACCCACACAGAACAGGAAAAGGTAGAGAAGTATTAAGAGTTTGTGTGTGAGGGAGAGTCCTTCTTCCAGCGTTAAGGCTGTACGGCTGCAGGTCTCAGAGCCGCCATGGCCTGCAACAAGCTATGCTAGAACGTGGAAACCCAGAACCCCAGCTATATGGTGCCAGAAGGAAGGGTGCCGTGAACTCTGGGGGTGCCGCCATGACACAGTCAAAAGGCAGGGGCAAAGGAGTCAAGTCCTTACTGTGCGTGCTGTGCAAGCTGGTGAAAGCTGCTTAACTTCCTGGGACCTCAGTTTGGTTCTGAAAAAAAAAAAAACCAGTCTAAAGGGCTGCTTTGAAGGGTTAAGGAGATGATGCAAAATGCCTGGCACACAGGAGGTCACCAATTTTGACAAGTTTCTTACAAGCAGTCTGGAGGCTTAAAGTGCAGAGTTGTTTTTGACTCTGCCAGAATACTAACAGGAGAACCTCCGTTAAGTCATGTAAGACCTAAGTCGCTTCAAAACTAAGGTCTTCACCACTTCACTCATATTGCTAAAACAGTCACAGTTAAAAATGATTCTCGGAGTATGAGTTTTGCCTTAACATTGAAAAACCCTTTTGTGATACTTGTGAACAGGGCAGAGTTAAAGGAGAATGGGATCCAACAAGTAGTGGGTATCTGTCACCAACACAAGGCAAACCAAACAGCTAGTCCTCACTCGGCCAAATGGTGGAGGGGGCAGGCTGGGACTGGGGACCGGCATTTAAAAAAAAAAAAAAAAAAAGGCATGGAACAAGTTGAGGTTTGGCAAGAAAGAGGCATTTCTGGACCCCAGATCTCTATCCACTAGAAGTGGGGCAGGTTTGTCATTTTTCAGTTCTACTTGGTTATGATTATGTATAGCCCTTAAGGCAAAAAGAGAAAGGGGAAGGAATCCAGGAAAGGGACCCTGAATAAGAATAATAAAGACATTTTAAAGCTAGGATTGGCATTCTATTCCAGCTAACATGCCTAAACCAATGACCTTGGGTTTTTTTTGGGGGGGTGGGGGCAGAGAGCTCTGGAGATCTAAAAGCCCTCCTACCCTAAGACAGACACCATGTTGCTATTTCATGGGTAAACACTTATCAGGCAACAGACACTCCTTTTCAGTTAAGAAACAAAGTTATCCAAAACCACCCAGAATTATCTCAGCACACAAGGTCTGAACATAAAAGCAACAAAGTCAGACCTCAAGACTGGCCTGGTTCTTAACTAGCCCAAGACACACGCCTGCTGAATTGGCAAGTCTCTCTTGCTCTTCCTGACCCAGTTGTGAACTCAGATGTTGTTTCAGATTAATCTAGAAGCTCAGAGTGGATTGAAGCACTCTCATAATAGGATTTTGCTTTTCCTTTAAAAAGGACTGGTAGAGTTTGCTAGAAGGCTAAAGCACAGAAATAAACAGAATACACACGGGTAGCATCAGGAAGACTGATTTTTGACAACAGACAAGTATCATGTCTGTCAAGTCCAATTTTCCCTTTTTTTCTACATCAGTTATAAAGGATCATGTGGGCAGGACGCATCTCTAAACCCAGCTGTGGACGGGATGGTGTCCCAGCTTTAGCTCTGTATCAGCCAGGCCTCGTCGTAGGCGTCCCCCAAGAAAGGGTAGGGGATCGTGCTGAGGAGCCAGGCACCCACTTACCTACCGCTGAAAACCCCTTGAAGCACAACGGAGGGAAGCCAGAGGTGGGTTTCCCTACAATTAGTGCTAGTCAAGGGGAATAACCTTCCCACCCCTTGAGGCCTCCATCTGCCATGCCAACAAGGTTTTCAATACGCATAAATGGCCCGCACCTCAGTACTGAACCGAGAGACAGACTGAGATGTGGGAAAAATCTCTCCGAGGTGGTCACACCGTAATGCCTGATTTGGCAGATAAATTATTTCAACACTAGGAAAGCACACAGGCTTTGGGTGGCAAGGATCCGAACTCTGTCACTGATCCCAACTCTGTCACTAGTGTCAGCCGGATGAACATGAGCAAAACACACACTCTCCTTAGGGATCAGTGTCTTCATCTGTCCAACAGGGAGGATGCTATCCACGGAGCTGCTGGGTTAATCCAAAGAGACCTTAGTTTTAAAAGTTCTTGGGGAAAAAAACGCAAAGCAATGTGTAAATGCCAAGGGTTATTACTGCAAATCTTATTCTTTCTTCTAATGCATGCTCCACTCCCCGTTCCTCCCCAACTGAACCCTGCATGTCTCATCCTGTAATATAGGAGTCACCTTATACCCATTCTGGAACAAAGGAAAGCATAAAGAAGTCAATTATAAATAGACTAGACTCTCAAAATGCAGAAATTCAGAAACAGAACATTTCACAATAGAAAAGAAGCTCGAGCTTATCTCATTCCCAGTCACAAGGACTTCATCCTTGTACTTTGTATTTCAAATGAATAGATATATTCTCCTTAATACCAAAAGCTTGGGAAGAAAGGAGAAGGGTGACATCACAGAGGACAATCACAGATGCTAGGCACCAGTATAAGCTGAGCTTCTTACTGAAAAAGTCAGGTGTGTTTCAAGGGTTTGAATATCATGATGAGATTTTTTTTTTAGAAAGAAATCTGTACCCAACCGGCTTCTTCAAATGAGTGAAGTTTTAAGCGAGTTTGAGCACAGTAGGGAAAGGAGAGCTTCCAATTGTGAAGACCACAGCTAACTGTAAACACAGGCCAATGATGTTTACTGCATGTCACGCACTGTCCTAAGGATTTGGCATCTACGAAATCATTTATTAGTTTAATCCTCACAACAACCCTCTGAAGTGGACTCTATTATTATCCAGTTGTACAGAGGAAACTGGAAAGGCCATGGTGGGGGATGAGTGAAATAGGATAGGGAAATTAAAGAGGTACAGGCTTCCAGTTACAAAATAAATGAGTCACGGGAATAAAATGTACAGCTTGGGGAATACAGTCAATGATAATGTAATATCTTTGTGTGGTGACAGATGATAACTAGACTTGAATGTGAGCATTTTGAAATACACAGGACTATCAAAGCCCTATGTTGTGTACCAGGAACTGTAAGTCAGTTGCACTTCAACAAACAAACAAACTTATAGGAAAAGAGATCGGACTTGTGGTTAGCAGAGGCAGAGGCGGGGAGAGGAGGAAGTGGACAAAGGTGGTAAAAAGGTACAAGCTTGCGGTTATAAAACACATTAAGTACGAGCGATGTAATGTACAACATGATTAATACATTTAGCACGGTTGTGTGTTATATATGAAAGTTGAGAGTAAATCCTAAGAGTTCTCATCACAAGGAAAAAACATTTTTCCTTTCTTTTCTTCTGTATCTCTATGAGATGATGGATGGTCACTAAATTTACTTGGTAACTATTTCATGACGTATGTAATATTTAAGTCAAATCATTATCCGGTACACCTTAAATGTTTACAGTGCTGTATGTCAATTATATCTCAGTAAAACTAGAAGGAAAAAAAAAAAAGAAACTGGAAAGACCATGATCATCTCCAACAATAGCCTGCTAAGCCACTAAGTATCCACATATATTTGATACTGGATAATCCATGGAGAGAACCCAACTGTGATTTTTGTTATTGTCTCCAAGGAAAATTTCTTCCTGAATGCCAGTGAAAATCTTATAGAGACACCAGGTAGACATCTTTCCTTTCCCAAGCAGTGGTGGTGACAAAGGAAGGAACCTGACAGTAGTGTAAAAGTTTCTAAAACATGACATGCACATCCCTGGATAAGCAAGAGGGTCAGGCTCCAGTCCCCTTTCCTGATCAGTATCCCAACTCAGACACCCGACCCCTTTCCATCACCCACACTTTGCCCTAGGCCATGCGGCCTAAAATCCATCTCGCCCTCTCCCCAAAGCTCTCACCCTCACATATGAAACAGGCCCCAGATAGAGAGGAGGTTCGGTGGATGCCCACCGCGTGGACCACATTACACCACGTCAGGTCACCGTGCCCGTGCACCATTTGCAGCTGGGGAGAAAGACGGAAGCCACGCTGGGTGGGGACTGGGACCAGTGACTGCAAGAGTCCCTGCCTGTGAAGAGGCCTGCTCTTCCTCCCCGCTTCTCACAGAAGGATCTGCAGCACCAAAGCTGAGAGATTTACTCCGTCAGAGCTGATGTGGTCAAGCAAATCTAGCTGCAGAGAGGCTGTTGCTCTGGCCTGGGCTGCTATGTGTGTCAGTAACTGACATGTGGAGACACACACACAAGGGGGTGGGCGATGGGGGAGGGAAAGCTACGAGGGTTGCGGGGAGAGAATCAGCAAAGCCCAACTGTGCTCCTAGGGTGGTAAGAAGGGCTCCTCCGGCTCGGGCTTCACTCCCCTCCTGTCCATCTCTGCTGCCGCGCGGCTCCTCCCCAAGGCCACCTCCCCCAGTCTGAGAGGAATACAATGTTCACGGCGGACACCAAGGTGCTGTTTCTTCCTGCTAACCGCACTGCACGGGGGTGGATGGGATGGAGCTAGAGATACGAGGGCCAACCCTTCACGTGTCAGGGAGGTTGTTCAGCAGCAAGTGTGATGGACGCGAGAGGGAGAAGACAGCGGGCGGGGAACTGGGCTTCAGCACCTGGGAGAACAAGGGAAGGTGAGCCTCTCCTGGGGGGGTGGGGATGTGAATGGAGGCAGCTCAGCGCCAAGGTACTCGAGTCCTAGCTCATTTCTCCTGAGACCTGGCGTGATCCCAGGCTCAAAGAAAGGCCACAGGAAGGTTCTTTTAAAAACAGACTCAAAGGTTCCCACCCTTCAGAAGGACTAAAATTTAAAAACTACAGTTCGGCTCCTCAGAAGCCTCTGGTATTTGCCTGGGATGCCCCCTGGATTCCTTAGTGGCCTTTTTAGTAGGCGTTCCTAACTTTAATATCCTTCAACCCCACAAAAGACGGCCTGGGAGAGATCATTCAGAATTCACACCCATCTACTTCCTGCAGATCTGGTGTTTTAAAATCCTGCTGAATTAGGCATTCCCAGGTTAACAGATTTCAGGTCTAAAAAACAAGTCCTGGAATGAGGAAGAAAACACAATCCACTTAACTCAAAAGCTGCCCTTTCAAAGGTGACCTAATGGACCTATTCTGATGTCTTGCGTTGCTTTTAAAAGAAAACCTTCAATTACTAGAAAGATAGAAAAATAGGGGCTCTGGTTCACTGTACTTTCAACTTAGAAGAAAGCTAATTAACCCTTGTTTGTAAAGAAGACTCACCCATTTTCTTGCCGAAACAGAACTGATTCTTTAGGATGAAGTTTCCTTAAGGATCTCTTATATAATTTCAGGAGTTAAGGCTGATATAGTCTCTACCCCCCCCACACACACATTGCCGTCCATTGACCATCCCTCCCCACGATTCTTCTCTTTAAGCATCAGGCTCCGATCTGTACTGAAATACAAGTCTCTCTGTAAAATTCTTGCTGTTGTATACCACTCACTGCAAATGAAAAGCTCAGAACGTAAGTTCTGCAGGGGAATGCACGTGAGGGGAAATCAACGCACTGGGCCCTTGAAAGTAGAAGGATGAAGGAATATAAATCCTCTCCAGAGAAAAATCATATCAGGCAGAGCCTCTAAAACATTTCTTACACAGCACCCAGCATTCAATAAAAACTACCAGACATGGAAGTCAAACAAAAGGACTGAAAACTAAGAAAAAGACCCAGACAAGATCACTCACTAGGGATCTGGGCATTAGAGTTATTAGACACAGAGTTTAAAACAGAATGATAGTAATGTTCAAAAAAATTCATAGAAAGATGAAGGATTTTAGCAGATAGCTCAAATTAAGATGTTAATAGATGGATGAAACCAGGAGAGTAGACAGAGCACCAAAAAGGATTAATCAGTGAGCTAGAGAGTAAGCCAGCAGAAAATATCCAGATCAAAGCACGAACAAAAACAAGAGCATAAGAGACGCACGGGACATGGTTTTAAAAGTCCAACTTCCATTTAATTGGAGTCACAGGAGGAAAGAGTGAGAAAGCGGCAGAAGTGCTATCTGAAGTGACACAAGCCAAAAATTTCCCCAAATCTCTACAAATTAAAGACGTTCGACAAATCCTAAACAGGAGAAACATATCTAGGCACGTCATCATTAAAAACTAAAGACAAAGAGTCACAGGATAAAAGACATATCACCTTCAGAAGAGCAGCAATAATACTGGCAGCTGTTCCAACAGAAATAATGGAGCATCATGGAATGGTTATTATTCAGGGGCTGAAAGAAATTTGCCAATCCTGAATTCTAAATTCAGTAAAAATGTCTTTCAAAGAGATAGGTGAAATAAAGATGTTTCCAGGGGGGAAAACAAAGCATTAATGGAGGTTAAGTGTTATAAGGACCTTGTATTGTCTGAGAAGAAAAATAAAAGACACAAAGATGGGACAAATAAATATTCTATGACTCCGTAACTCTGCTCCTCAGTGTATATGGAGAGACTCTGCACATGTGCTCCAGGAAACATGAACAAGAATGTGAACAGCAACCTTGTTCATAATAGCAAAACACTGGAACAGTCCAAATGTCTCAACAGTAAAGTCAATAAATTGTGACACATCCATACGATGGAATACTATCTAGCCATGAAAATGAATGCACTACAGACACACACATCAGCATGGATGGATCTCCAAAACATAACATCGAGTTAAAAAAGAAAGGTCACAAGAGGATATATTTAGTTTGATTTTGTATGTAAGTTCAAAACAGGCAAAGTTGTTTGGTGACACATACAAATATGGTAAAACTACATACAGAAAAGATGTGATTAACACAAAATTTGGGACAGAGGTAATTACCTCAGGGTGTGAAGTGAAGGAAGGAAACGTGATCAGGGCGGCTTCAAAAGTACTAATATGTTCTATTCTATTAATGTAATATTCTAGTTTAAGCTGAACGGTAAGTCCTGGTATTCATTTGATAGTTCTTTAAAGTATACATATACTATATGATACTCTATGCATGACTCTTCCATAATTAAAAAAAAATTTTACGGAACTTGCTTTCTAAACATGCCACCAAAGGCAGAATTCACTTTTTAAAATAAAAATTAACTTCTTTCAAATTATGCCTATATTTGAAATATCACCATATTCAAAGACATCGAAACCAGAATGTTTTCTAAATTTTGCCACTCAGGCAGGAAAAGTGAAAAAACAGAAAGAAACCACCTAAGGAAAAAAATTAAGGTAACTTGGACAGCTATTTATTAGAATCTTATAGAAAACTTCTCATTGCAATGATGGAGACAAAAGCAGACTGTATAAAGGTCCTTTCTCCATTCAGCACCTTCCTTCCTCCACTAAAAGCAAGGAAAATCTTAGAAATGAACCCCTCAGTAAAAGGACAAGAAACTGACTAAAAAGAGGTGGAGAGAAATGAGGGTTCGCATATTAACATAATTGAGTCCACCACACGGACTTGAAACTCTTCTCTTCAAACATGTGCTACAAGTTAACATCATACGACTTTAGCTTCATTTCTTAGTTTAGAGCTGAACTGTCCAATAAGGCGACCACATGCCACAGGAGGCCACTGAGCACTTAAAATGTGATCAGTACGAGTTATGATATGGTATATGTATGAAATACATACTGGAATTCAAAGACTTAAGATGAAAAAAAGAATGTAAAACATCTCAATTATTTTTACATATTGATTACAAGTCGAAATGATAATATTTTGGATATAATGGGCTAAATAAAAATATTAAAAATAATTGCCTGTTTCTTTTTACTTTTTTAATGGGACTTCTAGAACAGTTTAAATTACAAGCATGGCTCACATTATATTTCAATTGGAGAGTGCTGGTTTAGAGGTCTGACTCTAAAAGAAAATGTTTACGGACACAGCTTATGAAATTAAAATTAAACTCAAAAGATACCCAAATCTTAAATTTCAATTATTTCCTAGATAATCAATAATATATTACAAATAGCTGCTATTCATGTGAGCAGAAAATAATAGATGAAAGGCATTGGTCTGGATTTAGGAAGAAAGGCCTTTGTTACCCAAGATGGAAATACCTAGTAGAAAGGTGGGTAGAAAGTTAACTACGGGGACGTACTCCGATCAGTTACTAGTCTTATCGTTCCCCTGCCCAGCAGGAATGGCTCCAAGTCTATGACTTTTCAACTTCAGGTCAGCCGTCACGGATGCCTCCGCAGCCTTTGAATGGCCTCTCCCTGCATACAAGCCTGCAGGGTTACCACTGCTGTACTCCTTCTGAGTGTAGCTTTATTAGTATATGTATCCGACGGTCATGTAAACATGCTGTATCTGTTTTTCTCACAAGGCTACATGGGCTGCAGCATGCTGAAAGGCTTGGAGTGCATGCTCCAATGACAGGGAGCCAGGGAGGTTTGGTCATCTTCGTACCATACCACCAGACAGTGCCTGGAATGCTGTTAGAGCAAAATAAAGATTTGCTTTGCATTCTTTTTCAACTCACTAGCACCTAACCCCAGTCCCACTTCACAGAAATGATAGATTCTACTTCACTAAGGGAAAAAAAGACCTCTTTCCTTACCCCCCCCACCACCTCAAATTGAATAAGTGAGCTATCTCCTAAACCTAGACCCTTCCTCTGTGCTCCTGTAAGACCCTGTCTTGGATATCGCTCAGTCAATCCTTTTTTCTCTTGTATCTTCAGTCTTTCTGGCTGCTTCTTCTCAGAATGACAGATACAAATGAATCTGCTCAATCTTAAAAATGCCTTCCTTTAACCTTCCCTTCCACTCAAGTTATTATTCATCCATTTTCTTCCCTCTGTGCCCATACCTCTTAAAAGATACGGCATCACTGTCTCTCTATTAAATGAAGGTTCTGAAGGCATGTTCCTATAGCAAATAACACAAATCAGGGATCAAAACATATAATGGTGTCCCCTCAACACCCATAAGTCTGGGCATAACTGGAAACAAAGGGGAGCATGTTTAGTAGCAGTTAATGCCTGATTTCTTAGCACCTCTCCCAGACAAGTGGGAGCCCAGGCATGTTCCTGGGCTGCAGGTGTAACACAAGCTTAAGGGTGTATCCAAGAGGCAGCATCCAGGGAAGAAAAGAAAAACCATCTAGGGTCCAAGGCAAAAGGTGGGAAACAAGGCAGAAAGAACTCCCTGAAATGTATGGAACCTCTACCATGTCTTCTCAGAGGGTGCCTGTGGCTTTGCTGATGGATAGGAATGGGGCCTCTCAGAGGATCTTGAACCTCTAATCCTAACCCTTAACAACTGCTGTAAAGTCTATAAGGGTCAGAGATGCAGGAAAACAGGACGTCATTGCCTTGGATGTTTCTTAATCTTCAGATAAGTGCCTCAACTTCCTATGTTACCAAAAGAAGAATGCCAAATGGACTTAAAATGAACCTCAGAACTTGATGGAACAAGATGAGAAAATAAAATTGGGAGATTGTTTCCCCACCGCCAAAAAACAAAACAAAACAAAAATCTCACTCTAGGATTGTTTCCCCCCCACAAAAAACAAAACAAAACAAAACAAAACAAAAACCTCACTCTAGGAACCCACTGAAACAAGCCCTTTAAGCTCAATGGGGAGAGACGCTTGCTGAAGGCACGCCACTGAAGTCCTGACTGTCTGGTCCACCTCTGTTTTCCCGAGGCGAGGGACAGGGCAAGGCACAGGGTATGGGTGCGTACACGACAGTGCAACTAGGGAATGGACAGGTGCTGGTCTCCCTAGTGAACCTGGAATGAACCCACAGGAGCTTTGGGAATAAATGACCAAAAAGACTGCTCACTGGTTTGACTTGAAAGTCCATATTTTCAAAAACGTGTTCCTTTTCATCTCTTCAGCTCCGTGTGCTATAATCACTTTCCTTATGTTGAGGGGTATCTGGTTTAAAACTTTGCTGAGAAGTTTTCATCTGTTCTATCTATTGAGTGCCAGAGGATAACGAGGAGACTGGGAGATTCTGGCCAGGTATTTTCTTTAAGGCACTGTAGCACGTTCACATTGCTATATCTGTGCGCACAATTCACAGAGTCTATGTTTACAGCAGTCACAAGTGAGGCTGAAACATGTAAAGGAAACCAGAGAAGTTCTGGAGTCACACATTTGGGTAAATTTTGGCTTCACTTATTGGCTGTGTGATCTTCGGCGACTTCTCAGTGTCCCTTCTGTAAACTGAGATAATGCCTAACTCCCAGGGTCCGTCCGTTCCTTCCGCCTTTCATTTCTTCCCTCCTATCAACAAAAAACTTACTTTGCATCAACTATGTGCCAGGCACTGTTCTAAGCGCTGGGGATGCAGCAGTGAAGAAAACAGACAAAGCTTGTGGCCCTCTTGGGGTTTATATTCTAGTTGCAGAGACAATAAACAATATAAATATACAAAATGAAAGCAGTAATAAATGTTAAGTGAAAAATTAAGCAGGGAGGGAGGATAAGAGGTAGTGATAGAGGGGGCTGCAATTTTAGATCGGGGAGGGGCGCCAGGAAGTCTCACTGACAAAGTGACATTTGGATAAAGAAGATGCAGGTGAAAACCATGGGGTTACAGAACATTCTAGGCAGAGAGAATTGCTGGTACAGAGACCCTGAGGCAGAAGTTCTGAAGGACAGCTGAGCAACAGCAGCAGGTCAGTTCGATGGAGCCAAGTAGGGTGGGGAATGACAAGTGGGTAAAATGCAAGGTTAGAAAAGTACAGGGGGAGGCAGGCCACGTGTCCGTTATAAATCACTGCACAGACTTTAATCTTCTCTGCAGAGTGAAAGGGGAAGCCACTGGAGGGGGCTGAGTGGAGGAAGGGCCCGATCTGAGTTCCACCTGCTGTACTGAGAGCCGCAGTGAGACGGGGGGAAGGAAGGGTGGACACAGAACCTGCTACAATAGACAGGGCAGGGCTGAGCGCTGGGATGGATGGCGTGGAAGCAGCGGGTGGGAGGGGAAGGTCCACAGGCGGCACAGCTGACGGATGTGCTGAGTCAAGGATGACCCCAAGGTATGTGAGCAACTGGAAGAAAGGAGAACGGAGAAGAAAGGTTAAAATGGTATAAAGTGCCTAGCACTGTTGTCGGGCTCACAGGAAATGACCACATGTTAATTCTTTACATGTAAAACTTCCGGTGCTGATTCAGAGCCCAGGCATCCAAAATGGGGTTAGTAGGCCATCCTAAAGCTAGGAAATGCTTGTAGAGAGAAAAGTCAAATGAGAATTTACTCAGCAGTTGGCTCTACGGTACTAACACCCCAACACGGGTTAACTTCCACCAAAAGATGGAACGTGTCTCATCCTCTAATTATCCATCTGTCAGAGACGAGGGGGTGCGATGCCGACCGTCACGTTGTCAGTGAATGCTGGGCGTAGCACCATGTTTCCCCACCAAACAGAAAGTTTCCATGGAAACGAGCAATAAACCATGATGTGGTGAGAACACAGGAAAACCGTAAAGAAGCAGCGTTCTGTTTTATGTGTAATTTTCTCCAACTCCTATTAAAGTGACTCAGTCCACCGAGTCCGGGACACAAGTGGCAACTCACAAATGGCTCAAGCTCTGAGTGATGAGGGCAGTGAAACAACCACAAAACAGGCACCAAGGTGAGCCGGGAAAGAGAGAGGAAGAGTCCATTCCTGATGGACATTTTATCAGATTTTACTCAAGGAACCTTTTCTTTACCATGCTTGCCCAGCAGCCCAACCTAACTTCAATCTTGAGAGTCAAAGACCCAATCTGTCTCCCACCCCGAGAGCCGGGCAGACACCATCCAGCACCGCAATTTTGGGTGTAGGGAAAACACTGAGGTCCAGAGTCCTAAGAAGTCAACGAGGGACTTATGTAGCCTTAGTCTGGACACTGGTGGAGAAACAGTAGCCATTCCTACCTCAAGATAAATGTCCCCTTTGAATCCTACATGAGAAACTAAAATTCCAAATCAACATGTGGACACTGCCATTTGCCTTGAGTGGAAACAGGAAAGGAGGGATTTTCAGAGAAAGATCTAGTGACTGGAGTGGACCAGGGCAGGGTAAGTTTGGGGGAACACATTCCTATATATAATGCGCTCTTGCCTCACAAATTTAGGTCATGTGTATTTGGCTTTGTCTAAAGAAAATGGTGAAACAGTTTAATGGACTGATCAAATGGGGTCAGAGAAGTTAATTTCCCAAAACACACTTTAAAAATGAGCCTACCACCTCCCTCCTCCCTCCCCCTCCCTTTCTAGCCCAGTTGTTTTAAATGAGGTCTAAATACCCCCTTTTCCTTTAACAAGGACCCTGAGGTTTGTCTGTCTGGGCTTTGGAGAGGGTGATTTTCTGCCACATCTAGATGGAGGTAGGGTAACTGGAAATGCCGGAGGCAGTCTATGACTTAGCACTAGATGGAGTCACTCTGGCCAGAAAGAACAGTTTGGCTGGATTTGCAATCTGCCTGCTGTGAACAGGCCGTGTTTTGATTTTAGCTCTAATTATACAAAATGAAAGTTAGGTCTATTTTCTTCTGGAGGGGTGGGGGCTGTCAGTTTTGTTCTGGCCTCTGTCAAAGGTGCAACTACTCTGCTCACATACATAAAAATACCTGCAAAAAAGGAGTAGTTAACATTTTGTGTATGCAATTTATGGTCATATCATGACAACGATACTAGGCTTAAAAAGTGAAAAATCCAGCTAGGTCTCTTCCCCTTGAAATTCACTTCTAATCAGTAAGGGGAGAGGAGGGAAACAGAAGGAAGTAGAGCGGCAGGCCAGTCTTTCCCTGAACAGACAGCTGGCGGCACGGCAGGCTCTCTGGTCCCCGTGGCCCGCCACCTCGGCACCGGCACCGGTGCGGCTGCTCGACATCCCTAAGTCCCTCCTGCCTGGGCTGCCCCCTGTGCCCTCCTGCGCCCACACGGCCAACATCTCCGTGACTTCAAGGTCGGGCGCAGGCCTTCCTTCCCTGGGTACAAAGGCCTGCGCTCCGTTAGTGCCCCGCCGGCCCTGCACAGGCTTCTGTCCTGGCACCTGAACGCATTCACGCACACAGTTACTTGCGGGACCTTCTCCCGTGCTGGACTGTGACCCAGGGTGTTGGGGTGGGGGGGAGGGGGGAAGACCTTTGTTTTGTTCATGTTTGTTTCCACTGCGCCTCGCACACATCCTGGTGTTTTTAGTTGTTCACAGACAGTTGTGAACTTACTGTGTAGGCACAATAAGTAACAGATTTGTTAATATGAGGTTATGCTTTTTGCACGTAAGTCTGTATTTAGTCAGCCCAGAGTGTGGAGCTAGAACGAAGTTAAAATGCCTTCACTAAGTGCCTCGGACAGGGTTAGAGCACTTCCTCGTTCTCAGCCACACACTTTGGCTTGGACCTTGTAGCACCTACAAAAGGGCTAATCATAGGACAGAGGGAACTACAGGGAGGGGCTTTAAACGGTGACTCAGGTTCTCGGCACCCCCTTGAGAATGCAGCCTTACGTGGTTAGTCCCTGCAAATCTGACATTGAAGACGTGTCCATGAATGAAGCCCACTAGACAGGTGCAACTTTTTGCACCAGATGGGGCCAGGAGTACAGGCTCTGAGTCAGAAAACCTGGGTCCCAGCCCGGCTCTCTTCAGAGCCTTGGGCAAGTTACTTAATTTCTCTGAGCCTCAGTGTCCTCTTGTATCAACAGGGACCAGCACTTCAAAGGGTCACTGTGAAGATTAAACAAGTCCATTCATGTGAAGACTCAGAACAGTACCCGGTACTCGGTGAAGCAGTCAGTAAATACGAGCTAGCAGCATTTCTAAAGATACCCATTCAGCTACTAGTTTAAACTGAAACTTCCCTCAACAGTACAATCATATAGCATCTATCCCATGTTTCCTATACAGCAATACCCAGGAATCAAGATCAATTAAACACTTACACATAATACACTAACATATTCCACACAATCAAGCTCATTACCCCACTATTTCACGAATCGCATGGCAGTGAACAAGCCTCCTGGTCAGCTCTGAGAACAGATTACGTGAGACAAAATGCAAGGAAATACAAAATTAACATTGTGGTTACCGTTTATCAGAACACAGACAAAGCCAGATACACCAACAGTCCAGAATGAAGGAAACAGGTTGCTGGCTTTTGATTGGAATTTCCTCAGATTGTTACCATGTAGTACGAACTTAATCTAAATGTTCCTTTGCACACAGTCAAGCTTACGTGAAATGTATCAGAAGTGATAGAATAAAGGCTTGGGTTTGTGTGCGAACAAAACTGCTTTCAAGAAATGTATCATTACCAGGCAGATTAAGAAAATACCACAGACTTAAAAGTACCCTTGGTCTGTAAATAATTTAGGTTATAATGGAAAAGAATACGAAAAAGAATATATATATATACACACACACACACAACTGATTCACTTTGCTGTATACCTGAAACTAACACAACATTGTAAATCAACTATTCTTCAATAAAATTAATAATAAGTTAGTTTACCGCTTGTTGGCGGAGGAGGGATATACAGGATAAATAAACAAAAGAAAAGGTAATCAAACACTTTTAGGTGACTTTTCCGGAAGTGCATGTGACTGTAGAATGAATTGTTATGTCAAGTACGACTTGACAACATTTTCAAGATGGCGTTTGCTCTGATATTTGAAACCATAGCACCACACCACCACCATCTCACCAACCAAAATTTAATAAGAGCACTTACTGTGGATTGGTGTACGGGATCCTCCCCGCAGTACCCCCTACAGCTGGCAAATGGATTTTCCAAGGAAAAGGGGAAAAACCTAGGACACACCACAACAGGTACTTATTGCCCAGATGAATCAATGGGGGGAAAGGAGCAGAATTCAAGCAGTCCACCTATAGTATTTCAAGAGCAGGATGTCTCCAGGGAGAATGTGGCAAAATATCTCTAATGGTATCAACATACGTAATTCCATAAAAACAGCAGCTAAATCCAATATAGTACCAGGCAGAATGAACGACAATTTAAGATCAGAAATAACCAAATGTTCAGACTCTTCAGTTTGTTTTCTTCTGTTTTGAAGGACAAAAGAGAGGAATAAAGAATGTGCTAGAAATTTGGGGAATGTGCTCCAAACCTCCTTCCTCCTCCTCCTCTTCCTCCTCCTCCTCACACGCTCTCCCTCCCCCTCCTCTTTGTAAAAGGCCTTTAATTAGCTCACATCCCATCCCAACTGGGGATCCCTAATACATCCTGACACCAGCCTGCGGGCCGGGGCAGTGGGGTCTAAGCGCAGCCAGATTAGCAGGCTCCCAGTGGAGCCCCTGCTGCTCTTATCTCCGCAGATGCCTGAAGAGTCTGGTATCTTCCCTCCCAGCCCTCCTGGGAAGCCACCCCAGCAGGTGCCCATTGGCAATAGTTTTGTGTTACAGGCCTGAATGAATGATCCCCGCAGGAGCTGCCGACTGTTTTCACAGACACAGAAGGCAGTCAAAAGTCCACCGCGTGAACTTGGAATGACCCCAGCTGCAGAGTCACTGGCGGGTTCATTGGGAGGGCAGGCACGCTTTATTAAACAACTAATACTCTTCACAGATAACTTTCCGAAAAAGCACAAGTGTTAACTCTTTGCAGTCTCGCTCCGACAAGCAAGTGGAGGGGCTCCACTGGGTGACTGAGGGCTCGGACCCGAGTGATGATTTGGAGACAGAAAGACGGTGATTTCATCCGGCCCGGCAAAGGGTCAGGACTCAGGCACCACCACCATTTGGTCAGCTGTCTTGTTAAAGTGTTCCAGATTAAAGCAAAAAGGCACAAAGCGAAGGTTCCAGGCACCTACTCTGGTGAGGACGGTGCCAGCCCTCACCCAGGCCGGCCAGTGCCCTGGCCCACACCCCACTCAGACACACGGGAGAGGGAAGGGGGGCCGGCCCGGCAAACTCGGTCACCCACCCGGGCCGGCGTGCAAGTCTCTCTGCCCACAGCAGCCAGAGGCCGCACAGTTAGTGCCTTTCTGGAGGAGGATTCAGAGGAGGCACAAGCTCAAACCAAAGTGTTCTAATAATCATGTTCTTCTGGGCTGCCTGGCCAAGTGCGCCATGGAACCAGGCATCTGCAGGGCTCACCCAGGGGGATGCCAAGTGGCTGTTCCTTCCCTAGGTTAGACCCAGTCCTGGAGGGTCCCTCATTTTTTCCCCTTTCTTTCTCTCTTAACTCACACAGAACTTCAGAGGGAACCCAATGACAACAATCATAATTAATAACATGCAGATAAACATAAGGAGAAACTTGTAAAATTCATCTTAACCCACAAAGTTACGTTAATTTTGGCATTAACCAAAGACTATGTGTCTATCAAAGTTTTATCTCTATCTTACTTCATCAGTTGCCTTCTAAATCTAATTACAGAGGGATCCCCTATTTGGTTTTTTTGGGGGGGTGGTCTTGTTTTGTTTCTAGATGAGGTGCAGTTTTGCAGGGGGTTTACTCACTGGAGGAGACACGGGTGAAGGACTAGCGATGTGAGGAGCTTCAGAGGAGCTGTACTTCCCTCCTGTTCGGGTGAGCCGGTCTTTACACAAGACAGATCCCTCAGTCCAACAAGCCCGCGGGGGCTTCCTTCATACCACGCACAGTGCTTGGGGTTACAGATACCCAGGTGACTATGACTTAGTCCCCTGTCCTCAGGGAGCTCGGTCCAGTGTGGAGACAGATGCATAAACAAATAAAATCCACATAAAGGATGCTGAGAAAATGAACACCACATCAGGGCTCTGGCCCCACTACTTTTCTCTCCCTCATTTCTAAAAGGACAAGAAGCAGGTATCCACAGCTGCTGACCCCATTTCAAAGACAATGCCAGATTTGTAGCCAGAAGGCCTGAGTTTCAGAGCTGGCCCCACAGCTAATTAGCTGTGAGAACCTCACTGGGTCTCAGTTTCTCCATCTGTAATTTTAGAGGGTGAAAAGCTGGTCTTCGAATTCTTTCCCAGATCTGTGTCCTAAGAATTTCTACGAGGGTATCAGAGGTTGTGTTGAGGGTCCAAACCGGGGAAGAGGCTTAGGCTCAAGATTTATCTTGGGAGGAATACAAGATGGGCTTCAATGGAAAGGGAGCAGTTAAGAGAGTTAAGTTACCACATGAAATATTACTCAAAAGAGGCTTCTCATAGAACTCAATATCAAAAAAAAATAAAACTGAGGTTAGACACTGTTCACGGTTGTGTTTTAACTTTTAAAGAGAAACAAGTGGCAAATTCTTCATTGTATTTAGTCCTAAGAATTTTTCTCTCTCTATATAACATTCATTGAGGCACCTCAACTTGTCTTGCCAATTGATTTTTAAACAACCGTGCTGCGGCCATCCTACAAACTTTCCGTGCTGACACTACTGGACACAAAATCCAAACAGGTAGGAAGCATTCCCAGAAACAGGCTGATAAAATCTACCTGGTTTTGCCCCTTTTGCTGTTTCTCAGTGATCCTGTGACTAGAGATTTTCGTGCGCATCTGAGATTTTAGAACCATTCACACAACCCAGCATGGGTGCCAGCAAAGTAAGGCCCTCTCTTGAAAGTAACACTTTTCCACAGCTGTCTCCCCATGTCAGAAAGCTCCTCTGGCCCTCCACCGAGGAGATTTATTCTGGCGGGAGAAGCAGTGGGCTTGGACTCATGAGGTCTGGGCATCAGCCACTGGTGCCAACGCTGACTGCATGATTTTGGCAAAACCATTCAACCCCTGTGGCTGCATTTCCCATCACCTGCCCTGCTGGCCCCCTAGGGATGTTGCAAGGTTAAATTATCTCACAGACAGGAAAGCGCTTTAATGCCTGAGGGGGAAAGGGTGCTTTCTAGAGCAGCAATGTGGTCTATGGAAAGAGCCTGGGGCCACAGAGGAGGCCTGAGTCCTCATCCTCTTCTACAAGCTCCCTGCTAAGCCTCCAGGAGTCATTACCTTTGCTGTGACTCAAGTGGCAATAATAATACTTGTACTCTTTCCTGTATGTCTGTAAAGATTAAACAGTAACAGGAGTATGCTACAAAGGTTAAATTTCCAGAAAACTAGCTCTTCTTTTATAACTAACTTTGACATCATCCTTGCCAATTTCCAAGTTACCAATAAAGAGAAAATAATCCATCTGGCCAAAATATCCTGCTTTGAAACATGACAAAGGCAGCAAAACTGAAACAATGGGCTGTTTGTGGAAGCATGCTCTGCTTAATTTTCATTTCAGTGAAAACACTGAAAGTTGCTGCTTCCAAACCAATGTGCTGTTACATAAATTCAATGTGTTGTTACATAATGTTTACTTAAACATTTTCCTCTAATAAAGCAAACAGATATTTTCCATAAATATTATTTTAATTCATTAGATTAAGAGGGACTGGGGTTTCCCTTCTTCCCCCTATAATAGCTTCCCAAGGCTTCCTGCTACCTTGCGGAGCCTGGCACCGATCCAATAATGCACACCTGGCCTCATTCCATCCAGGTCCATATCCTAGACCTGAGTGATGGGGAGCGGAGGAGAAGAAACAGGATCCTGGAAGTCAGCAGCCTTTTCCTATCTGTATTTCAACACATAGACCATGCCTGTGCATCTCAGTCAGCTTATAGACATGCTTGGGAGGAAAGTCATAAAGAAATGTTTTCAAAGTTTCTGTTTATTCCACATAAAAACCATAAAATAGTTAATTTAAAAATCCAGCAGGTGTTTCACGTATTTCATAACTATTTGTTGAATCTACACCACGTGAAAATGTCATACCAGATAAATGGGAGCCCACGTGGGAACCACCGGGATCCCCTCAGCTCTCTTACAATAAATATTTATGACTAGTCATAGGGACACTGGCACCAGTTGATGACAGTAAGATCTTCGCCTTCCAGGAGCTTTACATCTACTCCGGGATGCAAACGAATAAGAAGGCAATTGCATCAAACAGTTCGTCTCAAGCCGATCTCATCCTTGAGGAACAGAATAAAGTGTTATTTCCCCTTGGCCCCCACTGCACTTATCTCGTGAAACTGCAAAGATTTTGCACAGATCCCAGCTGCAATACTTATTCCCTGTGTATTATGCCGACTTACTTCTTATCTGGCTTACCTGTTCCATATCCCTCAAAAAAAAAATTTTTTTTTTTTTAATGTCATGAAGAGCCTAGGGGTAGGACGGGAATAAAACACAGACCTACTAGAGCATGGCCTTGAGGATATGGGGAGGGGGAAGGGTAGGCTGTGACGAAGTAAGAGAGTGGCATGGACATATATACACTACCAAACGTAGAGGGTGGATAGCTAGCGGGAAGCAGCCGCAATAGCACAGGGAGATCAGCTTGGTGCTTTGTGACCACCTAGTGGGGTCGGGTAGGGAGGGTGGGAGGGAGGGAGACGCAAGAGGGAAGAGATATGGGAACATACGTATATGTATAACTGATTCACTTTGCTGTAAAGCAGAAACTAACACACCATTGTAAAGCAATTATACTCCAATAAAGATGTTAAAAAAATTTTTTTTTAAATTTTTTTAAGTTTTGCTTTTCTAAGTATTTGCCACAGAACTGAGCACCTAATTGACAATGATAAATGCTTGTTAAGTGGATGTTTGGGACGTGCACGAAATGGTTCGTATTTTCCAAGGAAAAACACGGTCACTGCCCTAACGGAAGCACAAAGTGCTCTGGGAATTCAGAGCGGGGAGGACCTTATAGGGATCTGGACTGGACCTTACACACTCAGAGCCATTTGGCCAGAGATGGGGAGAAGGGCATTCCAGAGAGAGGAAAGGTTATGAGCAACAGTGCAAACATGCGGAGAGAACAAGCATCACCGGGGAAACAGAAAGGATCCGGACGGCCAGCTTTCCGCCACTCTCTCTTCACTTCACTTGACTTCCCCAATTTGGCTCCTAGTTTTGGGGCTCATCTCCACCCTCCTCATGTGCCTCACTAGGAAATTTCCTTGTTCTTACAAATATTTGCACAGAAGGGCTTCCCCGCTGGTATTTAATAAAAAAGAGACGAGAAGCTGTCACTGCCATTTGCCTATGTGACCTAAGTGTGGTGCGTCTCTGCTACTATTTACTGACCAGTTGGGCCTCCAAGTCACCACTTCAGGACATGCTGAGCCCCCCTTAAGAGTCAGGCCTGGACGTGTCATCATCTGGCTCTGAGGAAAGCCAAGGCAAAGCCAGACTCTCACCCCTTCTGGAAGTGCCATCCTTCTTTCTTCCACGGTCTCTCTTATTTCCACTCACCTCCAGCAATGTAGAAATCACTTATTGGAATGTCCTGATATAAGCTGAAATTTTTCTCCCTACCACCTCCGCTCCACAAAACATGCTGCTCTAAGAACTGTTCTCATCACGCTTTCTCTTTGTGAGCTCCCAAACATTTCACGTACACAGCACGTGGTTAATGAATGAGTCAATAAGCCTCTTTAGGGAAAGGTACATTTTTCTCCCCCCATGTTCTCTGAAACCCCCTCTGCAGGAAAGGTGTGCTAACACGGCTCGCACCACACCGATGACCGGAAACCCGAGTCTCGGGTGGAGATGTTGGTTTCTGTAGTATCTGGTAAGATTCAAGAAGTACTGCCCAGCAATGTTCTAGAAGTCAGAGGCCAAGGAAAGAGCCCAGAGCTCTACCACTTTCTGTTTGGCCGCCTTGGGCAAGCTGTTTACTTCCGCTGGGCCTCGGTTTCTTCCTGGTGGCGGCAGCAGTTGCGGTGACAGTAAATAAAAGCGTCACCTGCTTTCAGGCCTATAGACAGGATCAGAGATATAAGTCCTTCATCAACAACTGGAAATCAAGACAGATATCAAGTGGTCCTTTTCTCCAAGAAGCAAAGCCCGGGTCAGGCCCAGAGAACCCTCAGGACAACACACCATCCCCAGGGTTCTCCGTCCGGCTTCTTACCTGCAGCAATGGTGTCCCTAAGCGTCTGAAAGCCAACGTGCCAGCAGAACTCAGAGACATAAACACCTCCACAAAATGTGAAAAGCTGTACTTCAGAGTAAGGGGAGGTGAGCAAGGAAAGAAAAGGACTTACTGGAGAGAATGAGTTTATATACTGCCATCAACTGATAGTGGGAAAGCACAAGTCTCCCTACTTTCATGACCTCTGTGCTGAAAACCAAATTTTAAAATGACATCCTACTTGCTTAGAAACACTTAAAGTACTGAAGTTCAGTAAACAGCTTAAGGAAATTACAATTTGACATGTACATTTAGAGGAAGCTGGCTATTGGAGCACACGCTGAGGTGGCCCGAAGCTCTGGTCTGCTCCCCTGTCAAAGCGGAGGAAAGGCATGAGTGTGCAAATCAAATTATTTAAATCTGAATAAATCTTGGGTTAAGCACATCAGGTGTGTGAGAAAGTACAGCCAGCTTCCTCAAACGATTTTAAGTCATCTTCTGTTTGGTTAAGGGAAACTCAATCTTTTCGTCCCATTTCAATCCTTTTACACGAGATTAGGGATTCCCCGATAGTAAAGATTAACTCAGCAAGACTGGAAATTACAGTTGGAAAATCCCAAGGTCCAACATAGAAGGGAAAAAAAAGTTGGGAATGAATGGAGCTTCAACTGCTTGTGTTTTAGCTTCTACGATGGCTTGGGTTTGGTAGAGGGTTATGCCTGAGAAGCTGCATTATGTGGAGGAAAAATATACAGATTCCCAAATCACTTGTTCCTAAAACTTATGACTCTAATACTCGTTATTAAATTTTAGTCAAGGTAACTAGCCATTGTGGTCTCATTTTTCTCATCTGTAAAACGGAGATAATCCTTCCTTCCTTATAGGGTACACGTGAAAATTAAATGAGATAGCATCTGTAAAGCTCCTAGCCCTCCTTACCTGACATACAGGAGCCACCCAATAAATGGTGGCTACACATCCTTTTCTGACTTTTAAGGATGATATTCCAAGGAATCCCCTATTTCTCCTAAGAAAACACTTTGATTTAGCTTTTCTTCAAGATGGAGAGAGACAACAATTACAGGGGAGAAAGAGGTACAGAAAACCCGAAGGACCTTCCAAACAGAGTGAGTGTTCTGACTTTTTACTGCCAAGAATTAGAATTTGATTTGTTCTTCATGTGTTTATAAAAATGGGTTACAGTTTGTCTCATTTAAGCTTGTCACAATTTTTCAAGAAAAATGGCCGAATACTGATACAAACAATACTGAAACGCAGAAAAGGGAGAACTACCACATCTCTGGGGTAACCAGTCAACCCAAGAAAAGCTTGAACATATTATTCTTTTACTCACCATGTTTACACTAGGGTAGAAAACCACTACTCTTTGGGGGCCACAAATATTTCCTGTCTTTTCAATTTAGCAACTGAACATACTTTTCCACCACCATAGACTGCAGTGTAGGAAGACAGAGTGAGTTCCTCTGAAACATGAGATGTTTGGTCTAAGAAGATAACTAAAGACCTGACTCTTAGCTGAACTACTACTAAGAAATGAAGACAAGTTCTAAACTTTTCCAATCTTTCTGTTTCAAAAACAGAGTCAATGGTGGTGTCATTCCCTGCTACTTCTGGCCGAGCTGCTCAATTAGGGTAGGACAAGAGGACAGCTAAGCCCCACTCACCAGGCTCCTTCATGAGCAAGGCTTCTCAGTGGAGCAAGGTGGGGACTGCCTGGGAATTCTGGCCACTCATGGGATTCTCATGCCTCCACTTCACCCGCCCGCCCCCGCCCAACACACTTCCAATTCCCGCAAATATCTGAGGTTTGACCAAGTTAGGATAGGTCACTCCTGGGTCATTCAGCATCTAGAACTTGCCTCTAACCAAAAAGAGCTCAGACTAAGAGAATCATTTTAGTATTCAAGGTTATCAGAGGAAAATAAAACAAAAGCTCTGCTGCCAAGAATTTGAGTCATTTCTCTATATACAACAACTTCAAGGCACCTCCTCTTGGCTGGAAAACAAATCCCTTGGGTGACTTATTTCGGATCAAAGTCTTTCTGAAAATAGAAAACTCTACATTTTCTAAGGGATAGATCACTGTCTGAAGTGAATTTCATTTAACTTAAAGTTTTATGCCAACTTAAATACACTAAAACCCCAATGCTTATAAGAAGGCATTCACCTCTTAGCTGCTTATATATAGGTACATGGAAAAGCTATTATGGGGATATCAGCTCAACTATAAAATGGAGCAGTCATACATAATGACAAAAACAGATACAAGTCATAAATTGCCTTTTCCCCTTCGGAATCCATGCAGGCAGGCACTCCACTACATTCTTTTGTGCAAAGATAAAACTTTTGCCTTGAATAAACAGTGGCTTAGTCTCACTTGAGCCTTATAAATAGACTGCCTACAAAACAAATACAAACAAATGCTGTTTATCTTAAACAAAAGGCAGATGGCCCCTTCTGCCCTCAACCAGGTCACAGTATATATGATAGGAGGCTGGCCAGGGGCAGGGGCTGGCTGAGAATCCCTGGGGGCAAGGACACGAGGTCAGTTTCCACTGGATCTCTGCTATGCCCCAAATCTGGTTTCCTGGGCACAAAGGGCCAGTGAAAGGTTCTCTCGGAAGGGAAGTGGCTCCTCCACTTATGGTACCCCAAACAGAGACCAAAGAACAAAATACCATCTAAAGTGCTACCTAGGTTTTCTACTGAACTATGCAAACAGTCTCAATTTCCCTCTCTCTCTTCTTCACTTAACTTGCTTGTATTTATCTTCAGATGGTTTTCCTAAAAGCTATCGAAATTCATTCTGAGTTGAGGCAGGGCTCTTTGCTTTTCTCATTGTTGTTTTTATTTTTTAACGTATAGAGGAATGTCTAGAACAAATCAAGCAGTTAGCAATATCTCCAAAGTGCAACTAAAAATGAAAATTCAGACGCCACTGCAGAAGATCAGGTGCTGGCTCCACAGGTTCCTGGCTGACCCTGGGGAAGCCACCTTACCTCTCTGGGCCTCAGTTTCTTCACTTACGTACTGGGGCTAATACTGCCTGTCCTATCTACTGACCGGGTTATTCTGATGATCAAATGATATCACATGAGTAAAACCACGATTGCAGTCACCAAGGTTCTTACTGTCTATAAAGGAGCTGGCGACGGTCATACCTAACCCCACACAAGGATGACCACAACCAGCACCGTTTCCTGAGGGCCTGCTTTGTGACACAGGTGATGTGACAGCGGTCACCTTACAAGCTAACCAAGTGATGCCAAATAATAAGCTTCTGGTGGGAAGCTAACAGTACGTAACTTTTCATATTCTCTATAGTGTCTGGAAGAAAGTCTCACACACACACAAAGGAGAGGCATCACAGAGGGGAAAAAACAAGGCCTTTAGAATTAGCTGGACTTGGTTTCATACTCTCCCTGTCATTTCCAGTTGTATGACCTTGAAAAAATTGTTTAACTTCTTTAAGTCTTGGTTTCCTGATTTGAAGAATCGAGATTAATATACACAAGACAATGTACATAAAGAGTCTATCACAAGGCCTGACAAAAAGGTGCTCAATTAATGTTTATAAGTGAGTATGTTTTCCATAATGAAGCAGGGAGTTTCAACCCTGTTCCTGCACCTTTTTCCTACTAATGCTCTTTGCACCAAGAAATCTATGAAGGTATTAGGTCTTTATTCAATTCATAACAAACAAAACTGATTTAAAACAATAAAACAATGGCTAAAGCTATACAGGATAAAATGGATTCACTAAAACTGACAGAAAATTCATATCTCCTTGACAAAAATTTAGATCTGTAGAATTTGAGCTGGGAAACCTGGGCTTGGTAGAAATAAATGCTCTAAAGCCAAAGAGAAAGAAAGAAACCTATCATACAATTGTAAAAGTTATCAGTAAAACTAACCTTTAGTGAATAATAAACCATGAATTCTAATTCCATGAACAACAACTGCCTTTGATGAAAACCTTTTAGTTAAAAACAGGGAAAATTATTAAAATATTTGCATTCATAAGCGTAGAGTCAAAACATAACTGAGATCAAAAAAGTACCGAAGATCAAAAGCATCCTATATCGCCTTGATAAAGACACAAAGAGAGAGATGGAAAGTAGGACAGAGCAGAGCAGAGGTTCCATTAGTGATGATCAAAAGTGCTCCTCTCCTTTGCTGGAAGAAATTAAGTACGCTATTGTCTTTCTTCCCTTAGGAAGACCAGATGACAGCTGTACAGAGAAAACACTCAGATTCTACAGGGGCAGAAAAGAGAATGGAATCATTTGTTCTACTGTTAACATCTGAGATTTTCTTGGTTTGAAAAGAACTTTTTTTAATTTTAAGAATAACTATGTAATTTTTCTCTAAGTGTATGAAAATAATCACAAAATAATCATAGACAGAAGGGAAATGAGAGTCTATCTAAGAGAGGAAACTTGTTCAATGAATATCTCCCCAATTCTCTGGCTTTCAAAGAGGTTAGAGGGTCTTGCAGATATTCAAATGACACCCAACTAGGGAAAAGCATGCTCTTTTCAATTCGTGCAGCAGAGGGAAACTGCTCCTCTGACATGGTTTTGGAATTTGAAATGCTGTGCTTTTCTTAAATAAATCATATTCCTAGAAAGGATTCCAGAGGCAATCATCCTGTCACGGCCTTAGGAATACGATCAGATCTTTGAGCGTCTACTCAAAGGGTTAGAGTCATTTTACCAAGATCCAGGCAAGGGAGACATGGGATAGATGCTCACAGCTTGGTGGCTAATCCCTAAATCCTATCACCTTAGATCTGGAATCCAAAAACTGATTTCTGGGGTTTGGGGGAACAGAAGAAAAGGCTAAGAGAAACAAAGGGGATAAAGGGCATAGATTACCTCCTAGTTCTGATTCCTTGATGCTAATATGAAATAAAGTAAATAAGAGTTTAAAATGTAATGAGAAATTCCAGAAGTGGACATGGTAGACCTGAAATTTAAAATTCGCTGTGAATAATTCGCAACATCTACCCACACACAACTAAGACCCGTAGGTCTATTACCTTCTTGTGTGACAGAATGAACTCCCTTTGAACTTCTCGCTGGGTTTTTACATCTTCAAATCTTTTGCTCCTCAGGTCAGTGGGACAGGGCAAATTACCTGTCCCACTTTAATTCTCATAGATTAAAAAAAAAAATCCCTCAAGATCAACAGAGGAAAAGATTATTTAAGGGTAATGGGATTAGACCCAGGTATTCTGATTACCAAGTGCCCTCAGTGCTCAACCCTATGTCTACAATAATGATTTATTAGCTCTCGGGAGGCATGAACCTCTCTGACAATCCAATAAAAACTTCAGATCCTTGCTTCAGGAAAATACACATATATACAATATTTATAATTCATTTCAAGAGGTTTATGGGGCTTCTCCACTACATTCAAAGCCTATTAAACCAAGGTTACAGGACTTCCCTGGTGGCGCAGTGATTGGGAATCCACCTGCCAATGCAGGGGACACGGGTTCAAGCCCTGGTCCGGGAAGATCCGACATGCCACAGAGCAACTAAGCCTGTGTGCCAAAACTACTGAGCCTGTGGTCTAGAGCCCACAAGCCACAACTACTGAGCCCACGTGCCACACTACTGAAGCCCGCTCGCCTAGAGCCCGTGCTCCACGACAAGAGAAGCCATCACAATGAGAAGCCCACGCACCACAACGAAGGGTAGCCCCCGTTCGCCACAACAAGAGAAAGCCTGCACGCAGCAATGAAGACCCAGTGCAGCCAAAAATAAATAAAATTAATTAAATAGATAGCTAGACAGCTAGATAAATAAATTTATTTAAAATAATAATTTAAAAAAGGTTACAGCCCTTTGGTCTTTGCAGCCAAGTGGGGCTGGCTGGCTGGCTGGGGCTCGGCGAGGTGCAGTTCTGTCTTGTCTGACCCCGTTCTTTTACCACTGGAACTCAGGCATTCTTTAAAGGGATACTTCCCACAGGCCAACAGTTGATTACTGTGGTCATTTGCACTTCCTTAAACTCTTCTTGTGTACACAGAAAAGCACAAAACATTCCCCCACAGCAACATTAAAGGTCTGATTTCAACCCACAAAACTACAAGAAAATGGAAATCTTTGGTCCAACTGCATACATGTAGAATCACAGATGACCTGAATGGGCATTTAGCTGATAGACCTGGCTTTTGAAGCTACCATTTCCAAAATGAAGTGGTAATTTTAAGTCTCTTTGCGTTCTCATGATAGATATATGGACTAATTGTTATAACACACCCAGGGTTCCTGGTATCAAAATAAATTACATAGCAATTCCTCTGAGTAGCAGTCTGTGACGCCAATACTGATTAGCTCACTAAAGGCAAGAAAAAGCACGAAGAAGGACGCCGACCACATGGGGAGCAGGGTTCCCACTCAAGAGGCCTTGGGTCCTGGAAAACAGTACCCTTATGCAAATCCAACAACAAGATAAAGCATGATATCCAGCAAGACACAAGATCGCTGCCACCCAGGCCTTCATATGGATTTGGGAGTGAGGGTGGAGGTAAGGAGTATGCTGCCCTTTCTTTCTGCTTATGTTATATTCTCATACTGACCCTCAAGCTTCAAAAACAGTTTTCAGGGGAAACAGAAGAAGATGATGAATGAGATGTCGCCGAATGAGAGAGAATAAAGAAAGCGCCAACGCTTTTCACCGGGACGTTGCAGAGAAACTCTGGAGAAATCCACACAAGGTCTCACCTGTGTAGAGCTCACAGGCAAGTTAAGTTCCCGATGTCTTCATTCTCATCCACAAGGGTAGCTACAGGGTCCTAACAGCCAAACTGGCCCACACAGAGTGTGAATCTCCCACTCTCCGAGCCTGAGACCCTCCTCTTCTGTAGACTATAATATACTGGCTTTCATTTCAAGGGCATTAATGGTTTCCTGGTGGCTAAAGTCTGTGCATTTGACATTGATGTAAACCTAAGAGTCAAAGTGAACACCCGTTTCTCTTGTTCAGTTCATGTTTTACAAAGTTTTCATAAGGTCATATCTCATTTTACTCTCATAGTAAGCTATAAAGTCAGGGCATATTCCAGGCTGAGGAAGGCCTTTCAATAAACCATAAGTGCCTTTTTTTTTTTTTCCAAATGAAAACAAAGCCCAGGGGTACAAAAATAAAGAAAGGAATTATACAACCAAAGAGACTGTCCTATGTTAGAGTTTTAAAAAATTAAGTAAAATCTTTAAACTGAGCATTTACAACTAAATTTTTTTTATTGAAGTATAGCTGATATACAATATTATATAAATTACAGGTGTATACAAGTAAGTATTTTAATTGCATCTGTTTATATCAAGTTTAGCAGCAAAAGAACGTTGAGGAATCTGTGTCACTTTTATGTTGCTGTCAGGGGTGAAGGTCCAAGGGTAGCACAGGTAATGATTCAAGGCAGAAAAGTGCACACTCATTCAGACTATGACCCGGAGTCCATTTCCAAACCATGATTTAGCAAGTCTCTGGCCTCTCTACCTTTCACCCTTTCTCTAGAAGTTAAAGAGTGCTGCCTATTTTGAACCACAAGCCAAACAGTACATTTTGTTCTGGTTTAATTAACCCCAGCAAAGGCACACCTCGGAGAGATTGTGGGTTCCGTTCCAGATCACCACAATCAAGCGAATATGGCAATAAAGTGAGTCGCACAAATTTTTTGGTTTCCCAGCGAAGACAACGTTAAGTTTACACTACACTGTCGTTAAGTGCACAACAGCATTATGTCTAAAAAAATAATGCGCATGCATCTTAAGTTAAAAATACCTTATTACTAAAAAATGCTAACCACCATCTGAGTCTTCAGCGAATCATAATCTTTTTGCAATATAACATCAAAGATCACCAATCACAGATCACCATAACAAATATAATCATAATGAAGAAGTTTGAAATATTTCAAGAATTACCAAAATGGGACACAGAGACATGAAGTGAGCAGACGCGGCTGGAAAAATGGCGCCGACAGACGTGCTGGACACGTGGGGTCGCCACAGACCTTCAAGCTGTAAAACACGCACTACCTGTGCAGCATAAGAAAACAAGATCTGCCTGTATTGAAAAACCTGATCTGACTAAAGAATCAGCAGCTCTAGAAAAGAGTTTGGAAAACAGGAATAAATTCCCAACTTTCACACATTATCATCAAGAACGCTATGCAACAAAGAAATGTTGCCGTTCAACTCTACCTCCTTACCTGCTCGTCAAGATAAATTCCTATGCGGCACCTGAAAGGCTCTCTACGGTGAAGCCACCATCCTAGTGGCCACGGCACAAGTGCACCTATGACTTTGCTACAACAACGCTCTATGGTAAACAAGTGGGGAGCACAGGCGCTCTCCCAATGCTGGTTCATTTGTGAAAAGATCAATCTCTAGAAGGAAACTCTGTTGAGCTGACAGGAAGGGGAGGAAAGCAGAGTCTTTAGACACCTTTTGCACGTTATCAAATAGCAAGCCCCCCCCTTCAACTACATTCACCTTTCTCCAGCTTCACACGTAAAATCAGCTCTTGCCAAAAATTAAACTATGGAATAACAAGATGTCCATCAAACAGGAGGCCAATGAACAAAAAAGCCAGCTAGACAGCAAGACACAGCAGAATTACACTGCTGTCTTTCCACTGCCAGACTCAGATGACTTAAAGGGTTGCTTCGTTCTAGAAGGCCGTACCACAGTTTGGACTTTATCCTGTGAGCCGTGGGTAATAACGGGTGGATTTTAGGCGGGAGAACGGCACAATCAAGTTCTATGTTTTATAAAGCGAGTTCATTCTGGCGGCACTGTGAGAGCTGCGGTGGGTTCAGGGGGCAGGAGGCTATGGCAGTGGGCGAGGGAAGAGACAACCAGAGCCTGGATGAAGGCAGTGGAAACGGAGAGGAGGAAGGGGAGAGAGTGCAGAGGAGCACTGGATGGACTGGGGCCGGGTTACTGGAGGTGCGGGAAAGGCAGGGCACATGGGTGATGAAGCCAAGGCCATGTATGTAACTTCTCACAACCTATTAACTCTAAAAGAAGTTACAGTAATGCAGAGGACTCCTGAGGCTAATTACAATGGAATTTCACCTCTACTTCCTTACCTTGGCAGCAGAGTTTGACACTCCGTGTGTAACATTTCTGATAAGGCCCCCAACATTTCCATACTTTATCAGTCCAGTCACCCCTTCAGAAACATCATTCAAAAGCCCCATGGGATTGCCAAGGAAGTCCACCGATCCCAGGATTCGAGCTGCCTGGCTGAGGAGTTCCTGTCAAACAGAGCAGGGAAAGAAGAAGAAAACCAGCACCTGTTTATATTTGCAGATCGAGCATCCCAAGCAAAAAGGTTAGAAATCTCTCTTGTCCTCCATTCCCACCAACACCAACAATCACCCTTTAATTCTCATCAACCGTGAGCTCCTGCCCTTCGTGAGCTCTGCCCTAAACCTCCCCCAATACTCTCAGTACTCTTATACTCTTCGAAGCCTTTCGGAAGAAGAAAAAAAAGCTATGAAACGGGTAAGACTCTTTACAAATACTTATTAGTATATATAGCACACTCTCCTTTCCATCGCTCTACAAATAGGGAATTAGCCAGCAGCGGGGAGAGTTTTAAAAGGAAAGTAAGGGAGGGAGCAGACCTGGAGCCTCCTCAGAGTCTGCGCGAGCGAGCGGGTGGTGCATAGAGCGGGCACATTCAGACCTACCCAGCAACCCGCCACTTCCTGTGTGCCCCCGCTGCCCGACTCCACGGTCCAGTGATATCCACTATCTCACTCTCCTCACAGTGCAGTAGAAATATCACCGGTGAGGGAGGTCAAGGAAGGAAGCAAAGAAAGAAAGGGGGGAGATAGGAGGGAGGAAGGAGAGAAGGAAACACCCATAGGATACACTTTAACTTTGACAGCAAATAAATTTGATATGATCTTGACCCTTCTAGTCATCGAAGAGTACGTCTTGGTTTTAGATTTTGGTCTTTGCAGTCTGGATAATAAATACAAAATGGAAAATATCCAACTTGATAAAAACTTTTTAAGTTCAGCTCTAGGGCAGGATTTCATAGGCTCCAAGAACACTGATGCGGTCGCTGAAAGTAGGTCCATGCCTGGCAAACAGGGTTCACATTCACAGTGTTTTGTGTTGTCATGAAAGCCTCAATTAAACCCTTAAGATTGTGACTGATCTAGTGGAAGCCCCTGAGACCAGTTCTGAGAGACAAGATTATCCGTTCATAAACCAGATGCACTGTTTCAAGATTTTCATGATGTGCGTGGACTTCACGGGCTGTGACCTGACCCGTAACACAACAATCAGAGCTGAGATGTTCATCTGGGCCGTCAGTAGTGACATCTCAGTAACCAGAATTCCCAAACAACTAAGACAATCATTCTGCATATGCTCCAGCCACTAAGTACTGCTCCAAAGCTCACCTCCTGGAAATGTTTGAGGATATCATTGATGATGAATTCTTTGGTCTCATAGGGATGTACCCGAGTGAATGGATCCAGATTAATCACGGCATCTTCAAACCGAATCAATGGAAATCCCAAGGTGCTTTTTAGGGCCTAGTTAGGGGAGAAAGGCAACGATATGCTTTAGCCATATGACGGCCTTCCAGGGTACTGGGATTCTCAATTCCATGAAAGCTACAAGTCATGTCAACTTTCCAATGAGAGTCAAGGTTATGATATTCATAAATAAGGATTTTCCCCTGTAATTATAAAAGTAAAATATTAGGAATATATATAAAAAAATATAGATATATCACTCAACGTAACATATATCACATAGAAATAAACACTATTAGCTTCACAGAATAATTCTTTCTGGTCTGTTTTGGATCTGTATGTTTGTCATGTTCTACTTTTTGACTGAAGCATACCACACACACAGAAAGGTGTACTAATCAAATGTACGGTTCAGTGATTTTTCTCAAAGTAAACACAACCATGTAACCACCACGCAGACCAGAAAGTCGGTTATTATCCCCAACTTGGAAGCACCACACCACCACCCCCTCTTTGTGGACCTCCCATCAAAACCCCCTCTTCCCCTAAGGTAACCAGTATGCTTTTTTTAAAAAATAAATTTTAAATTTATATCTTTTTTTTTTTTTTGGTTGCACTGGGTCTTCGTCGCTGCGTGCAGGCCTTCTCTAGTTGCGGTGAGCGCGGGCTTCTCATCGCGGTGGCTTCTCTCGTTGCGGGGCACAGGCTCTAGGCGCGCAGGCTTCAGTAGCTGTGGCACGTGGGCTCAGTAGTTGTGGCTCGCAGGCTCTAGAGCACAGGCTCAGTAGCTCCGCAGCATGTGGGATCTTCCCGGACCAGGGCTCAAACCCGTGTCCCCTGCATCGGCAGGCGGATCCTTAACCACTGCGCCACGAGGGAAGCCCGTGGTAACCAGTATCTTGACTTCCAGCACCACAGCTGAGTTTTTCCTGCTTTGAATTTTATCTAAATGCAATCATCAGTATGGACTTGGTTGTATGTGGCTTCTGACATCAACACTAAGTCTGTGAGAGTCACTAGGTTGTTTGTTGCACACGGCTGCAGTTTAAACACAGCTGTCAGTGCTACACAGTATTCCAACATATGAATAAAACTATTGAACCACTGCTGTTGATGAACAGTTGTGCTGTTTCCATTTTTTTGCTATTATGTATAATGCTGCTATGAACATTCTTGGACATGTCTTTTGGGGCACATTTGTATGCATTTTTCTTGAACATCTACCTGGAAGTGGAACTGTCGGGTCATAAAGAACATATATGTTCAACCTTATAGCCTATGCTGCCAAGCAGTTTTCCAAGGCAGCTGAGCTGGCTTACTCTCCCTGCAGCAGTCTATGAAATTTCCCATTATGCTACATCCTCACCAACACTTGGTAAAGATAGCTTTTTAGAAATTAATTAATTTATTTATTTATTTTTGGCCGTGTTGGGTCTTTGCTGCTGCGCACGGGCTTTCTCTAGTTGCGGCGAGTGGGGGCTACCCTTTGTTGTGGTGCGCGGGCTTCTCACTGTGGTGGCCTCTCTTGTTGCGGAGCACGGGCTCTAGGCACGCGGGCTTCAGTAGTTGTGGCACACGGGCTCAGCAGTTGTGGCTCACATGCTTAGTTGCTCCACGGCATGTGGGATCTTCCCGGACGAGGGATCGAACCTGTGCCCCCTGCATTGGCAGGCGGATTCTTAACCACTGCGCCACTATGGAAGTCCCAAAGATAGCTTTTTAAAAAACAAATATTCTAATGGGTGTGTAATGGTAACTCAGTGTGGTTTTAATTTCCATCTTCTTGTTGAAGGATGAGATTAAGCACCTGATAATACACACATCAGCCTCGTGGATATACTTTTTTGTTAAGTTCCTACTTGAGTCTTTTGCTCATTTTCATAGTGGATTGTCTGTTTTTTCCTTATAGTTTTGTAGGAGTTTTTCTTATACATTCTGTATACAAGTCTTCTGTTTCATGAATATATTGCAAATATTTTCTCCCATTATGTGACTTGTCTTATCACGCGTTGGTGTTTTTTGATAGCAGACATTCTTACTTTTAATGAAATCCAACTTAACAATCTTTCCCTTTATGGAAAGAACTTTCTATGTCATAGTTAAGAAATTACCCACACTAAGGTCATAAAGATATTCCCATATGTTTACTTACAGAATTTTTATTGTTCTACTCTTCACATTTAAATCTACAATCTACCTGAACATGATTATTATATATGTTCTAAAGCACAGATCAAGAAGCATTTTTTCCACATGGGTATCTAATCGACTGAATAATATTTATTGAAAGGCCATCCTTCCCCTTATTGTAGTACAGTGTAACTCTGTCATAAGTCAAGTGAATGTACTTATATGTGTCTGTTTTTGGATTCTCCTTTGTGTTTCATTTTGCCCTGCCTTCTGCCAATACCACACTGTCTTAATTACTATAGTTTTATAATAATTTTGAAGTCTGTTAGTGTAAGCTCGCCAACTTTGTTCTTTTTCTTCAGGACTACCTTGGTTACTCTTTGCACTTTTCATCTCCAAATAAATTTTAGAATCAGCCTGTCAATCTGCCACCAAAAGACTGCTAGAATTTTCTTCAAGACTCTATTGAATCTACAGATCAATTTGAGGAGAAATGACAACTTTATAATATTGAATCTTCCAATGTATTAACATGGTGCACCCCTTTACTTGTTTAGGCCTTTTAAAATTTCTCTCAGTAATAATTAATTGCTTTCTGTGCAGAGGTCTTGTACACACTTCGTTGGATTTATTCCTAGGTATCTGTGGTACAGTAAAAACGGCCACAAATCCTTTGCATCTTCTATCATTAGCAGAGTCTACTTCCCCTTCACCTGAATCTGCGGTGACCTTATAACTTGCTTCAAACAATAAAGTGCAGCAGAAGTAACATGTGCAATCTCTGAGCTTTGGCCTCAAGAGATCTTGGAGCTTCTGCTCCGCCCTTTTTGATGTTTCCACCATGTGAAGAGGCTGAGACTAGCTTCCTTGGAGACGAGAGACCACGTGGAAGGGGGTCTATTGACAGCCAACAACAAGTGCCTGACACGGCTGTAAGGTCATATTATATACCCTTTGGTCTCAGCTGACTGGCAGGTGACTGCAGCCACATCAATAACCACAAGTAAGTCCAGCTGAAACAGCACCCAGCTAAGTCCGGTCTAAATTGCTGACCCACAGATTTGTGAACAAAGAAAATGGTTGTTTTAAACTACTAAGTTTTGGCATGATTTGTTACACAGCAATAGATGATATTGTATTTGATGTTTTCTTAATGGTGTTGTAAAGACATCCTTCAAATTTTCCTTTTCTCTGACATATAGAAATACAACTGATTTTTGTACAATGTCTTCAGTGACCGTGTTAAATTTACTTATTTATTCTAATAACTTAGCTGTATATCCTTTTAGGTTTTCTAGGTAATCATGTTCTCTGCAAATAATAAAGTTTTCATTTTCCTATCCAGTCTTTATACCTTTTATTTATTTACTGCACTGGCTAGGATCTCCAGCATAACAGTGAACAGAAGTGGTGATAATGGCCATCCTTCCCTGCTTTCAATAGATCATCACTGTGTATGATATTTGGGGTAGCTTTTTTATGGAGACACTTTATCAGATTAAGGCAGTTCCTTTCTATTTTTTTGTTTCCCAAGTTCTTATAAATGGATGATGAATTTTGTCAAAAGACTTCTGTGCAACTATTGAGGTAATCATATTTTTTAATTCTTTCATTCTGCTCATGTGGTGAATGACATGATTTATTTGGAAATGTAAAGTAAACTTACAACCCTGGAATAAACCTGATTTGGTTATGATATACAGTTGGCCCTTGAACAACGTGAGGGTTAGGAGTGCCAATCCCCTTATACAGTCAAAAATTCTCATGTAACTTTACAGTCAGCCCTCCATATCCACAGTTCCATATCCACAGATTCGACCAACCATGATCATGTAGTGCTGTATTTACTGGAAAAAAAAAAAAAAAAAATCAGTATATAAGTGGACCCATGCAGTTCAAACCCCATGTTGTTCAAGGGTCAACTGTATTTTCCTTCTTATACATTGCTATATTTGATTTGATAACATTTTGTCCAAATTTCTTTCTTCTATGTTTGTGAAAAAATTCTAGTCTGTAATATTCCTTTATTATCTATGTTCAAAATATAAATTATAGTTTTCTGGTAAACTTCTTGAACACATTTACACTTATTTTAAATTGTGTCTGATAACGTCAACATCTGGTTTATCTGTTTCTAGCATCTGTTTTTTCTCTTGATAGGCCTGGTAATCTGTGATTGAATGCTACACTCTGTACAAAAACTTATAGATTTTAAATTAGTCTTTAGTTTCTGGCAGGCAGTTAAAGAGGCTTATTAATCCAATCAGTGTTTTCAAGCCTGGCTTTCAGTCTTTGTAAAGATAATCTTGGTCTGTTTCCACCTTTATAAGGTTTGGTATAGTCCTTCAGCAGTCTCAACTGAAAACCAATTCCATTCCTCCCCTTGTAATCTCCCCAGCACCATAAAACTGCTAAAAGATCTATTTAGTTAGCCTCTTGGCTGCTACTTTCTGCTTGGCTTCTCTCAGACTACTTAGAAATTGGCATCTGCTTCAAGAAACAAAACAGCTCAGACGATTGGGGTTTCTGTTCTGCCTGTCCCTTCTCTGTAAGATATGAGCCCCTCCACACCTACGGTCAATTAATCTTTGACAAAGGAGGCAAGAATATACAGTGAAAAGAGACAGTCTCTTTGGCAAGTAGTGTTGGGAAAGCTGGACAGCTGCATGTAAATCAATGAAGTGAGAACATTCCCTCACACCATGCATAAAAATAAACTCAAAATGGCTTAAAGACTTATATATAAGACATGACACCATAAAACTCCTAGAAGAGAACACAGGCAAGACATTTTCTGACGTAAATCGTAGCAATGTTTTCTTAAGTCACTCTCCCAAGGCAAAAGAAATCAAAGCAAAAATAAACAAATGGGACCTAATCAAACTTATAAGCTTTTACACAGCAAAGGAAACCATCAACAAAACGAAAAGACAACCTACGGACTGGGAGAAAATATTTGCAAACAATGAGACCAACAAGGGCTTAATTTCCAAAATATACGAATAGCTCATATAACTCAATAACAAAAAAACAAACAACCCAATCAGAAAAAGGGCAGAAGGCCTAAATAGACATGTCTCCAAAGAAGACATACAGATGGCCAAAATGCACATGGAAAGATGCTCAACATCCCTAATTACTAGAGAAATGCAAATCGAAACTACAATGAGGTACCACCTCACACCAGTCAGAATGGCAATCATTGAAAAGTCTACAAATAATAAAAATGCTACAGAGGGTATGGAAAAAAGGGAACCCTCCTACACTGTTGGTGGCAATGTAAATACATGCAGCCACTATGGAAAACAGTATGGAGATTCCTTAAATAACTAAAAATAGAGTTGCCATATGATCCAGCAATCCCACTCCTGGGCATATATCCAGAGAAGACTATTTCGAAAGGATACATGCACCCCAGTGTTCATAGAGGCACTATTTACAATAGCCAAGACATGGAAGCAACCTAAACGTCCATCGACAGATGAATGGATACAGAAGATGTGGTGTGTACACACACACACACACACACACACACACACACACAATGGAATACTACTCAGCTATTAAAAAAAAAATGAAACAATGCCATTTGCAGCAACATGGATGGACCTAGAGATTATCATACTAAGCGAAATAAGTCAGAAAAAGACAAATATCATATAATATCACTTACATGTGGAATCTAAAATATGATGCAAATGAACTTATTTACAAAACAGAAACAGACTCAAAGACATAGAAAAGAAACTTGTAGTTACCAAAGGGGAAAGAAGGGGTGGGGGGAGGATAAATTAGGAGTTTGGGATTAGCAGATACAAAACAGATAAACAACAAGGTTCTACTGTATAGCACAGGGAATTATATTCAATATCCTGTAATAACCCATAATGGAAAAGAACATATGTATAACTGAATCACTCTGCTGTACGTGTGAAACTAACACAACATTGTAAATCAACTATACTTCAATTAAAAAAAAAAAAAAAGACATGAGCCCCTCAATTACCAGCTCTCTCAGCAGCAATGGAGTCTCACTTTTGCTTGGCCAGCCCTGTGAGACTGCCCAAAGCTTTCCTCGGATTCTCTGACTTCGGGCAGCTGCTTTCTGCTTGACTTATTTACCTTTCTCCCTACACCACTTACAAATTAGAGTTGTCTCAAAAATAAAACCAGAGTAAATGCTGGGCTCACCTTATCGAGTTTCCTTCCTCTCATAAATCGTGGCCCCTCAAGTACTGGCTGTCTTGGTCACTTTCCAATACCTTCAAACAGACTTTTGGGTTTTTTTCAATCTTTTTTCAAGCTTTTCTTGTAGTTCTCAGCTGGTCTGGGTCTGCTATAAGCCAGTTAACAATTTTTGGATATGGTCTATTTTCCAATTAACAATTTTTGGATATGGTCTATTTTCCAATTATATTTTTATTTAACATGATGGACATTTTAGGGATTTTAGAGAGCATGCCAAATACTCTTCTTTTTTTAAATGTAAAAACACTTTTCCATGCTAATAATGTCAGTAAATCTCTAATCTACTTGGAATTTATTCTTATACAGAGTGTGAATAATAAATTTAATTTTATATTTTTCCATATGGCTATCTAATTAGTCCAATAGCATTTATTAAAACATCTATATATTCCCCACTGAACTGAAATGCCTTTATACTAAAATAATTTAATATAAATGTGCAATTTACTGGACTTTCTATTTTATTTTCTCACTTATTTTTTAATCCTTTAGCATGTATTTTCAGAGTCTGCTTTCGATTCTTCCGGAACAAGAGCATGTTTAATTGAAATGAAGTTATATAATTGAAGAAAACCTAGATGAAACTGTCTAAAACCAGAGAGGGAAAACTTTTTTGTGACTCAAAATTCAGATTCAAAAGGCAAAAGACTGAGAAGTTTGACAACATAAAATAAAAAGCTTCTGTAGGTTTTTAAAAAACATATGCACACCAAAAGCAAAGTAAAAAAGACAAATGAAAAACCAAAGAAAAAATACTTGCACCTTATAACAAAGACAAAACTCCTATAAGGAGCTTCTAAAATAAGAGGAGATAAAAGACCAATAAAATGATTTTTAAAATGGACAAGTGATATGACCAGTGTAGCTCACAGAGGACAAAAATGGCCCTTTTTAATAAACATATGGGTTAGGAGAAGAGAAGAAACAAACAGAAGAGTAACAGGAGAACCGGCAAGGACAACGCCAAGAACAGGGAGGTCAGCAATATCAAATATGGCAGAGGATCCGACAAAGATGAGGACAGAAAAAAGACCACTGCATTTGGTGCCTTGGGAAGTCACTCACAACCTCCTACTAAATTTCAGGACAAAACATTTCAGAGATTAAGAGCATCCTCAAGTTAATTCAGCCTAACACTCTCATTTCTTTAAATAAATAAAACCAAAGAAATGTTAAGTGGGTGGCCTAAACTCCTGTAGCTAGTTATTAGTAGATCGTAGACTTGAACATGCTCATTTTCACAACCACAACTACCTAACAGGCAGAAAGCATGAAGACCAGAAAAGAGGATTATTTTATTTCTCCTGAAAAATGTTCTGCTATTCATCCTTGCATGTCTCACCCATGCACGTGGTGAGTGATGATGAAGTGAGCAGGCACTATTTTCCCCATTTCACTGACACAGAAACTGAGGCCCCGTAGCCTCAACTGCTTTGCTCAGACCCACAATAAATAGATATGCTAGGAAAGCCAGGTACTGACATCAGTTCAGCAGCTTGCTTTGTCAATACAACTCTGAGCATTACTTTCTTCTCAGAAAAGAGGAAATGAGATCAAAACAAAGGCATGCGGCAAGAAGCTTTGTACCCCAACTTTCTCATTGCAACCAAACACTGAAGAAGAAGCAGCACACGTAACACAAAGACTTTGAAACCTCTACTAAGTTGTCAAAGCCCTCATGAGACACTATGCCCTTTCTGAGGGGCTAACGTGCTTTGTCTGAACCAAGGAAGTATTCTGGCCTTTCAGTAAAAATGATCTTTACCTGGTACTGCTTTGGGGCCTCCCACATTTGAAAAAGCTGAGATATGACACACTGGTATGAATTACTCTGCCACCTTCAGGTTGTTCTGGTGAGTCAAAGTAGAGGAGATGAGAGTTTCCCTCTTTCTGAGCCAAACAGGGCTTTTTCTTGTAGTAACTGAATGACTAATCAAATACAGTAGTATACAAAGTTGATGCTTATTTACTCAAGTAGCAGACAGTTTCCTGTTATAAAATGGATTCTGGAGAAAGCAATCTATGCTCATAAGTTCCTAATAAAAATAGGAAACTGTCTATTCCTACTTCCTCCAGACAAAAACCGCTGAAGTCTTCCAGAAACTTTATAGAGTTGAAAGAAGAAATACCTGTCCATATGCCCTAAGGTCTCAGATCACAAGCTAGTCCCTGGGCCATGTCCTTTCCTTTCTTAGTTTATCCTGCACTAAACAAAACTGTCTGGAATTCATTCTTTAAAGGTTTATTTATGGTACATAGAGACTGTTTATGTGAAGCAGGGTATTTGCCCATTTCCCTCTTGGGACAGCGTTTAAAACTACAGGGATATTTCCCTCTCTGGCACTTTCTGAAATACAATTAACAATACTGGATCTTTTTTCCTTTTAACAAATCTGGTTTTTATTTAGGGAGGGGAGGAAAAAGTAAAGGGTCTGAAGTTTCCCAACAAATTATTTCAAGCCTTTGAGAAGACAGTTTTAGGCTTTTTAAATAGTGTCTTTGTTTGAAATTCCCCCTCACCCCCACCCTCTTGCTCTCCGACCATTAAAATGTGGGTTTTCTTCCAAACTAGATTGCTCAATTAAAGCCCTTCTTTTGTAATACCCCAATGCCCTAACTGGGAAAAGGGCTGCTGTAGGCCACCTTGTGAAACCTTTTAAAGGCTCCTGGACTCTTTTGATCTTTAAGAAAACCGAAAGAACATATAAACTACCTGGCACTTTCAGTATTATTCTGCTACTCGCTAACATGCAAACTTGGGAGAATAATGGCGAATGGGAGGGGGGGGCGCGGGGAATGCCGTGCTTTCGTCTCTGCATTTGTGAGATGGAACTATTATCTCCCCCTTCTTCCATCGCAGAGTAAGGAATCCAATTGAGATAGCAGATGTGAAACTGCTTTGAGTCCTTCTGAACAGACACTCTATCTGGCAATAATGTACCCTCGGTGTAAACCTGAAGAGACTTCCCTCTGAGACTTCTGACAGCCTCGCTTCTGGCCTGGAGTCAAGAGAATCAAGATAATTATGCCTTCAATACCAAAGACGCGGTTACCTTTTAGTCAGACTCTCATGATTCCTGCTCTGGGACAGGACTCCATTTCCTAAGCACATACTTTTAGCCGTTACATATTCATCTCAAAGAGCAGACTGCTCTTCCTAAGAGCTACTAATAAAGGGATATTACTCTGTTAGAAAACTATTTGAATAAATGACATTATTTTATGAGTCCCAGACTCCTCGAGGAGAATGCAAGACACAATAAAATGGTGACTTCTGTAAGCTGAGACTTTAACTGACGTCCCAATTCCCAGCACCCTGTTTGAAACATTAAGGTACCACATTCAGGGTGTCCCCCGCCCCACACCTCATAATGTGGCTGCTCCACTGAATCTGTTTAGCAATCATTTGAAAAACGCCTTGAAAACGTTCCTTCAATATAGAGCCAAATGAAACACTCAACCTAAACGATTCCCAGCGTATTGCATGCAGGGCGAACATGCAAGCATCAATACCATGGAACTGGGGGTCTGAAGCTACTTCAACTGCAGAAAATCATACTGCATTTGTTAGTCTGGGGGGAAATCTTCTACCAGGAGCAATTTGGAAGGAACAATAAGGTGTCTGTGTTACTTAGTAAGATGATTTAGAAAACAAGAAGTCCTTAACTCTCAGGAAATGCTTGACATTGGTTTGTTGGGTGAGTGCCAAGTGTTCTGGGGGAATATATACTTTATCAAACAAACCCATTCCAAAGGGTCACATAAGTCAAGTGGATACTTGTGGATATTAGCAAGATAGTGGTTTTCCCATGGTTTCCCCCCCACTCCCATGCTAATTATAAGTATCTTTAGTCTCCTGGGAAACATGAAGTTAAAGCTAATTAAGCAGACAGGACAGTCCATCGAGAAGGCACTGTTCTCAGGATGGTTGCAGGAGCTCCCCGGTCCCGACTAGCATTCCCAACTACTCATCCCGTCTGCTGCCTTAATGAAGCAGTCACCCCTGCCCTGTCCTTACCCAAATATGATTTGATGTGGACCAGACTACTGTCTTGTTACCTATAAGTCTATTTTAGAAGTTGTGAGCTGGCAAATCGTGGGCCACATGAGGCCCACACATGTGTTTTGCTAGGTCCATAAGGTTTAAAAACAAAAAGAAAAAAATGCAAATCGGTTGCCAACATTTAAAAACCAGGAGATTCCACATAAAAACCCAGACTTCCGGCTTCACTTGAAAAAATCCTGAGATCTGGCAACGCTGGGTTCACATTCCCCCATAACAACTGGCTGGAGCTGAGCTGCACTGCGCGCTCCGGACGAAGAGGGCACGCTCTGAGGGCCACGGTGCCCCCCAGGCTGCTTCGCCAACTTCACTGCTGGCACAGTCCCTGCAGGCATGTAAATCTATGACTCCAGGCTTATTACTTATTTGTCCATGTCTCTAGCTACTCCTGTTCAGAAAGAGAGACCACCTTGCAGTATCTTAAAGGAGGCAGCATGGGGCAGTGGGAAAGTCTTCGACTGGTGGTTAGTGGGGAGGTAGATGCCTTGATACCCATCTTCAAGTGCAACAGAGGAAAGAACCAGAAGTAAGGGGCACAGGCTGCAGGGAAGCAGATGTAGACTCTGCCTAAGGAAGGACCTTCCAACAATCACCTGGGTTCTACTCCTGCTCCTATCTACACAGGCTTCAGTGACAAAACACTGTGAACTCCAATATCCTTTTTCATCAAGCAAGGGACTCATTAAGGACTCACAGAGCTCTAAAATTCTCCACCTCCTTATGTTCTAAGGGACAGCACAGCATAGGGGTAAAAATGTATATAAACTTTAGAGTCAGACAGGCTTGGATTTGAATCCTAGAAGCATCCCTTAATTTTAATAGATTTTACTGCAGAAAATAAAGATGGTATTCAGACTGTATCTGTCGAGTGCATATCCAGATGCTCTGTAGGAGTGTCCCATCCTGATACGGTGGGTAGGGGAGGCCACACCTTGGTGGGTTAAGTGACCGTGTCATCCTTGAAGGCGGCAGACATTTCCACCGTCAACCATCCAAAAAGAGGTGAATACTTAGAGAGGAGGCGAGAAGGAGGGCAGGCAGGACTCGGGCACAATAAGAAGATACTGTCTTGGCTACAGCTTTTCTCTCGAGTCTGGGAGCAGCCCTAGGAAAGGAGGCTTTTACCTCATTGAGATAAGCCAAGAGCTAAGCAGAGGGCAGATGGGGTTTTATGTAATTCTGTGTTTACTCTTTTGCTGCTCTTTAATCTTTAGCAAAGTCATACTTAAACATTAAAAAAAAAAAAAAAAAAAAAAAAGAAAAGAAAAGAAAAGAAATATACAGTTGACCCCTGAACAACACACTTAGTTTGAACTGCATGGTCCACTGACACGTGGATTTTTTCAATAGTTTACTCGGACGCAGAACTGCACATAACGGAAGGCTGAGTGTAAGTTATATGCAGAGTTTCAATTGCGAGGAGGGGTGGGTGCTCCTAACCCTCACACTATTCAACTGTATATACGTACATACAGGTATGAGTCGATAAACCTTCTCAAAAAAGAAAACCTGTAAAAGTATCTGCTACAGGGCTTCCCTGGTGGCGCAGCGGTTGAGAGTCCGCCTGCCGATGCAGGGGACGCGGGTTCGCGCCCCAGTCC
>NC_041216.1:23431454-23438797 GCF_002837175.3 Physeter macrocephalus
GCAACGGGAGAGGCCACAACGGTGAGAGGCCCGCGTACCGCAAAAAAAAAAAAAAAAAAATCTGCTACAAATGATGATGCTGGACAGAAAAAGCAAGTGGTAAACACACTCATTCTTTTCCAAGGAAAAGTCATTTTTAAAACTTACCCAGCTAGCAGCTCACCTTGAGATCCAGTGGTAGCTTGTTGGAGGTGAACACGCTCAGCTTGATCTGGGGGATGCTGATTTTGAGATTTTCAAAGTAGTATCGAATTGGCGTCCCACCTTGCTCAGCTGTCTTTTCGTGGAGGTTTTCGTCATATTTTTCCACCTCTGGTACAAAGGTAGAATTGTTTTCTTGAAAAATAAGTTTCCTCTGAAGTCTCATGATTCAAATACTTTCATTCACATTGAAAAGAAACTCACAGAAAAATGTAAACGTCTATTTGTCTAAATTTAATTTTTCAGGGCTCAGTAATATGTACAGTACCCTGATGCCATTTCTTTGTAAAAGTAGATCTGGTTCATGTTGCTGATCCAAAAAGTACAATAGTTTAATCTTTTGATTTGCGACTCTATTACCATCTGGCAGATATCATTCTCTGGAAAAAATAATCCAGGTGGGAAAGCCAAAGGTCATGGGTGTGCTTGCTGGCAATGCGTTTTCTAGAAGCCATGTCGTTATCATTATTATTATAAATGACCCAGATTATCTGAATTTATTTCAGAAAATGATACCTAAATAAGTACTCTGGAGTGCAGTTTAGCTGAATCATCATGAACAACATGACCAATTAAATGATGAATCTGAGCGAAACATAAATGCCTTAAAAAGAAACGGGCTGCAGGCTATAAAGAACCAACATCAAGACAAGTGGCTCTCTCTCCCAAACAGTGGACATCATTTAAATAGCAGAGTGGAGGCAGACTTCTCACTTGTTATCTCATGAAGTAAAAGGGATGAACATAGGCTAAAACACAGCAATGTGCTCTTCAACTTGATGCTGTCCCCACACCCATGTGGGCAGCTTATTTGCACTTGGATTCATGTGCTTTTAGAAATAAAACCAAAGGGACTGTACATATCTACATATCAAACAAATTTATACTGTAAGCTTTTATATAGTTCTATTTAGAGAAAGAAGGGAATAGGTTAAAAAAAAAAAAGATACTGCAACAGAAACAGGCTTATCTGTATTCAGGGAACAGGAATAGTTACAGAAGGCAGAAGAGATTCCACAACGAAAGGCAGGCAAGGATTTTACAAAAGAGTCTAAATCCACTAGACAATGCTTGGGGAGAAATTTATTTAGAGCAACTTACAAGAAAAGCGTGTCCAATCAAATTTAAAGTAAAACTTCCCAGGAAGGTACCAAAAGAGAACAGATACCTGGCAGGCAGGCTCAAGTGGCTCTCTGAATACAAATAAACACTGGCCTTCTGACCCAAAGTGGAGAACGCAGCATTAAACGGACAGGATCTTGCTCCTGATACCAAATACACTTAAAGCTTAAAGTCTAAGTCTGGGATAAAAAGAGCAAAAATATTTTTCTTGCACTGTGTGCGTGTATGTTCATATGTACACATGTCCCCAGGGATTTTTTTTCCCCCCTTTAGCCAACCTGGGCAGACAAACATTAAAAGTCTCTATCTTATCATTTCTTTAGGCTCAGTATTTAGTTTAGTCTTCAAAAGACTAAGCATTACTGACTTCTTTCTAAGCTGTATATACAGTCTAGCAAAGGCCATGATGAGGCATCTAAAATAAAGAGACGACAGCTACATAATTTCTGTGGCACTGCTGGAAAATTTAGGTCTTTCAAAAGCTTATCCTACTCCCCTCTCCAAAGAAGAGTAAAGTAACTAGAAACCTTTGTAATTACATTAAGGCATAAGGGTATGGATGTGAAAAAAAGTTAAGGAGTTGAGGCTAGCCAATTTTTTTCCTCAGCTAAACCAAAGGAACTGCCGACGGGATTTCTGATTCTTGGCCCTGAATCTGTTTAATAAACAAAGGTTAGGAAACAAAGTGGTTTGCTAAATGACTAACATCATTTCTGCCATCTTAAAGCAGATGAGTCAAAAAACATGAAACAAAGAGGAACAATATACTGCTTCCCAAAAGCTTGCCCCTGGGTATGCTGGGACGCCAGAGACCCTTGGAGCAGCTTCTTTCGTACACAGATACACCTCAATACCTGTCAACACGCAGTACTTAGAAAGAGAACTGAACCACAAACCTTAGCTTCCCAGCTCAGACTGTGAAGTGGACAGGGAGCTTGCCAGGCATTCAGAGGCCACCTATTTTCACAAGCAGACTAAAAAAATGCCACCCTTGGGCCAATTCCCAGATACACACCTGGAACATTCGACATTACCTGATTCTGCCTGATCGTAGCCAAAGAAACTCAGCAGCTTGAGGAGCAGTTTCTCCTCAATTTGTACCGTGAATCTCTGAGCCGTGACCATCAGATGCTAGAGATAAAGAAATTCTGATTTACAGTGCGAACGCCAGAGGAACTTTCATCCACGCCCTAAGAAGGCCCCTGTGATATGGCGTCGTCTCTTTACTTATGTGATTTCATAATCATACTGCCAAATTTTTTCTGGCTCATCTCTCTCTACATTGTTATAATGAATCAAAAATTCCAGAAGATGTTTAGTAGACGATTCACCATCCTATTGCTTGGTTCCCAGGGCATCTGTGTCTGGTTAGTCAGGATTACACTTTCAGATGCACTGTGGTATATGGTACTGAGCTCACATGGACAGCAGCTAGTTTAAGGAGCAGAACTGGGCTTGTGAATATGAGGGCCACAGGCAGGCTTGACCCCACTGGCGCTGGTGACAAAGGACCAGAAATATGAGAAGCAACGTCTTAGCTCCCACTTTTCCAGAATTTGGTGTTATAACGCTAGCTTGTACATGAAGACTTCTCCAGGAAAGAAAGTTTATCACTTCTGAATGATCTGCTTTTAGTAAACAGTGTGGCAGCTTACAGAGGAGGATGTCTGTCCCAAGGTCAGGCCCTTCCTATCCCCTTTCCAGTAGTCCTGGATTATTATTTTTTTAATTTATTTCATTGAAGTACAGTTGATTTACAATGTTGTGTGCTAATTTTTGGATTATTATTTTAATAATATATTGAGATCATGACTGGTCACGACCAGTCTAGAAGATGCTATACGTTCCTGCAGAGACTTCACGCTGACGAATACAGACTCTGGCCCCTATGGATTCAGTACTATTGCCCACTGAATCATCGACAACACAACTGAGAATCTGAAGTTTTAGGAGGGGTTTCCATCAATTCCGCTACACAATGTATCGAGTCGCTTAGTGCCTTACCCCCAACTGGACTATTTCCATCCACAGCCTGAACTGCTGCCCTGAGCCTTGGCTGCGAGAGGACAAATCAAGGCCACCAGCCTACCTTGTAGATGTTGGTCAGTGCACTCTTACTGGGGAACTTCACCGTGTTCACTTGCACAGCAGGGCCTGTCTCAATGACCTCATTCTCATTGCTCAGTGGAGTCACAAAGAGCATGAAGGGCTGCGTGGTGCCAATGAGCTGATTGTCCACCTAGGACATGAAAAAGCAGCAACAAAAGCAGACAAATTGCTCAGTTTTCATTTTTACCTTTAACTAGGTCTCACAATATGCAGGTCATTCAGAAAGTACTTTTGGAAAAATATATTCTCACTAAAACCAGCAACAATAATAGCAGTAGGTAGGAGCTATACTTTATTTGGTGAGTACTGTGTGCCACGCACCGAGCTGGTCCCCTCACAAGCACTATCTCATCAAGTCCCACGACGGCCAGCCTGTCCAGGTTATCAGACGCAGGGCTCTGCCGCATCCTCACCACAACCTCCTGGGGACCATCACCGTCCTCACGTCACAGACACAGAAGCTGAGAAGAGAGCGCCCTGCCTAAGGTTGTACACCTAGTCAATGACGGAACGAGAACTTGACTCCACCTCTCTCTGTCCTCAAAGCGAACGCTCTCAACCACTAGGCTATCGATGCTTCTCTTGCTCCAAATTCCCTGAAGAACTCAAACTAGAGAATCAGTAGCAGATGGCTACCAAATGGGCACAGTTGCCCATCCTAAAGTCAACTCCCTTCTAGGAATGGAGTGATGAAAGCAGTGGCACCAGGGACTGCTCTATGCACCGCCCCCCACCCCCCCATCAGCACCATCACCGAGGACACACTCTCCACACTCAGCTAAGTTTATGGACATCTGGAGGCTCATGGCAGGAAGCAAGCATCTTTTCTTTGTTTTACCCTAAAGGCCCACACTAGGAAGAGGAAAGAGGAGAGAACATGTGTCGGGTACCCCTAAGCGTACTTCCTACACATCACCTAACACATCCCTCACTACAACCCTAAAGGTTAAGTGTTTTTCCTCCCCATTTTACAAACAAGAAAACAGAAGCTTAGAGAAGCTTAGAGAAGTTAAATTACTTGCCCACATTCAAAAGGTATAATAGTAAGTAGGAGAGTTGGGATTCAAATGCAGGTATTTCGAGCGTCAAGCCCTTGACCTTTCCATTGTATCACATGGGTTCCCACAGAACCATTTTGTACAATCACTGCGGATGGTCCTTCTGTTGGCTTTCAAGGTTCAGAGAGAAGGGCGAGGGACCTAGAGCACTTCTTCCTACTTCCGCTCTTGCTTCCTACCATGTGCTCTCTATACAGCAGCCAAAATGATCTTTCAAAAACACAAATCATGGGCTTCCCTGGTGGCGCAGTGGTTGCGCGTCCGCCTGCCGATGCAGGGGAACCGGGTTCGCGCCCCGGTCCGGGAGGATCCCACAGGCCGCCGAGCGGCTGGGCCCGTGAGCCATGGCCGCTGAGCCTGCGCGTCCGGAGCCTGCGCTCCGCAAGGGGAGAGGCCACAACAGGGGGAGGCCCGCATACCACAAAAAAAAACAAAACAAAAAAACCACAAATCATGTCCCTCCTTCCTGGACACCCTGCAGTGGCTTCCCTTTCTCCTAGGACAGGCCAGCACTCCTCAGCACAGCCTCCAAGGGCCCACGTGATCCAGTCTCGCTACATACCACTCTCCTCCAGGCTCGCCACCATGCCTGTACACAAGCCTCCCCGCTGTTTCTCAAAGATGGGCAAGTCTCTCCTCCCTCAGAATTTTCCGGAACATTTTCCCCCTAGTATACCTTTTCCCTGGTTTTCTCATTCTCTTCTTCCAAGTTCAGCTCAGTTCCCACTTCCTCAGGAAGACCCTCCTAGGCCACGTTACCTAAAGCAGCAGCATCCCTCTTTATTCTCTCACAGCAGTTATCCCAGGTTGGAATTATTTATTTGCTTGCTCGCTCACTTATTGGCTGACTTCTTCCCTAGTCTGTTAGCTCAGAGAGCAGAAGCTTCATCTTTTGAGTCATGGTGGTATCTCCAGAGCCCAGTGCCATGCCCAGCACACAGATGATACTCAGTAAGAATTCACCCAGTGAATGAATCACCTGTCACACCCAATAGAGGAAATGACAATAAAGTCTCACCTTATTCTGACCTCTTCTTTGTTCTTTCCCCAAACACATTTGATACAAGTGTACTAACTGTGAATTTCTGATTTTTGTTTTAGTCTCCCAATTAGATTTAGACACTCCCTAAGGGTGGGACTATATTTTCTGTTCTTAAAAATTCTTCCTCATAGCACTGTAATCATAGTAAACTCTCAAATCTATTTATTTTCTACAATTTACAGCACACATTAAATCAAGAGGTAGTACAGGAAAAAAAAACAATCTTTTTTTTTTTTTTTTTTTTTTTTTTAGCGCGGTACGCGGGCCTCTCACTGTTGTGGCCTCTCCCGTCGCGGAGCACAGGCTCCGGACGCGCAGGCGCAGCGGCCATGGCTCACGGGCCCAGCCGCTCCGCGGCATGTGGGATCTTCACGGACCGGGGCACGAACCTGTGTCCCCTGCATCGGCAGGTGGACTCGCAACCACTGCGCCACCAGGGGAGCCCAAAAAATCTTTTTAATTACAGTAAAAAGTCAATGAAATTAATGAACAGCAAATGATTCCTCGGATCTTCTCTGTAAGATCAAAAAAGAAAGACAAAGAAATAGAGGTGCAAGATATTAACTTTTTATCCTCAAACAAATGGGATGTCATTAGCCTGAACTCTTTGCTATTTGTGATATATGATGAAAGAAAAAATTCTTCTGAAAAGGGTTTTGGCATGATAATCCTTTAACATTTTTTTGCAGTGTGGATCTGCTGAAAATGAGTCCTTTTAGTTTTTGAATTTCTAAAAACACCTTTAATTCACCCTTGTTTTTGAAAGATATATTTGCTGGGCACAGACTTCTAGGTTGGCAGGTTTTTTTTTTTTTCCTTTCAACACTTTAAAGATGTTGCTTACCATATTCTCACTTGCATTGTTCCCAATAAGAAACTGGCTGTCATTCTCACCTTTGTTCCTTGTGAGGAACGTGGCTTTTTTAATCTGGATGCTTTATCACTGGTTTTGAATAATTGATTATGATGTACCTTGGTACAGTTTCCTTCATGTCGTGTGTGTGGCAGGGCAGGGGGGAGGTGCAGGGGAGGGTGTGAATGTGGGTTTGTGTTTGAGCTGCTTCTGTGAGTTTATAGTTTTCACTAAGTTTGGAAAATTTATGGTCGAAATCTCTTTTTTTAAAAAAATAAAATTGAATTTAATTCATGATTTTTTTTTAATGTTTATTTATTTATTTAATTGGCTGCATCGGGTCTTAACTGCAGCACATGGGATCTTCACTGCAGCATGAGGGATCCTTCACTGCGGCGCACGGGCTTCTCTCTAGCTGTGGCACGCGGGCTCTACAGCACGCCGGCTCAATAGTTGGGGTGCACGGGCTTAGCTGCCCCTCGGAATGTGGGATCTTAGTTCCCCAACCAAGGGGATCAAACCCACGTCCCCTTTGTTGGAAGGTGGATTCTTAACCACTGGACCACTAGGGAAGTCCCTAATTCATGACTTTTAAAAGTTATTCATGGGCTTCCCTGGTGGCGCAGTGGTTGAGAGTCCGCCTGCCGATGCAGGGGACGCGGGTTCGTGCCCCGGTCCGGGAAGATCCCACATGCCGCGGAGCGGCTGGGCCCGTGAGCCGTGGCCGCTGAGCCTGCGCGTCCGGAGCCTGTGCTCCGCAACGGGAGAGGCCACGACAGTGAGAGGCCCGCGTACCGCAAAAAAACAAACAAACAAACAAAAACGTAGACAACAAACGTTTGGACACCAAGGGGAGAAAGGGGGGATGGGATGAATCGGGAGATTGGGACTGACATATATACACTAATATGTATAAAATAGATAACTAATGAGAACCTGCTGTATAGCACAGGGAACT
>NC_041216.1:23439269-23510004 GCF_002837175.3 Physeter macrocephalus
AAAAAAAAAAAAAAAAAAAAAAAAAAAAGTTATTCATGATTTAAAAAAAAAAAAGCAGACATTTACCTAACAACAAGAACAAAACCCTCTAACAAACATAATAATTACAAAATTCCTTCCAATTTTTTTTTTTTTTCCTGTCTCCTCCTCTCTCTCCCCTCTGGGGATTCCAATTATCCATATATTAGGTTGCTTGAAGTTTTCTCATAGGTCACTGATGCTGGTCTCTGTGCGGTTTTTTTCCCCTTGGATTATTTTTATCTGGGTATTTCAACTTGGACAGTTTCTCTTGTTATGTCTTTAAATTCACTAATCATTTTTTCTGCACTGTGTCATCTGCTACAGATCAAATCCAGTGTTTTTTCCATTTCATTTTAATCTCTAGAAGTTTGAGATCTGTATGTCTTCCATGTCTCTACTAAACTTTTTGAACATGTAGAATAGAATACAGTTATAATGAGTTTTAATGTCCTTCTCTGAAAATCCAAACATCTGTGTTAGCTTTGGGTTACTTCTGAATGATTATTCTCCTCATTATATATTGTGTTTTCCTACCCCTTTGCACACCTGGTAATTCCCGCCCCCCCCCCGCCCCGGTACACGCGGGGCTCTCACTGTTGTGGCCTCTCCCGTTGCGGAGCGCAGACTCCGGACACGCAGGCTCAGCGGCCATGGCCCACGGGCCCAGCCGCTCCGCGGCATGTGGGATCCTCCCGGACCAGGGTACGAACCCGTGTCCCCTGCATCGGCAGGCGGACTCTCAACCACTGCACCACCAGGGAAGCCCCACACCTGGTAATTTTTGATAGGATGCCAGATACTGTGATTTTTGCTTTGTTGGGTGCTGGATGTTTCTGTATTCCATTAAATCTTGAGCTTTGTTGTTCAGACACATGGTTAATTTACTTGGAAACAGATTGATTCTTTCAGAGTTTCCTTTTGTGTGACTGATTTGTTAGGTAGGTCTGGAGCAGTGCTCAGCCTAGGGCACATAGCTCACCACGGAGGCCCAAGACTTTCTGGAAGGCTCCTCCCAATGTCCCATAATTATCAGTTTCCCAGTGTGGCTGGCGGTGAGCAGTCGGTGCTGTCCCTGTGACCCTTCTGGATGGTAGGTTCCTCTGATCTGTCCTTTGCTGACTATCTGCAGGGCCCTCTGCAGATCTCCCGAGATTTCTTTCTGTGCAGCATGCTCCTCCCAGGTTTGCTGTCCTATGAACTCTGGCTGCCTTGGTCCTAGGACTCTTAACCGTGTTCAGCTCATCCACTCTGCTGGGTTCTATCTCAGTCTCTCCGCCTGGTAACATGGCCTGGAAACTTTTTCAAGGCAGCAAGCTGGGGTGATTGCAGGGCTCACCTCTTCTGTTTCCCACCTCTCAGGGATCACTGTCCTTTCTTGCCTGATGTCCAGTGTCTTGAATCTGTTGTCTCCTTATTTGATCTGGATTTTGGGGGTGTTTCAGGTAGGAAAGTAAATCAGGTCCCTGTTACTCCACCTTGGTCAGAAGCACAAGTCCACTTCCCTTGTTTTTCTCCCTATGGTGAACTTCAGTTCCTCTAAATTATGGTTAGATGATTTCTGCTGTTTTCTCTATTGGCAAGATGAGGGACCATGGGTCACCTTCCCCCATGCCACCTTGACTAAGTTATCTAAGTTACTGATGCTATATTCAGAATTCTGCTCTACAGAAAAATCAGTAAGACAAATATAGGTAAAAGAATTCTTTTCATAGAATGATTTTTTTGAAGACCACAAGAAATTTGTGCCAAAGCATTAAAGTTTTTAGAACATCAAATACTGATCTGGTTGGCTGTTCAGCAGGAAGAAAAGGAGATCAACAAGTCCTAAGCCTCCCCCTCTCACCTGTACATCCTGTATGCTGAGTTCTAGCATATGACTGGTGGCCAGCTGTGTGTAGTGCACATTGATTCCCGTAAGACTTGCAAAGACCAGTTCTTCTGGGACTTTATTAATTAAAGACAACCCAATTCCACCTTCTAACTTCACAAGCACCTGAAAGGAAACCAAAATATGGCACACTGACAGTTTAAAACAGAGCTCAAGGTAGCCAGGGGAGTACAAGGAAATAAATGGCTTTAAATCCCTCTACGTTGCCTCTAAGCAGATGAAAACCAGGTAGGAGCTGTATTACTCACCTTGACGGCTCAAATTCCATCATCTCACTAGAAGCCCTCCTCTCCAGGCACACTCCCCACCCCAACCAGAACTCCACAGTGATATGATAATACCTCTACCAGAGCACTGATGACATTCTGCATCTCATTGCAGGAAAATAATCATTTGAGAATCTTTGTCCCTATTTGAGAGACAAGCTCTTATTAAGTTATTCACCAAACTTCTATAACATCCAATACAGTGCTTTACATATAGGTTTTTTTTTTAAGATTACTGAATAAATATGGAATAAGTGTGCTTTTTCACACTTATCTCATGTTCCTTTCCAAACTTTTCACTTTCTTTCCAATGCCCAAACAGGGCCAGGGAAACAAAGATGTCAGAGTCAACTGGGGCCAAAAAGATAAAACCTAGTTTGCTTATTCTCAGCCTTCGCTCCTATTTCAATAATTTAGCTTTCTTTATTTTCATCTTACTGTAACAACATTTGTTGCATTCTGATTTGACCTGAGCTGTCATTTAAGTAACATATTCACACATTCATGATGTGACAACATTAAATACTATGAAGTAACACTGATACTTAGAAGTCACAGAGGTCAGAAAGAAAAGAGAAGGTCTCAACTGAGAAAACCAAAGAGCAAAATTCTAAACAAATCTGTAATGAAGAAATGACCTTGCAATAGCTAATACGTACTTCCAATTCCTGCTCTGTGTCTGGGTTCTTTAATTTCTGCAGCTCTTGATCTGTAACAGGAAGTTCATCCACTTCGTACGATGAACGGTCACTTTTCCGCTGGGAGAAATCTGTTATCTGTGGTCAAATAAAACACTGTACTTACAAAGAGGGCTCAAACTTCCACTGTGAAACCCACTCCATACCAATTGTGTAAGTCAAAGTCACTATATGCTCAATAATCCTATGGAAGTTAGTGGTTTCCAAAGCACTGCTAAGGTAAGATTTATATAATAATGAAGCAAAATTTGGTCTTGAGTCTGTATGACTAACACCAAGCTGTAGACCTTGAGAGCTTCATACAGTGGGAGTTAGGTATCTGTAGGTGATCTAGAATTATAGCTCAAGGCGAAACATGCAAACCTCAGGATCAAGGCATTCATTTTTTGCCTTAAGAGAAGGGTGTTTTTTAAAGAGATATTGTGGATTATGGTGTACTATCTCAGAGAATTTACTGTTACACATCAACATCTTTTCTTTTTCCTTAACTCTAATTCCCCATGCCCTGATAAATCCCTTATCTCCAGCACAGAACTCTCCCTGAGCTACAGACCCATACTTACACTGACTTCCGGACACCTTCTTGTAGATACCATACACTTCATAAGTCCAAAACTTAACTCCTCATTTCCCCCCAGAAGTCTGCGCTGTGTACATCTCTTAGTGATGGAGATCATCATCTTCCTAGTTGCCCAAATCAAAATCCTGAAGGCCATTCTTGACTCCTTCTTCCCTCTCATCCGCACATTCAAGCAATCACTAAGTCTGACTGACTCTACCCCTTAACAAGCTTTCATTTCTATTCATTTCTCTCCAACCTCCTCCTCATGTCCACCTCCCTGCCATGTATTCTAGTTTGGGTCACCATAATCTCTCATCCAGATCCCTCCTAACTGGTCTTTCTCTGTCTCCAGTTTCACTCCAATTCTCCACACTGCAGCCAGAGTGAGCAAGTTAAAATAAATTTCTGATCGTGTCACTCCCTGACTCTTTGTTGCCATAGAAAAAACACAAAATCTTTAGCATGTATCAGGCTTTTAATGTTCTGGCCCCTGCTTCAGTCCCCTGCCTATTTCTTAGCATATTCTATGTGCCAGTTGGATCACTCTCCTTTATCTCCAGGCTTTCAATGGAGATATATAACTTCCCATATATATATATATAATTTACTTATTTTGTTTATTGCTCATGGCTTATCTACCCCACTAGAATGTAAGCTCCAAGATGGCAGGGAATTTTGTTTGTTCACTAGTCTAGGTTCAGTACCTAGAACCGTGCCTGGCTCTAATAGGGGCTCAGTAAATAACTGGTGAACGAATACTCTCATTCATAGGGCACAGCCCCTGCACCTTTCCTTCTTGATTTGGCTAACTCCCTTCAGTTAACATTTAGATCTCAGCTTAAGTGTTACTTCTCTTTGAAAGCCCCTGCCAGTCTCCAAATCTGGGCATACAGATCCTTTCTAGATATTCCCCATAGCACCCTCCACTCCTACTTTCATAACACAACATGTTAATTATCTGATTAGAGACCTCATATATCTCCTTGTTGTCAATGTTATTAATATATCAATTATTTAAATATATAATAAACATATATAACGATTGATAATAATATGTACTGTTCTTGGCATTATCTTCTTTAATTCTTATACTTTTTTTTTTTACTCATTCTTTTTTTTTAAAATTATTACTGAAGTATAGTTGATTTACAATGTTGTGTTAGTTTCAGGTGTGCAGCAAAGTGATTCAGTGATACATACATATTTATCTTTCTTTTCAGATTCTCTTCCCTTGTAAGTTATTACGAAATAATTCTTACACTTTTTAAAAATCATCTTGTATTTTACTTATACTCTGGTTCTTATAACAACTTTGTGAGGCAGGTTTTATCCCCACTTTATAAACAAGGACACGCCATCCTCACATCCAGCACAGATACTTCAATAAACATCTGCCGAATGACTGACCACGTGGGGGCAGGGGGAGCACAATGAGACTCCGGTCAGTTCTTACAATAAATTATCACCTGGAGCACTCTAGTTGGTCCATCTGGGATGACCCTGATGGATAACATTCCAGAACCAGGCCTCATTTTTTGGTTAATAAATTGTTGTTCAGGTGGAACTGGCCCCAAAAGCTCCATGGATGTGTCCGGACCAAGAACGACTTCAGCTCCGTCAAACAAACCAGAAAGCCCTCCTTTGGCCTACAGGACAGGGTAAAGATGTGTAAGAAAAGGCAAAGGCACTGACTTTGACAATTTAACATGTCATTTCAAACAAGTTACCAAATTTAAACTCTTCTGAAGGGTCATGGTCAACATACAGCAAAGCATTTACTGTTTTTTCAGCTTTACAGACGATAAAGAACAGGAGGATTACTTGGGCAAGATGGAAAGTTACACTACACGAATTTAGGGAATTCAAGGTAAGATAATTCCATGAATACAGTATATTAGTTTAGTAATAACTTCTAGTCATTAAGATAAGCTTAAAAAAAAAAAGTACCAAAAACCTTATTTCTCTGAGTATTCTCACTAGGGTTTGCTTCAAAAGCTGAAACATTCTGAAAATTTAAAAAGTATCACTATCACTGAGCTTTCCAATAAAAAGCAAATTCTGGACTTGAAAACCTCCCCAAACAGGCATATGGCTGGACAATCAAATATTCAAAATATGGTGCCTCTTCTAAAATGAAACAGGGAAATGTAAATGTCATCTGATAGCCAGCTATTCGGGCCTTTGAAGAAAAGTACCTTCTTGCTATATGCCCCAAGTAAAACGGAAGTCTGCAGGATGATGCCTTGGGGAGAGTGAATACAGGGCTAGAGAAGATAATAGCTAAAGTGTCTAGATCCCCCTTCTGTTAGTTTTTAAATAATAAGTAATGAAAAGGAAAATTTGAGCTGGGTTTATAGGACAGACTTCAACATGGAGAAAGCTTTTATAATTAAGTTTAGAAAGAAAGTGCATATACAACCTTATAAGGGTAGTGTCAGAAAATGTTTTAATGCCTTCAATTATTTTATTCAGAATAATAAGACTGAAACAAGTTTATTTCCCTAACCAAAACACATTCTGCTCTGCTGAATACTGCTATTATAGGGTCACTCAGAGAAATGATGAAATAGATTCAAGAAACAACAAACACCAGAAAGGGATTTTTTTTTTTTTTGGTTGGGTTGGGGGGTGGTGGGTTGGGCAGGATGCTCTAAGAGAACTGGAATTACATGGACTTTAGAAACAAACCAGAAGTAAAGTCAGGGTCAGACACGGAACCCAACAATTATAGCAAGCCTTCTTTTGCCTCTAGAAGTCTGAACTGCATTGCTAATTGAAAATCACAAATCCATCCCAGATGTGTGCTTCATATAAGTAAGCAGCTTGTCTTTGATGAAAAAAGCTCAGGGCACTAGAGATAAAGAAAATAAATCTCACCAAACAGCAGTCAGAGGCTCCTTACGGAGTTCTGCTCGCTCCCCCGGAGAACAAGCTCCCATTATGGAAGGACAGCCTGGTTTCCACCAGGGTCAAACACACTAAGAGCTCTCTAGATTCTGGGCCTTATGTTCTAGTGTTTACCTTTTGGGTAAAGCCCCAGGCTGAGGCAGAACTGCACACACAGTCACACGTGCTGTTCTGCTCTATGCCCAAACCTCTGAGACACCTTCCTACCCACTCATCTCAGATCCATGGTCTCATTCCTGGCCTGAGGCCAGAAGGAGAGAAAATCCAAATTCCTGGTAACTTTCCAAACACACATTTGCTTATAAAGTACCTGGGAGGTTTTCATGGGGTGGACTGGCTGACGTGAAGGCAGGGGAAACTGAACAGCAATCTTCATTTCGACATTTACTACAACAATGAAAGGCTTATTTGGGGACCACTGAGAATGCAGAAGTAAACAGAATCTAGGGCATGCAGAGCCCCTGAAGATTACTCACCATCTCATAGAACACTTTATAAAAGACGGTTTTAACCTCACAGGTCTAAAACTAAACCATCTAACTTAGTGGTGGGCTTTTAGCTGACATTTTTCGTTCTTTCTTTCTTTTAAAATTACATAGGTAATTTATCTCATCAAAGAAAAAAAATCCAGATAAGCCAAGGGAAAAAAAAAACCCATCCCTCAGAAGCAACCATTCCTAATACATTTCTTACATATCACCTTCAATAACATTTCCCATGTAAATATGCACCGATGCACAAAGTTTCGTGGTTTTCCTGACTAAAATGAAATAATACATATTTGCACTGTAATTATTTTTTTCCCATTCAACAACATCTCATGTATATCCTAATTAAGACTTTGTTTCCAAAAAAAAAAAAAAAAAAAAAAAAGGCTCAACCACTGCTTGCTGCATCTGGGGATGTCAAAAACTACTAACCTGGACAACCAACCCATGTAAACCACAGGTCAGTTTCCCTTCTCGGAAACTCCACGTCTGGGTTGTGCTTCGCCTACGATCAGGCTTTCTTAGCATCAGAGGCTCGTATCTAGAAGAAAGGAAAATGCAACAAGTCCTGTGAGTCAAATATTTCAGGCCTGAAGAGAGTATCAGGATCGTGGTTTTACTCTTCTTCCTTCCAATATCCTCTGCCCTTAAAATCTAACAGGCAGTTCGCTTGAATCCTATGGCAGCTAGGTATCTCTCAACGAGGAAAGAGGAATAAAACAAAATGGAAAGCAACGAGGACACAAATATGAATGCTTTAAGGATTCACAATACATATAATAGGGGTTCTTGCTTTCTCACAATGACAAGCTGTCATGTAGTACAAGAAATGTTTTTAAAATATTTTCAAAAATCCTTTTCTGTTTTATTTCCAAATACTTTTATTTTGTAATGGGTTTTAACTTGTAAGTCATCTAAAGTCATTTTGGAAGTAAACAAGGTATTAACTGAAAACACACTGATTTCACGGAGAAACCAAGGCACAGGCTAATAAAATAACTTATTCAAAGTTAAAGAGCTGATTTGAATCCAAGGAGTCAGTCATAAAAACACAATTGATTATTCTCTTAATAATTTATTTCTGCTTTCAAGGGATTTAGCAAAATTCTTAGTTTTAAAAAAACAAACTGTTCACTTCTCGGGAGCAGGGGTAGGTAGACGTTTGGATGAAAAGACATTCATGTTTCATAACATATCCTTCTTATAGTTTGATTTTTTTTTTTATCATCTCCATAGGCATTTCCATAATGACTTTAAAAAATAAAACGGAGGGCTTCCCTGGTGGTGCAGTGGTTGAGAGTCCGCCTGCCGATGCAGGGGACGCGGGTTCGTGCCCCGGTCTGGGAAGATCCCACGTGCCGCGGAGCGGCTGGGCCCGTGAGCCATGGCCGCTGAGCCTGTGCGTCCGGAGCCTGTGCTCCGCAATGGGAGAGGCCACAACAGTGAGAGGCCCGCGTACCGCAAAAAAAAATAGAAAAATAAAAAATAAAACAGAAACCCAATACTCATGTTTGGAAACACAACAGGCTTCTGTCATTGAAGAAAAATACAAATTCTTACTTCCTTTATAGACTCTTTGCTTTTTGGTGTAGATTTCTTCTGAGTCTGAATTTGAAAGCAGTGAACTTGAGTCAAAAGTTGCCATGCAAGTTACCTGTTGTCAGTGACTGCAGCAAGACCAGCAATATCTAAGATGGCAGAGCCCTCGGTGGGGCGGGCGGCCAAGGGCTTGCTGGGGTTGTGAGGCACGGAAGAGCCCTCGTGGGCCAGCATGCCTGTTCCAGTCATCCTCCACAGCTGAGAGCGCTTCCCTGGCTCCTGTTGGGCAGAGACAGCAAGAGCCGTCATGCGCAGCCACGGCTTCATACAGGGCTTCAAGAACTTCACACAGGGCTGGATGAATTCTCAAGTAGGGACTGTACTACAAGACACTTCCTGATTATGTCAATGCTTAATTCAAACTTGCACTGCTGTCAATCTCTAGCTGCACTTCGGATAAAATATGCTAAACTCTTGAACCAAACAACCAAAAATGACAAATAATACAAATTTTTAAAATTTATTTTTTTCATACACTTAATACTTTCTGAGCAAACCAGTTAGTCGAGGTTCAATCTAATCTCCTCCACTAGCTACACGGCTATGTTAACTGCTATTCCAGATGGCAGCCCTCCAGTGCCCTTACCTAAAAGAGGGATCCAATTATATAAAGTATATATGATATTCTCAGTATTTGGTCTTTGGTTATCCTCATAACTGGCAGACAACCAGAATTTACCAGAGCTCTCCCCCATCCCACGTTTATAAGGGAAGCATACTACATTGATGGTTTCCAATTTCCAATTTACTGGGTTTAACTATTAAGTGGATTGTATTCGAAAGTTATACTAGATTGATTGCTATTAATTCTAAATATATTTTCTCTTAGGAGTATTTTATAAGCAGTACTTGAACTTCCAGGTCAATCCATGAAAGTCTGTATAATCCATTATATATAAGAAGTAATAATAATAATAGTAATAATACCTCCTGAATATTTACTCTGTGTCAGCCACTGATCAGTGTGAGTTACACATAGCAATTCATTTAATCCTCAAAACAATCCAATGAAGTATATACTATTATTATTCTTACTTACAAATGAAGAAGTTAAGTCCCAGTGAGAAAGAGAAACTTCACCATGGTCACACAACTCGTAGGTGGTAGAGTGGAGGTCTGAATCGCTGCAGTGTGAGTCCAGGGACGACACGCCTACCCACTTTGCCACACTACCTTTCTAACACAATCCCTATAATTTCATTTCAGTAACACCTAACCGTTGAGAATACTCTTTCTATTGGGACGTACACTCCAACGAGACCTGTCAGGATCACATTCTGGGTACCACAAACCCATCCACGCTGCACCGCGTTGGAAAGACAGCTTTTGCAACAAAGCTGTCAAAGCTGCATTAAAAGCTAACAAAGTAATATGAATGCTGGAGTCGAATGCCAGGATCTGAAATCCAGCTGCCTCATTTACTTACTAGCTAAGTGACCTTGGATAAGCTACTAAATTTCTCAGAGCTCCTGTTTCCTGATCTGTCAAAGGGGGAAATTAAGCTACCTCTGAGGGTTCTTGTGATAAGTGGAATAAATACAAGGCACTTTCAGCACATACTTGGCACAGGGTTAATGCCTCAATAAATGTTTGCTATGTTATCATGATCACATCCCTTAACACAGCACATTATGTACAGCATCCTAGTTGATCCCTCTCACAAACCTGGGAGATCAGTGGGAAAATGAGGCTCAGGTAGGAATGTGAAACACCAGATATCATCATCTTTAAGTGGCAAAGACAGAACTCAAATCTAGAAGATATGATGCTCTTTCTTTTATTTTTTTTTAATTTTTATTTTATGTTGGAGTATAGTTAACAATGTTGTGTTAGTTTCAGGTGTACAGAGAATTGAGCAGAGTTCCCTGTGCTATACAGCAGGTCCTTGCTGGTTGTCTATTTTATTTATTTATTTATTTTTAAATCTATTTTAAATATAGCAGTGTGATGATGCTCTTTCTACTGTGTGCTAATGCCTCCTGTATCTGTGAAAAGAGATGAAACTGAGCTGCACTTCTCCACCCGCAACCCCCACATGCTTACTTCTCTGTTCACAGTAAGAGAATACATCCATCCCCAGCACCAAAACCACACGGAAAAGCATCTCAGTTTTCCCGGAGGTGTTCCAGATTGGGAATCAAAGCCCAGATGCCCATGTGAAATCAAGTTTTCATACATGGATTCCTCTATTGCCTGCCCGTATGTGCAAGCTCATCATCACTGGAAACTACCCAAACCTCCATTTAAAAACCCAAGATCCACCATTCTCCTTCCAGTTCCCTTCCCCTGCCCCCTTTCCTCACAATTTAGTCCTAAAATCTTGAGGTGAGACTGAGGGAGGGAGAAGGCCATGGGGGCTGTGTGAGGGTAGGTGGGTATATTGTGGTGGCCCGGCCCAGAGTGGGATGTTGCAATCCAAGGTGGGTACTGATCCATATAGAGGGGCTGGGGAGGTGAGCCTACTGTGCGTTGTCAGAGACAAAGACAGGTGAGGAGGGAATTCCTGCAGGGGGTGGGGTTGGACGGGGAGCTGCCCAACATGTGGAGATCAGGGCCCACGCCAGGTAACAGGGTGTGTCCACACTCGGTGGGTGGGTGGGGGGGGAGGCCACAACTGTGATGAGAGAACATGGGTTACATTCACGGGAACTGATCAAATTAATAAATACATTCTTAGTGTTGGATAAGGGAGTTACAAATATGAAAAGGGAAAAAATTACAATGAGCTTTGTGATGTTGGACTGGGATTAGAACTATTAGTGTGAACTGCTGGTTCTTAACACACAGAGATAGAGAAATCTGTTGAATACATAAATACACATATAAGATATATGTATGCATATGCACATATGTATACACGCAGATACAGTATGAGCCGTGTGTGTGCATATATACATCATGTATACATAAAATCGCTAGGTCTGTCCCTTGAGAGAGTCTGGGAACAGCGACACCACAACAGCAACAAGGGCACCTAGGGTACATATCTTAAGTTTCTAAATTCCATTCTCTGATAAAAGGAATCAGGCCTCCTCAAAGAAGTGGCAAATTCCGGGAATGCTGCAGGGAAAGTACAAAATGAGCCCAAAATAACTTGCTGTGTCAGAAAGCATGAAAGTGCTCAAGGCATGAGGGGGCATATGTCAAAAGGACACAGAAGGTTAAAGGCACTCCCACTGGCCAAATATGAGAACTGAGGATAAAAATAAATCCTGACAGTAACAGATAACACACTGAATAAAACAGGGAGCCTTGGGGACATACATAAAGCCACAGACTGAACTGTGCCCCTGCAAAATCCTTATGCTGAAGACCTAACCTGCAGTTGTGATGAAAATGGGGCCTTTGGGTAATAATTAGGCTTAGATGAGGTCATGAGGGTGGGGGTCTCCTGATGGGATCAGTGTCCTTAAGACACCAAAGGGCTTGCTTTCTCCTCTCCCCTCACCCCTGGCCCCACTCTTCCTCTGCCATCTGAGGACACGGTGAGAAGGCTGCAGTCCACAAACCAGAAGAAGGGCCCCCTCCGGGAACCGACTTGGCCGGCACCTTGATCTTGGACCTCCCAGCTTCCAGAACTGCGAGAAATAAATTCTCATTGTTTAGTCTATAGTATTTTGTTCTGGAAGTCCAAGCTAATACACATGCATGCATGCATACACACATAGATAGAAAACTTGATGAGGAACAGGATATTTACAGAGTCTCAAAGCACCTCTCCACAAAATATTTACTAAATACAAGGGAAAAGAAAAACTTCCTTCACAGTGGAGAAGGCTGGCAGACACCACCTTAAGCAAGTGCTAACGTTAACACCACCAGCAACAGGACAAATCCACTGTACAGAATTTCTACCAACTTCTCTGTAAATTTTTCTTTCAAAACAGAAAGTAAAAAAAAAAAAAAAAAAATCCCCCAAAAAAACAAAAACCTAAGAGGTCAACCTTATACTCTTGGTTCCTAATTCAAGCACATAGGTCCATTTCCTAGCGCCAGTTCAAAGAACATTGCCTAGTTTTAGATGTCAACGTAACTCACTCATCACCTTCCCTCCCATTTACTGGTTTTCATCCTCATCAAGTGAAATGACAACTGTGAAAGTATGTAAATTATAAAATTTTATTTAAAGTATTTTTTGCTACTTAATTTAAAAAAATCTGTTTTTGTCTACTTAACAGACACCTAGCCCTTGGAAATCACATGTATATTTATTATTAGTGTTTTGCTGATCACACCTGGTGATCATACTCCACTTGATAAATCATCTTTCTCTTGAGTTGGTTTTCATTCACTCTAACATCCTCATTAACTTGAACATTTCTTTGAAGGTCATCTGCATCATTTCCAAAGGCTCTTCTATTTTTTTCCCAATTCCTTGATTTCTGTCAGACTCTTTTACTTTTAGATTATTGCCTTTCAAAATTTCCTTTTTCAAAATGTTCAATAAAGTCTAGAAAATTGTTTACTTGCAATTACTACATCTCATGGTCTCTTTACTCATCACCATTCCCAAATCTTATTTCTAAAATGTATCTAACACATAAACACAGTCTTATATAAAAGAATGTGGTAACATTTTAAGCAAATTTGAATTATGTGACTTTCAACTAGTATGATATAAAAACACATGTAGAAGGTACTGGTTGATTGATAGATGGATGAACCTTGAAAACATTAGGATAACTGAAAGAAGCCCTTCATTAAAGACCACTCATATACTGACAGAAGTCCAGAACAGGGGTGTCTACAGTGACAGAAAGTAGATTAACGGCTGCTTAGGGCTGGGAAGTAAGGAGAATGCAGGGGTGATAGCTAAAGGATACAGGGTTCTTTCTTGAGGTGATGAAAATGTTCTAAAATTGAGTGTGGTTAGAGTAGTACCTACTGTGGATACATTAAAACCCACTGAATTGTATATTTTAAATGGGTGATTTGTATGGTATATGAATTATATCTCAATAAAGCTGTTAAAAATATAAAACTGAATTAGAAACACATGTATTAAAGTTTCACTTGATGTGCAAAATCTGAAATAATCTGAATCTGTCCCCCATTAAAAATGCGGTAAGAGTTGTACAACCTCAAAGCCAAATGAGTCATAAACCACCTACATTACTGCCACACATGATAGCACTTTAGTTGATTAAAGGGCATCCTCTGTCAGTACTAGGGCCACTTAGGTTGGAAACACACACCCTCTGTCAGGGTTGTTTTTGGATTATATGATTTATATTATGCAAAATTTTCCAGAACACACCCCTCAGGTAAATGGTTTCAAATAATTACAGCTGGTGATCTTCCTCCTCTTAAAGTGATTTCTGCACCTCTGTGTTCTCAAACAACATGCATTTTGAAGTCTGAACTATTTATTACCAGTCTTTCTGTCAGTCACAATATTTCTGGTCAAACTTTACTCTTTCTCTCAATATCTAGGTCTATTAGCGTAATCATTTCATAAACTAACTTGAAAAGAATGTTGGCATAAAAAGGGAAAAAATTGTCAGTGTGATAATTTTTCCACCGAGTTTAGGGAAAAGTAGATTAGGGGAGTGTTACAACAGAAAAAGAGTAATGAAAACGACAAATCACAAATTTGAAAAAAAAATAAATTCAAGAATTAAGTTCTTCGAAAAGGTATCAAAGATGAGAAGGGCGTGGAATTCCTAGAGCAGGCGTCATGGGACAGTGGGGAGAACAACTGGAGCAGTCAGGACGCCCAAGCTCCATGTGAGCACGGGCCTAGGTCTCTGCTTGCTCTTCTGCAAAACGAGGGGCTGGACCAGGTGGCCCCTGTCCCTTCCAGGGCTAAAAATCTTTTCTCCTAAACTCCAAGTTCTAAGCTCTCTTACCTTCTTCTTTAAAATGACTCTCTGCGTCTTTGGTGAGACATCCAAGACGAGCTCTGCACAGGTAATGGCTCTGTTGGAAGCCACAGGCCGTCCTGTCCCCTCCTGTAAACTAGAATTGAAAAAACAGTAACAGTCATAATACACACAAACACACACATATACATGTGGACTCACATGCCTATTCATGTACTCATAAGCAAACGGCTAAACCTCCACCATAAAGAAGATAATTCTTTTTTAATCATAGAAGAAAAAGTCTGACTCAAGCTGCAGAAAGATCAAGGTTGTGCTGTTTTCCTGCACAGTTCAAAGATTCATTTGTCAGAAGACATACTCTGACATTTCCCCTCTCCTGATAATTTCAGTGGCTTAAAATTCAGACATAAAAGGATGACTATATATCTTTAGAGACAAAAAAACAAAAACTAATCCAGACATTCCAAGGGTCCAAGAATTAGTTCTACTGTTTGCCAGGAAGACGATCAGAATTATTGCATCCCCATGTCTTAGCAAGAAATCAGAAGTCCCTTTAGGATGAAAAGAAAACAAAAGGGTTCATAATCACCTCCCTCCAATTCCACCTTGTTGTGTTTCTCTATGGCTTAAGAATACTAAGCTTTATGGAATGTTGCAGCCTAACTACACTTTAGGGTATTTCAATGAGATTTTATTTAGATTATCCTCCTGTTTCCACTAATCTCTATCATCAAAAAAGGGACTGAAAAATTCCGAGTTAAAAACCAGTTTTCATGATACCAAAAGCACAAGTGACCAAAAAAATTTTGACTTCAACAACATTAAAAACTTTTGTCCTTCCGAAAGACATTACCAAGAAAGTAAAAAGACAATCCACGGAATGGGAGAAGATATTTGCAAATCATATATCTGATATGGGATTTGTACCCATATTATATAAGGAGCTTTAAAATTCAAAAAGGCAAAAAAAAATCTAATTTAAAAATGGGCCAAGGATTTGAATAGACATTTTCCCAAAGATATACAAATAGGGAATTCCTTGGCAGTCCAGTGGTTAGGAGCCACCGCTTTCAACGCCGTGGCCGGGGCGGCCCGGGTTCAATACCTGCTTGGGGAACTAAGACCCCGCAAGCTGTGCGACATGGTCAAAAAACAAACAAACAAAAAAGATACACAAATGGGAATAAGCACATGATAAGATCTTCAATATCATTAATTATTATGGAAATGCAAATCAAAACCGCAATGAGATAACATTACCTATTCAGTAGAATTACTACAATCAAAAAAAAGTGGAAAACAGGGCTTCCCTGGTGGCGCGGTGGTTAAGAATCCGCCTGCCAATGCAGGGGACACGGGTTCGAGGCCTGGTCCAGGAAGATCTCACACGCCACAGAGCAGCTGAGCCTATGCGTCACAACTGCTAAGCCTGCGAGCCACAACTACTGAAGCCTGCGTGCCTAGAGCCCGTGCTCCGCAGCAAGAGAAGCCACCGCAATGAGAAGCCCAGGCACCGCAATGAAGAGCAGCCCCCGCTCGCCGCAACTAGAGAACGCCTGCGCATAGCAACAAATACCCAACACAGCCAAAAATAAATAAATAAAATAAATTTTAAAAAACATTAAAAAAAAATATTTTTAAGTGGAAAACAACAAGTACTGCTGAGAATGTAGAGAAACCGGAACCCTTACACATTGCTAGTGGGACATAAAATGATTCAGCTCCTGTGGAAAATAGCACAGCAGTTCCTCAAAAAGGTAAACATAGAATTAGCGTAGAACCCAGCAATTCCACTCCTAGGTATATATGCAAAAGAATTAAAAACAAGTACTTAAACAAGTACATGTATGGGTATGCTGATAGCACTGTTCACAACAGCCAAAGGGTAGAGACAACACAAATGTCCATCAAAGGAAGAACGGACAAACAAAATGTGGTACAGACACACAATGGAATATTACTCAACCATAACAGGAATGAAACAGTGATACATGCTACAGTGTGGAGGAACCTTGAAAACATTATGCTAAGTGAAAGAAGCCAGACACAAAAGGTCACATATTTTATGATAATTTATGTGAAATATCTGATATAGGTAAATCCTTAGAGACAGAAAGCAGATTGGTGGTTTCCAGCGGCTGGGAGAAGAGGTTTAATGGGGGAGTCACTACTTAATGGGTTTGGGGTAATGAAAACATTTTGGAACTAGACAGAGGTGGTGGCTGTACAATATCAAGAATACACTAAATGCCATTGAACTGATCACTTTAAAATGGTTAATTTTATGGTGTATGAACTTCACCTCAATTTAAAATAAAAGAAAAGTAGTCTCCTTCCTCATCATTAGTTCTCACCAAAAATGTGAAGAAATAGGATCTACTGCACTTCAAAATAGGGTTCAACCCCTTAGCACACTAAGATTCCCAGGAACTTCTCTTTTTCTCTATCCATATCCCTTCAACCCATTAAACTCGTAATTCTCCATTAGGACTCTTCAGTTAAACAGCTTAGTAACTACTGGAATTTAACATAAGAAAGTAAAGAGAAAAACATGAATAGCAACCAGATTAAGGACTGGTTTTTCAGGCACTAAAACCTTAAGCATGTCATACTGTTGAGTGCCATAATCTTTAAAAAGAAAGAAACACACATGATTGACTTAATTAAAACAAGATAAGCACCTCAGCACCATCATTATCAAAAGAGAACTGTAATAAACAAGGGAAAGAAGGGCTATTCTAAGCAAAGATGCCTATTCAATTCATTATTAGTGAAATCCGGAGTCCAGGTAGCTGAGAGAGACACTGCGCAGACTCAGAGATGATTTTGTGGGCCTCAGGCACACACAAAAATATTTCATGAGCAAAATTATTCAGAACATTTTGCAAAGAAATATGACTTTAAATGCCCTGTTCACCAGGTGACTTATATTTGGAATGCTACAGATTAGGCTATCTTCCCAGTTTCTTCAACTTTAAAACTGGCCCTGTAACCAGCACAGAAACAAACTATATTTATGTGTTGGTGGAATGACTACTTTTGAAAGCCTAACATTTTGAATCTCTGTGTACCTATCTCTGTACCAATCTAACAGAATTAGAATAAGCTCACTATTCCTCACCTGACTTTTCTTTCTAAATACAACTAACTAGTCAGACAACAGTGAAGATTATAATTCTAAGGCAACTGGAATTACTGTCAAGTTAAACTCCTCTGCTTGCCTTTAGGTGACAATTAAAAAGACCTTTAAGTGTCTGCTTCATCAGAATTCTCAATGGAAGAGGAGAGTCAGAATGGTGACTTGAATAATTATGGATGAAGATTAGTCAGTTTCAAATGAGGAAAGAGGTAAAACAAAAAATGGCAAGAAGTTTAAGGCAAGAGAAATTTAAGACATTATAATAACAATGCCCTAAGGGAGTTGTTAGATACTAGAATGGATTATTGGGGATAGATTATTAAAAAGAGAAGAGTCTTGCCTTTTTGGATAAATTTTACTCTAGCCAGAAGACAAGGGTTTAGACTAAAGACCTCTCAAGATAGAGCCTGAGCCTAGGATTTGGTAAAGAATGGAAGGAATCTTCGCTCATCCCTTAGCCTCCTGACAACTGCTTAAAATTTAAAAGCGGTTAATAATTAGAGTTTTCTGCTTTACGAACAGTAATTTAACTCAGGATTACCCAGAGAACGTATATGTAGCAGCAATGTAAATGAAATTTTCGTAATAAAGCTGTCGGTTATCCTGGAAATCATTCATGTTGCAGTTGATCTCAGAGGAACCTGCCCCTTTAACAGTCAGAGTGATAAAAGGTGGCAGGGTGGGTTCGTCCCAGGCATAATCCAAGGAAGTCATGGGCTTCACTTCAGTTCGGAGCCTGGGTTCAGCAACGCCATGCTGAGTGAAGACAACCGGGACCTGCAGTAATGGCGGAGAGGATAAAGAGGACTTTCAGTCAGAGCGGTGGTACTGGAAAGTGATCAGTACCTCCTAGGTTTAAGTCCCAGATCCTTCCCAAATGAAGCCTCCCCAGCATACGACCGCAAGTGAGGCTCATCATCCGGCCTCTTCAAATGCCTTTCTAATCATCCTCAAAATTGCAAAAAGCCCACCAATTAGACATGGGCCACAGCCTGTTGGGTAAAGGGTTTTGAGAAGCTTTGCCACGCCAAATACCTAGAAGCTTCTCTGTCCTTGTAATGGCATCTAGTCTACCCTCAACCCCCTGGGATACACTTTGAACAAAAATTTTGGAATTCAGCTATGGAAAGTCACATATTTTAAGATGTAAGGCATAATTTAAAATAGAATCTAATGATTTCCATCTTGGCTTTACTTGGAAGATTCATAAAAGAGCTCACTGTAACTAAGCAACAGTAGAAATGCCCACCCATTCTACCGGGCATTTGTCAATCTGATTCTGATTCCTCTCTCTCTGTTTATATGGAAATGTCTACAGAGGGCACCATGCCAACCAAACTATCTAGTCAAAATAAGTTCTGGGGACTGAGAAGTCACTTCCGGACAAGGCTGCCCAGCAATCAAAATAACCAGCAGAAACCACCTCCCAAAGGTAAGATTTCTAGGATCCTGTATAGCTTCTTTTGAACCCAAGTTTAAAATGTACTTCATCACTATCTTCAGGGCAGTACATATTCCACCTTCCCGCATATGAAACAGCCAAACTGGCTCTCAACTCCCCTTGATACCTTAGAAAGGTTGTCAACTCGGAAGGGAGGGGGTAACTGATCTGTATCACTAAAGGAGATCCTATAGGTAGCTCCTCGAAGAGTAATTTCCACACGCAGGAAGAAGCATTTTCCCAGAGTGTCTCTGCAGCAAAAGGAAACAAAAGAGGCTGCATAAAATGGAGGGAACAAGTTCCAGTTCACATTCTCCTCATACTTCTCGGGATCACCACTGTGTGCTCTCTGATCACATTAAAAAAGTAGAAATTGACAGTATAATCACACAGTAAAAAAGAATTCATTCAATCAACTTTGAACAGCACGCCGTAACTGTATGAGATCTACAATCTCTATTTTACTTCGGGTTTGTTTTGGGTCCTAGCGTCAGTGCAGCAAACGAGTAAATATTGGTTGAACTACATAAAATTGTTAATATTAGACTACTTTTGACCTAGAAGAGAGGAATTTCACATGGTTCAAACTAATATATCGATGTTATTGATAAACAGGGTTTGCATTGTAGGATGAGGGAAGGTGAGGAAGAATCCTGTGGAATTGGAGGTACCAGTATGTGATCATAATTTACGTGGGTGTTGTGGGTGTGGGTGTGTATGTGTGTGTGTACTTAAATACAGATAAACCACTGGAGAGAATGGAAAGAAAGCTCTTCCTTAGGGAAGAATATCAGTTGATAAATGTAGAAGAAATGAGAGAACCAGAAAATCACCATTTTGCAACCACCAATGTAATAACTGATTCAGGTAAGAACCATCAAACCACTGAGTGAAAGGTTTTGGGGAAACAGAACATACACACAGTCTCAAATTATCCCCCCAATGGACCAGTCCTGTTTACAAAGAAGAAAAGGTAACTTCACAATACAGAGACCTGGTGGACACCACCTACACCAAATGATGACAGAATTTAGCAACGTCAATAATAGGACCAACACACGTCACAGGCCTCCGGATGTGATGCAGTGGGAAACACGTACCACCGCAGAAGTAGTATTCTTACCAAAAATGTCTGGCCCAAATTTTTCTTTTTTCTTTTTTGGCCCAAATTTATACATTAAAAACCATCAGAAAAATGCAGAAAATAAAACATTCTACCAGACACTGGCTTGGACTCCAAAAATGTCAACGTCAATAAAGACAAAAAGGGAAAAGTGAGACTATGACTACTCTAGATTAAAGGAGATGAGATATACCAGCCCTATAAAATGCATGATCCTTCACTGGATCCTAGATCTGGGGAGGAGGGTTGCTATGAAGGACATTTTAGAGGACTATTTATTTAAAAACATAATCAATATTAAATTTCGTCAGTCTGTAATGATAGGTAATAAAGTTTTTATGGCTGAAGTATCATGATGACTTCACATTACTTTCAAATGGTTTGGGAAAAAAAGTGTATGTGTGCACGTGAGGAGAGAGAACAAGAACAGACCAAATGTTGAAATGTAGGAAATCTAGGTAAAAGAGGGGTGCCTCTTTGTACTACTCTTGTAAGTTTTCTGTGGGTTTAAACTGTTTCAAAATGAAAAACGTGGGGAAAGTAAAGGAAGGAAACAGCTGGCCCAGGTCCCTGCTCAGTAGTTTAGGGCCACACACTGAAACTATTTCAAAAGAATTAACAAAGGTACACAAGCCATCCTTCTCCCCACCCTCCACACCTTTTACTTCCTTTTCTTCTTTTTTTAAGTAATGATGAGTAACTTTTTTGTTTAATTCTGAATTGGCTTCACACCACACAACAGATCTGGGCTGCCTCCACCAAGGCAGTACATAAACCAATGGTGGTTTCAGCTGCAGAATTCCTCACCTTCCCCTGCCCGCCCTCACCACGAAATCTTGCGGGGCAGGGGTCCCCAACCCCTGGTCCTCAGTGGACGGGGCCGCACGGCAGGAGGTGAGCGGTGGGAAAGCGAGCGAAGCTTCATCTGCCGCTCCCCATCGCTCGCATTACCACCTGAACCATCCCCCCACCCCACCGTCCGCGGAAAAACTGCCTTTGATGAAACTGGTCCCTGGTGCCAAAAAGGTTGGGGACCACTGTTGTGGGGAACATACGATACTACCAGATAGGAGTTCTCGTTGAAGTAGGGATGAGGGCATTGGAGCCCTGCCCACTTTGCTCCCTTGACCTGTAAAGTCACCTCCTTAGACCCCAGTGGCCCCTAGGAACATAGCTGGAAAACCACTATGCCAGAAGCAATTAACTCTAATAAGGGGGGCCAGGGCAAAGGATAATTAAGAAAGGCACATCATCAACAAAAACAGAAACAAAGAAAAAACCTCAGATAATGCATTTTTTAAGTCAAATATAAATACTATTTTGGATCATCTATTATTAAATTAGCCATTTTTCTGTTCCCTTACAATAGTGTTCTCCATAGAGAACTAACCATAAGGTATAAACGATTAAATATTGCTTCTAAATGTGTTGAAATAGCACTGATTTGCGTCTTTAGCTTCAAAAAGCATGTGATGCAAAAAATTAAAGAGGACAGAAATAAATAGAAAGTCATCCCATGTTCATGGATTAGAAGACTTAGTATTGTCAAGATGTCAATGCTACCCAAAGTGGATCTACAGATCTAATACAGCCTCCATCAAAATTCCAAGTGGTTTTTTTTTCCCCCAGAAATAGTAAAATTCAGATGGAATCTCAAGGGACTCGCCAAAATAGTCTTGAAAAAGAACAAAGATGGAAGTCTCACACTTCCTAACTTCAAATCTTATTACAAAACTACTGTAATTTAAAAAAATGTGTGATATTGGCATAAAGATAGGATATGAATGAATAGAATAGACAGCCCAGAAAAAAACCCTCACATATAGGGTCAACCAAGTTTTGACAAGGGTGTCAAGACCATACCATGGGGAAAGGAAAGTCTTTGCAACAAATGGTGTTGGGAAAACTGGATATCCACAAACAAAAGAATGAAGTTGGACCCTTACCTTACACTAAATACAAACATTAACTCAAAATGGATCAAAGACCTACATGTAAGAGCTAAAACTATAAAATTCTCAGAAGAAAACACAGGGGGAAGCTTCACAGCACTGGATTTGGCAATGATTTCTTGGATACGACACCAAAAGCACAGGCAACAAAAGTTAAAATAGGTAAGTTGGACTGCATTGAAATTAAAACCTGTAAATCACAGAACACAATCAACAGAGTGAAAAGGCAATGTATGGAATGAGAGAAAATATATGCAAATTATGTATCTCGTAAGGGGTTAGTAGTATTCAGAATATATAAAGGACTCCTACAGCTCAACAACAAAAATAATTCGAAAATGGGCAAAGGAGTTGAATAGACATGTCTCCCAAAAAGATGTACAAATGTCCAATGAGCACATGAAAAGAAGTTCAATATCACTAATCATTAGGGAAATGAGAATCAAAACCATGAGATACCACACCTCACACCCATTACTATCAGAAAGGCAAAAAAATCACAAGTGTTGGTGAGGATATGGAGAAATTGGAACCCTTGTGTGCTATTGGCAGGAATGTAAAATGGTGAAATGTAAATGGTGAATGTAAAAATGGTCCCACTAAAAAAATTAAAAATAAATAAATAAATAAATAAAATGGTCCTTACTGTATAGCACAGGGAACTATAATCAATATCCTGTGATAAACCGTAATGGAAAAGAATATAAAAAAGAATGTATATATATGTGTAACTGAATCACCATGCTGTACAGCGGAAATTAACACAACATTGTAAATCAACTATACTTGAATATATATAATTTCACTGCACTAGAGTGAAATAAAATGTAATAAATTATCACCAAAAAAAAAAAAAAAAAAAAAAAAAAGGAAGTTCTGACACATGTTACAACATGGACAAACCTTGAGGACATTATGCTAAGTGAAATAAGCTACTCATAAAAAGACAAATATTGTATGATTTTCACTTATCTGAGGTACCTAGAGTAGTCAAATCCATACAGAAAGGAAAACAGCGGTTGCCAGGGGTTAAGAAAGGGAAAAAGAGGAGCAGTTGTTTAATGGGTACAGAGTTTCCATTTTGCAAGAGGAAAACAGTTTAGGAGCAACACTAGTGAAGTTAAAAATGGTGAAGATAGTAAATTTTATGTTATGTGCCTGAGGCCCACAAAATAATCTCTGGGTCTTTATGCTATCTTTCTCATATGGTATGTGTATTTTACCACAATTTTTAAAGTTTAATACATTCTTTTTTTAAGCACTGGATGAAAGCAGAAAAGAAAGCAGTCATCCTGTACTACCTGAGGCTGAATTTTGTTGATTTTTCTTAACAAGGACCTGAGGGTCACTGGGTTGGGCAAAGAAGGCCAGGTGATTTACCGAAACCGCATCAAATGAGAGAAGAGTTTGTGCAATGTGCAAGAATAGACAAAAACATTTATAATCAAAGCTGCCATCTAAATGCTGACAGAGTTGTGGGCAACAGCGAGATCAGTACTAACCCCCTGAACATGTGACCTCAGACGACAGCAACTGCACAATGGTCAAAACTGTCAATGTTCCCTTTAACTCACCGCATCAAAATGTTCACTCCTCCTTGCCTGGTCTTTGCAGTTTTATGACCTTTGAGCCAGAAACATATGTGTGCATTTCATGAAGAGTAGTCTTACTATTTATTACTACTTACGGCTTTATAAGTACCTGAAATTTATATGGTATTTACAGCTTACTATTTACATTACTGCACCTCAAATGAGGCTACTTTTTGTCTAAATATAGTCTCTGAACTTACCTCATGTTGATATGGAAGGAATTATTCTTGTTGACTTCAAAGCCTCCAGACCAAATACAATTGGGAACATCCATCAATCGGACACATAACAGCTGATCGTAGTCATTCCGAGGCCAATGGAACACCACACTGGAACCAGGAAGGGTGGAAATGTAACCTTCAGGATTGGCTGTTCCCTAAAACACACAGGATCATTGGCTTTAGTCAAAAGCCAAGTCAAGATGTAAATGCTTACTGAGTATCTATCTACCCTGAGCCTTGCCCTCTGCCAGGAGCTATTTAGGATACCAAAGGCACAAAATGATTACTCACATCAAAAAACTTAGTGTTGATGGGGAGATAAGCCCTGACATTAACACTCACTGTGCTATTAAATAAACACTAGTTACTTTTCAAAAAGCAAGCTGCTTACCTGTCCCCTGGCAAATTCCCTCTGTGCAAATGCAAGCTTGTGAGATGATTTATTATCTAACAGGTAACGGGGAGCAAAGATTACCATACAGGTGTCGATATATCGGCCTCGGCCTTTCTTGACATCAATACCTACAAATAACAAGAACCAGTTCCATGAGTTAATCAGAAGGGAAAAAATTTGTGGTCTAAAAAAATTAAATAGCCTTCACAATTTCTCTGAAAAAAACAATTGTAGCACCCAGAGAGGCTGTCAAGCTTCCTAAGAATGGAATGAAAACAGTAACAGCACTCAAAGTATTATACTTTATTTGCATTTAGGCCTTAAAAAGTCTCCATGGCAACATCAATGTCCCCCAAATTCCTAGCTTCTTCATAAAGTGTGTACAACTATAACAACAACTAAAAGACACAGGTGTTCAGTCTGGTTTCCATTTATAAAACTAAGGGACTTCCCTGGTGGCGCAGTGGCTAAGAATCCGCCTGCCAATGCAGGGGACACAGGTTCAAGCCCTGGTCTGGGAAGATCCCACATGCCGCGGAGCAACTAAGCCCGTGCGCCACAACTACTGAGCCTGCGCTCTAGAGCCTACGAGCCGCAACTACTGAGCCCATGCTCTAGAGCCCGCGAGCCACAACTACTGAAGCCTGCGCGCCTGCAGCCCGTGCTCTGCAACAAGAGAAGCCACTGCAATGAGAAGCCTGCCTGCCACAACGAAGAGTAGCCCCCATTCACTGCAACTAGAGAAAGCCCATGCGCAGCGATGAAGACCCAACACAGCCAAAAATAAATAAATAAAATAAATAAATTTATTTTAAAAACCCAACTAAGACAGTTTATGTGATACATTTCTGCTTACACATGGGACACAAAATTTCCTCCTAGAGAACTTGCCCCTTGTACAGCATATCATAGAAATTTCATATTACTTAACTGGCTTCTGCAACTGCCCTGAACTCAACTGACTCTTCTAGTATTTTCTTTAAGCCCACTGCCCAAGAATCCAGCTCAAACATAATGCTAGATACTAAAGAATTTATTCCTTCATAAAATAACTGTTTTAAGTATCTACTATGTACTGGGGGGAAAAAAAGGGGCAAACAAAACACATACCAAGGAAAAAAAGACATAGTCAATCAAAACGAAATCTCAAAACACCAGGTTCCAAAGAAAGAAAGAAAAATGAAATAGCACTATATTCTTAGAAACTCTGCTAACAACTTTTAAAAATACGAAACTCAGCAGATGAGTTAATTCATTCATTCAGACAATGAATAAAGCAACTATATTCAAGGCATTGGGCTGAGCACTGGTTATAAAATGATAAAAATGTTTATGGTAAAAATAATAAAAATAATAACAGTTATTGAATTCTTAATACATGCTACACCCCCCACCAAAGGCTCAACATTTAATTCTCATAACAACCTCTTATGAGTTAGGTATTTTCATTCCTTCATTTTTGCAGATGAGGAAACTAAGGCAGGGAAAGCTGGGTAACTTGCCCTGGGTCACGCAGCCAGTAGGTGGCATAGCTGGATTTAAACCCAGGCAGCCTGCCTTGGGAGTCCTTGCTCACACCGTGATGGGACATATACAAGGACCCTACCAGTAGTCAACAAGTATCAAGAGACCATAAAAAGAGACGAGACCTTAGGATATGACAACTAGGTGTCCTGGATGTTCCAACGTAATTCCAATGATAAATATTCTGATCTGTTAACTCCCTAATTCACTTGTACTGGTGTTCCTTTAATTTAAGTCTCAAAAATAGCTGACAGACTGAGCAAATCACAGAAACAAAATCACTGAAACTCTGTATGAAGCAGCCTTTGCCTATTCAAGGGGTGGAGCAAAAAAATGTGAGGAAAAACTAAAGAAAATTATCCTCAGCTGGAGGATCAGATAAACTTTATTTCTTCTATTAAAAGCCTTAATGTCAACTTTAAAGCAGACAGCTTCCATGTCAAGGGAGCATACATGCAAATTCATGTTTAAAAAAACAAAAAGCTAACTCTACTTGGAAGAGAGTCTTCTACTAATAAACCTTCAAACACTTAAACATATCACTGACTTCATGGGATTCAAGGTAAACAGCTAAATGATACCATCTCAATTTCTCCTTTTATAACACGACTCTTTACATCGACACTGTCCAAAACAGTAGCCACTAGTCATACATGATCACTTATACTAACTAAAATGAAACAAAATGAGAAATTCAATTTCTTTGTCACACTCACCACATTTTTCAGTAATGTACTCTCAAGTGCTCAGCAGCCACGCGTGGCTAGTGCCTCCTTATTGGACAGTACAAAATAGAACATTTCCACCTTCCCAGAGAGTTCAATGGTTTCCCAACATTCAATACTAAACAGTGCTTTGAGGTCCCTGGAAATTATATATGAAAGGAAAGATGCACTGCTAACACTTTAAACCTGAGACACATTTAAATCAAGTCTGTCTTAACCCTCTGGAAAATCTTTTGTGTGTTCCGGGTGGCCACGAGGCGTAACGGGTACAGCATCCTCCCCTTCCCTCGCCACCCCGCCACGTCCAGAAGCTAAGCTAGTTAGGGCCTTCTAATTACCATAACCACCAAGCGCATTTTATTATATTTTTTGCCTCAAATGTGGACACCCCAGTCGTAATCTCACTTCTAACAGACTTCCCCTTTATCTGGACAAGTCACTTAACCTCTCTCTGCTTCAGTTTCAAGTAGAACAATGCTTCTTACCCTCTTAGGGTTTGCAAGTTTTAATGAATGCGTGGGAAATGCTTGGAGGATAAAAAGCATTCTAAGTGTTCCTATTATTCCCATGAAAAACAAGGATTCAAGCCAAACTGATACTTTCCTGACACAGGTGAGTCTGAAATTAAACAGAGCCTCAGACCTCAAAAGGGCAGTGTTCAGGTGGCTCCTTAAATCCCTAGGAGAATAGATCTGTGTTGATATCAATCTAGCATTCAGAGGACAGATACCTGACCCAATGCCAAATGAGGAAATCAGCAGTTGCAGCGAAGCCAAAATGTATGGCCAACTTATCCCTCCAAGCCTGAAGTCATCGGCCCATGGTTCCAATTCTCCCGCTGCCCCAAATATAACCCACCAATGTTATAGATCAGCCCTGGGCGGTTTCCTTGCTGGATGACTCTCAAAGCTCGGACACCACTACCACCATCCAGTGAGAAGCCCTGACACCAGCCCGGCATGCCTTCAGGATGAATCCCCCTTCCGATTCTCATCGTGCAGCTGTGGAGCAGAAAAGCAAAGATGTATACATTCATCCACAAGAAAGTCTTATCTACCTGTTCTCATCAGGAGGCACTGCTGTGGCTATCAGCCAAAATCAGAACTCTAATACTGACTCTTCCACATTCTCATGTGATTCCCAAACACGGAAAGGCAATTAATCAGTGGTCAAAACTCTATCTTAGAGATAGCCACAGTTCAATAATGTGTAAAAATGTACTGATTCCCTGTGCTGATTAATCTACTGAAATGTTGGGAGAATCAAATAAGATAGTCTATGTGGAAATGCTTTGGGGACTGTGAATTCCGTACACAAAACAAACTGTGTTTCAAACGTCAAGTCCTGGATGCTGACCACGTCAAGTGGCTGTAAGTGGCTGTCTGTGTCTCCTACGTGGCCAGCAACCTGGTCAATCCTCTCCAGACTCCAGCAGCAGCCCAGAGTCCAGCCCTCCCTGGTAGATGCATCTGTATCCACTGGCATGTACTACTCCCTAAGCCCTCCTGTAAGTTTGCAGCACATTTCTACAGATAATGGGGTATGGAATATTAGCAGTATCAGATACACTTAAAAATACTTAAGTATTTTTGGATTAAGGCTATAAATCAGAAGACCCCTGTAAAAAGCAGAATGCCAAAACCAAGAACAAATGTGAATTAATGCTCTACATGCAACGAGTGCTTTGAGATCTTGAAATGGCACATTTTATTTCAACAGAAAAAGAGATGGATTTCAAAACCTTACACAAAACGACCTGGACTGGATTAATAGGGTGGAGGCTCTACCAAAGGGCCATCCATCTCCCCTCTGAAGTCAGCTCCTCTGACTGCTCTGAGAGCTTCCAGGGGAGAGAAACCGTGCAGAGAAGAGAACGTGTGGGTCTCTCTCCATCAGCTGAGTTATGAATAGAACTACTTCAATACATGGAAAATAAAACTGGCTTTCATTATAAACCAACCAAATGGTTTATTTTCAATATCGAGTAACACAGAAATTAGATCCGAAAAAATCCCATTAAGTCATGGTCCTGTTCCCCTGCCAAGTCAGGATTGTTATCTACAGTATATTTCTACTTACACGGATCTACTAGAGCCTCTGCTAATTTCTCCCTTCCCCGGGAGCTTATCCCCCTCCCATAGATGACTGCACTCACAGGCTGGGCTGCTCTTTGTCAGCGTAGCAGAACAAGAGAGGGCTCAGGCTCCGGGCCAGCTCATGCTCCTCAAACTGGCCTGCAGCATCCATTCTTGCATTGTCCTGTCTGAAGATCAGTGGGAGCCCTTTAGGAAGGAGGGGAAAGTTTATATCAATCCCAGCCGGTGTACCCAAGACAGAAACAAATAATAAAAGGAAAAAAAATCATCAAGGGGAAAAATGGTGAAAACTGAATTTATTTAGTGGGCTTGCTCAGTCGTTGTCCAAAAGGCCAGTCTTGACCATGATTAAGCACTTCTTAGGGAAACAGGAAAGGTTTAGCAGCTTATGCTGTTGAGGTAATCTGTTTGCATTGGCTCCATTTAGCTAGCTGAGCAAATCAACCTGAACCCCCACGACCAACTCCAAAGGCCTACCTGAGCACGCTCTGTCCATACCTGTTTTGTTAACCAACCAATACGGAGCCGAAATGAAGATCTTTAAAGATCCTTCTGCTCGACACACGATCCGGATGGTGAGGTTCAGCTGCCGCCGGTTGATGTCATAGAGCCTCATTCTTACCATATAGTTTTGGGTTCCAGGTGGAATAAGCAATTCTTTACAGAGTGGAAAATTTTCCAATGACACCCCTAAAGAAGATACAAGCTATTGTCTTTCAGAGTTCTCACTTTAGTTTGTCAAAACAGTCCACAGCCAAACTGAATTGGATTGCTCTGGAAAAAAATCAATAACCACGGATTCAACTGGCAAAAATCTCAGTAGAATGGCCATCTTCCTTTAGCTGGGGTGAGAATAAATATGGTCTAGAAGTCACACTAGGGAGTCTGAACTGCATAATAATTCTAAGAATGAAAGTACCCAAAGGTTATCAGTAACAGCTCTGGTATTAAGAGTTTACTATACGTCAGGCCCTCAGCCTGAAACCCAGTAAAGGCAAGTAGAGAGTAAGAGTTAAGGTTTTCTGCAGCCTCCCTGCCTGGCTTCAAATTCCCAGTCTGTCCTCACAGCTGCGTGATGTGTGGCAAGCCATTTAACCTAGCTGTGTCCATCTGCCAAATGGGGATAATAACAGTGTCTACTTCTCGGGCTTCTTAGTAAAAGTGACGATCCACAGGGAGCATGAGTGTGAAGATAAGGAGGGCTTGGTGTGCACACAGTGATGAGGGGGCTGGGGGGAGGACATTTCCATTCCATACAGGGGCTCAATAAAGATTTGTTGAAGAAATAATAAATGTCAGAACAAAAACCCATTTTCTTTAAAACAGACAACTAGAATTGCACTATTTTTCTTTTCTAAATTAAGCTCAAGCATTTACATATTCAAAAATGTAAGCTTATCACTGGGGGACACATTGCTGAAGTTCAGTGAGTTTCAGGATCCTCATCAGTAAAATGGGGAAAACAGCTGTCCCTCTGCCTGAAACATCCATTGTTGTGAAGATCAAATGAGATGATATTATGAAATCGCAAAACTGTGAAAAGGTAAATATCTAAGTCCTTATTATTTCAACATGTCTACAACAGCCTTAAAGAAACCTACTTCCTGTCCCAAATCCAGAAGTACCTTGTTGCCAAGTGCTACAAATACGATAATGACCCTCTCCCTTGACTTCATTCATCCCTACAAATGAAATTACTTGATACGTTAACTATTCCAAACCTCAATGTCTTCGTCAGTAAAATGGGACAAATAACTATTGCTGTAAGGATTATATAAGATCAAGTATATGAAGGTATCTGACATACTGCCTGAAGTACACAGTACATGCTTACCTAACGTTTTTCCCTTTCGTGAAAAGAGAAGAGATATATGATTTTGCTCATTCTACAGCTGGTAAAAAGCATGGTTTGAAAAGATGAAATGACTTCCTTTACTCACACATCAAGTGAGCAACATAAGAAAAAAGGCTGTGCTGGGGCTTCCCTGGTGGCACCGTGGTTAAGAATCCGCCTGCCAATGCAGGGGACAAGGGTTTGAGCCCTGGACCGGGAGGATCCCACATGCTGCGGAGCAACTGGGCCTGTGCGCCACAACTGCTGAGCCTGCGCTCTGGAGCCCGCGAGTCACAACTACTGAGCTCTCATGCCACAGCTACTGAAGACTGCGTACCTAGATCCTGTGCTCTGCAGCAGGAGAGGCCACTGCAATGAGAAGCCCATGCACCGCAACGAGGAGTGGCCCCTGGTCACCATAACTAGAGAAAGCCCGCATGCGCAGCAGCGAAGACCCAACGCAGCCAAAGATATAAATAAATAAATTTATTTTTTTTTTAAAAAGGCTGTGTTGAGTGCTTGCTCTGTAAATCTTTTAGTTTTGTTCGGGTTTTTTGTTTCGACGATTTTCTATATTAGAAGTTTTGCTTTTCTTTTTTTAACTGCATAAATCCTTTGAGCTGGCTTACTGAGGTATTATATGTGCTACAATTTCTCTAAAACTTGCCCAAATAGTCACAAAATATCCACTGACACATTCACAGAATTATTACAGATAATTATTTGACTAAATCCTTACCCAGTTCAATGTTCTGGGAGGTATCAGCTGTGTGGAGAGCCACCTCCTTGCCAGGTTTCAGTGTCCCTTTAATGGGCATTCCTTTAACGTAAAAATCAAGTTCACAAGGTAGCAAGTTGCAGATTACCACTGTGGGCAGGAGATATATGGTATGCCCAGGCTGTCTGAAAATCTGTTTTGCACTGTCAGAAAATATGTTGGAGGGCATGTAATCTGGATAATTCTCTTTCTTTATGGCCACACAAAACCTATGATGACAAAATGGTGTAAAAATCATCAGCTTGAATGAAGAGCTTGAATTTTTTTCTCCTTAGCTAAGTATGAGACAGGATAACATTAAAATGGTGCAGGGGCTTCCCTGGTGGCGCAGTGGTTGAGAAGTCCGCCTGCCGATGCAGGGGACACGGGTTCGTGCCCCGGTCCGGGAAGATCCCACGTGCCGCGGAGCGGCTGGGCCCGTGAGCCAGGGCCGCTGAGCCTGTGCTCTGCAACGGGAGAGGCCACAACAGTGAGAGGCCGCGTACCGCAAAATAGATAAATAAAATAAAATAAAATAAAATAAAATGGTGCAATAATTTAGTAAGATATTTGCAGTTTTCAATCCAAACACATTCAGTAAGGCATAATCAAATGACAATAAAACGTACAGATTTTAAATGTTCCCTCTGATGAATTTTGACAATTATAGACACCTCTATAACCATCACCCAAAACCAATTACAGAGTATTTCTCTCACTCCAGAAAGTTCCCTCATATCCCTTTCCAATCAATATCCTCTCCCATCATTCAAGCAACCACTTTCTGATTTATCATTGTAAATTAGTTGTGCTTGCTCTGGAATTGCATATAAATGGAACGATACAGTATGTACGACTCTTTGTGTCTGGGGGTTTTTTCTGCATAGCATCAACAACATTCAGCCATGTTGCTGTATGCATCGGTATTTCATATGCCAATGGGGGAATATACCATTTTTTAAAAACTCATTATCCTGTTGATAACCAATTGGGTTGTATCTCCAGATCAATTTAGCGAGAATGGAAATCCTAACAACACTCGAGTCTTCCAATCCGTGAACTTGGTTATATCTTTCCACTTAGTTATTAGGTTTTCTTTACTATCACTCAGCAAGGTTTTGTAATTTTTAGGGTAAAAGACTGGTACATCATTCCTTAGACTAATTCCTGAATAATTAAAATTTTTTTGGTGCTATTGTAAATGGTGTTTTAAAATCACATTTTTCAATTGTTCATGGCTAGAATATAAGCATATAATTATCGATTTCTATAGGTTGATCTTGAATTCTGAAATCTTGATAAATTTATTAGGTCTCATGCTTTCTTTTTCAAAAATTTATTAATTTTCAAATGTTATGCTAATCTTAACTGGGATAAACCACACTTGCTGGAAGCTATTTGGTAGTATTTTGTTAAGAATTTTTGCATCTCTTCATGAGGGAATACTGGTTAGTGGCTTTCTTTTTTTTGATAATAATTGTATCAGTTTTGGTAACAGGGATATGCTGGCCTCATAAAATGAGTCAGAACTATTCCCTCCCCCCCTACTTTCTGAAAGCGTCTGCAAAGAGCTGGTATGATTTTCTCCTTAAACATCTGGTAAAATTCACTAATGAAGTTATATGGTCCTAGAATGTTCTTTGTGTGAAGGTATTTTATTATAAATTAAATTACTTTAATAGATATTGGGCCATTTGGATTTTCTGTTTCTTCTTTGTGTTACTTTTGGTAATCTGTGTTTTTTAAGAAATCTGTCATTCCAGTGTGGAATTTATTTGTATAAAATTGTTCATACATCTCCTTTTAATCCTTTTAATATCTGTAGGATCTATAATAGTTCTCCATTTTTCATTCCTTATATGTTAATTTGTGTTTTCTCGCTTTTCATCATGATTGGTCTTATTAGAGGTTTATCAAATTTATGAATCTTTTCAAAAAGCCAGTTTTGACATTGTTGATTTTTCCTATTGTTTGTTTTCTACTTCACTGATTTCCATATTTATTTTCTTTTTCTCTTCCTATTTCTTTGTGTTTAATTTATTCTTCTACCTTAAGGGAGTAGAAGTTTACATCGGTGATTTTACATCTGCCTTATTTTCTAATGCGAGCATTAAAAGCTATACATTTCCCTTTAGAACTGCTTTTGCTGCAACTCCTACATTTTAATATGTCCAGTTTTTATTATTATTCACTTTGAAATATTTCCTTTGTGATGTCTTTCTGACCATGGGTTGTTTAGAAATGTATTGTTTAATTTCCAAGTATTTGGGGGTTTTGTAAGCATATTAATTGTTTTGGTTTCTAGTTTAATACTATTATAATGATGAAATACATTGTGTAGGGTTTCAATTCTTTAATATTTACTGATCTTTGTTTTATGGCCCAGTAGATGGTCTCTCCTGATGAATGTTCCACACATACTTGAAATGAATGTGCAATCTGGAATTGTTGGTTACAGTGTTTTATAAATGCCCATTGAGACAAGCTGGTTGACAGCACTGTTCAAATCCGTTTATATCTTTATTGTTTTCGTTGGTTTGTTTTATAAATTACTGACAGGGAAGTGTTAAAGTCACCGATTTTGTCTGTGTATCTATCTGTTTCTCCCTTTAGTCTGTCAACAATTGGTAAATCTCAATAAAGGGTATAGTGGCATTCTTTACAGTCTTCTTCTACTCCTCTGCAAGTTTAACAAGTGAATGCCTGTTTTTGCTATAAAGGAAACTAAAGCTGATCATCTCTAATCTAAATAAGTTTAAAGTCTAAGTTTAGAAGGATCTAACAATAGCAATCCAGTATTTTTTCTAACATATGACTTCAGTAACATATTACTTGTACTCTTCAGAAGAGGAAACAGGAGTCTAAATGATAATATAATTTTGTCAGAGTCCCCATGAAAAGTCAGCACTAGGTGCATGAACCTTCACCCAAATTCCTTTGAGTCATGTGAAAAACTCCCAACCCCAGGATTTTGCTTCCCAATTTAGGAATGGGAACTGGTCATTGTCTTTTCTTCCCTCCCTACATGTCTTCTCTTTATGCTGATGCAGACAGACCAGTTTCTAATCGTATGTGTGTGAGTAGTGGATCTGTGATTGTTTCTTCCATAAATATTAGATAAGTAACAGCCACGCTCCCGCCCACGGTTAACCCATGAATTCGTACGAACCTAACACTTAGGGAGTAAAAGAACTTAAGGAATAAGAACTTTAGGGCTTTAAATAAGCACAACTGAATCACTGAGGGTCCTTAGAGAAAGAATGAAGAAAAAATGGCAAAATATACATGTCACTGCTGTGCCACACATACCTGAAGAATCGGCTTTTTTCCGCATCCATAGAGTGGCACTCTCGTTTGCTGCTACTAACCTCTGTAGTCTTCACTACATTGGTCCAGTGAATAGGAGCCTTACAGAAAAACACACCCAGCCCTTTGGGCCGGGCCTGTAGCCGCCAAGAAGTGAGGTGTAAAGGCACGGCAAATGAATCACCTGGCATGATGGCGGGAAGGACCACAGGCTCTGCCACAGAAACACAGGTTAGCAGTTTCAGGAGTGGTTGTCCACCCCGAAGTCCATCTAGGGTAAAATAAGGACAATGTCAAAACTTACTGTCTGGAGCTGATGGGCTGTCCAGTCTTAGTTCCATTGGAGTCTCAAGTCTGTTCTTCACAATGAGGGCTGATCGGACAGTGATCACTTTCCGAGCACTGCCTTCCATGGTCACTGCAAAGACGACCCGGACAGGTGGGAGTGAAGAGAACTGTGAAAAATAGAGAAATAATAGAGTTCAGCTGTGCTTTTGAAAAAAACACGCAGAATACAATAATACCGACCAGAATGCCTACCTCTAAAGCATCTTATTATCACTATAGCTCTTCAGTGAAATAAGTCATTAAGCCCTAAAACCACTCCACTTTAATAGGAGTGAATACCCTCTAAATACACACTACTGTAACAGCCAATTCTAAAGAGTTGTTTGTATTGGTATGCCTTTCACAGGAAAAATAACTTTTTTTTCCTAAACGTCATAAAATTTACTCGATATGCCCATACACTATTTGTTGACATGTCTATAAAAAACCAACATCTGTATATCAAAGAACTTTAAAAACAAACTTTTTCTTCACAATAATTTTCTAAGCTCTGTTCAACAATCACTCTTTTTCTGAACGACACCAAGAAACTCAAGATAACGGAGGGAAATCATTTCTTGGTCTTGGTTGGATGCAGCCACTACTTTCTTTTTGCGTATGTTCGCTCACATATTCAAAACACATTTTGTACTGCTACCATGTGCCAGGAATTTAGCTATTTTTTTTTTTTAAGTATAAAATTCCACATTAGGTATACCAAAGAGAAGGTTTCTAAAACTATTATTCTGAGTATCCAGAACATATTGATACTGCTTGTTTATTGGAGAAACAAATGACACAACATCCAAGGCCCATACTGCCAGTTTTTTCATTAAAGCAAACAGTATGTGAAAACCAACCTAATAAACAATCAAATGACAAGCTCCATGTTTTGAACCAAAGCTTCTAGAAAGTCCCAATGAAAAGGCAAAGTACAGTCTTCTAGGGTGTTATTAGAGGGACACAATCATCATCAAAGCTTCCAGTGACCCAGCCCAGTAAAGCCCCAGGAAAGCCAAGGCCCAATAACAATTGTTTTAAATCTTGATCTTGTTGCCTCTATGCTTATCTGAAATTTCACATTTTAAAACTTTTATTAGCCTCAGGGAAAAGAAATTATAAGCAAAAACCTCAACAAAGCATTTTAATGTCATCCTGTGGTGATGTTTCAAAAATCAGATGAGGGAAGAAAAAATCTATTTTTCATTCTCAGTTATTTTCATGACCTTTGGGCCAAAACCTATAAAATATGTATAGCCATACAAAGGTTAATTTATATTTAACTTGGAGAGAAAAGGAGACCTTGGACTAAAACATTTGCCTTTTGTTCTCCTTCCCTGTAATAATATTCAGTCTCACATACTAAGTTAGGTGAAAACATTTTCTTGTAAGTTCTTGTAAAAGGAAGGAAATCATTCATAGAAAAGGAAAAAAGTCCAGTGGTCATCAAGAACTATGTGTGTAAACACAGTGACACAGGAAAATCATACTCACATAAACCTGGGGATGGATAATATTTGTCCTACTGCTTGGGCTGCCAATCTAAGAAAGATTCCAAAAGTCAGAGATTCAGTACAGACCTAAGATGACAGGCATCGTTAAATTCAATGACAATATTAAGTTGCTTGAAAAGGTGGTTTTATAAATACTCTTAGATAAAGTATGTTCTACTATGAAAAGAAAACATCTTGGAAAAAATGGGAACCAATATTCATTTCACAACCATTCAGTATATACAAAATTTCTCCAGAATGCATCAATAAAATAGAAAGGTATCTCTGGGGGGGGAATTAGTCCTTTTATTACTGGACATGAACTTAGGCAGAAAAGTAACATTGAAAGAAAGTTTCTTTTTCTAAGAAACTTGGGGCACAAGAGAAGAACAATGAAAAGAACAGTGTCTTCCAAGAATATATTTAATGAAGCAGCAAGCGTGAGGAAAGCTACAATATCTCTGCAAATCTGTGCTTTCCTATTCATCACTGGCTACTCAAAACTGAGCACAGTTACCCCATGAAGTATACCCCATGAGTATCTGGCAAGAGCACCCGTGGTGGTCATATCAGCTAGGATGCCAGCCTCTGCCTGCACATTCTAGTCAGGGATGCCACATTCCCCAGGCTGGCCCTCCAACCCCTAGAACTATAGGCTGGGGTAAAATCAGGGCAATGGTATGTGAGAGGATGCATGACCAGAAAATAAACAACAGTGGACACCTATCTTTATGCCGGAGAGGAGAATTTGGAGACACGGAGCTAGAAGGATCAAGGCGCAGCATTATAAAAGCGTAAAGAAGACAGTGTATAAAGGAAGAATAACAATACGTGAAATAAAGCCAATATATGTTTGGCAAACTCGCAAATTGCCGGTTGGCCCAGGTGAGTAAAAAATGGATCTGCACAGGTTGGATAATATGTGTTCATGCCAACCTTAGATCTTGTTTCTCTACTAAAACTAACCATTGGCTGGCTTATCTACATAGTGATTACCAATGCCTATGACTGACCCAAATAATCTTGGGTATTCCTCCTAGTGCTAGGAAAAATGAAGAATAAGAAAATGTCACTAGAGTTAAGGCTACTACAGGCCTGTCTGACGGCCTGGCTTTAAGGGGGTGTGGCTAGGGCACAATCCTGCCACTGAACACACTTTCCACAGCCGCGCACCGTAGAGGAAGAGGAATTCTTATCTGGCGCAGCGTAACGGAAAAAAGTCCCGACTTTGTCCACTGACACTGGGCTCACTTGCTCCCAGCCATTCACTCTCACTTGCAGTTGATGGATCCGGAGGTCATGGGTGTGTCTGTCAGGCAGAACACAGAAAAAGACATTAAGCACAATCCTATCCAGGGAAGAGAAGTAGAAGCAGAGCCTGAAATGGGATTTACTATATAATGACATAAAAACCCAGTTGTCTAAATAAGCCTTTCAGTGATTATCTAATGCAAGGGAAATCAAGAGGATATTTTAACTGAGTCTTACACTTAAAACAAAACTGCAAGATCTATAAAGCCTGAGCAAGAGTGGCATCTGCCCTCCCTTTATACAAACCACGTGAATCCTGTGAACTAGCTCAGGTCTGTCTCCCACCGACCCCTACCTCAAACTTTATGAAATGACATCAGCTAAAAGTGGTTCAGTGGGGTAGTAGAAATGCTGTGCTAGCAATTAAATCATACAACCATACTCTTGGAAATGCCTAAAATGACATTTTCTCCTTGGTTCTTTTGTGGAATCTCCTGCTTCTCTCAGAACCACACTCAGCCATTGGGCTTTGGTCCTACAAGACTACAGACATGGTAATGAGAGACGGAGCCCGCAGAGTTTCCAGGCTGAAGTGCGCAGCTGAAACTGCAGTAGAAGGCAGTGGGCAGGACAGGAGGAAACTGCACATTTAATTCTATTTTTAGATTTTGCCTAATTCAAGCCAGAAGCCTGAAATGGGGAAGTGGATTTGAGGCTGACAGGAAGGAAAGGGGGGGAGGGAGGCAGGGCGTGGGGGACAGAATGCCAAAGGGGGAAACACCAGAGAAGGCATTTATTTCGATGAATCCAAGCAGGCAGGTGGGACTTGAAATGGGTTACAAAACGTAGAAACTAAAACAGAAATGACAAAAAGGCCAAACCCCTTCTGATACAACAGAGGCAGTGCTTATTAAGAAATACAGTGAACAGTTCTATAATTTAGCTTCTCCAGGAACCTTGTAGAACAGAAAAATGCTCACCACTCATCCCTGGAAATTCTAATGTGGCTTCCAGGTACATGTGCCCAGCACAGTGATTTTTTTTAAAACTATTTTTTTTGCTGAAAATCACTGGAGGGCCCCAAGTTCAGAACTCGTGCCGCTAGGGAGTAATGTGCGCTGGTGCAGAGCTATACAGAAGGAAGAAGTGTTTGAGGAGCAGGTTTGCACACAAAGAATTAAAGCACCGTGAACGCATGTGACCACAGAAGGCTGAAGCCAATCTCTTAAATCTGAGATAATGAGTCTCAAACACTAAAATCTTAACTTATTCGTTATCCACTGGACAGCCCTTCCACTTAAAAATGTGTGCATATGAAAGAACATTCTATTACATGTCTTATGATCTCTCGGTAACTAGACACAATGTTCTTTCACATTTATTCCCGTCCTCTGGCTGGCGATTTTGAGTGCATCAGTGAGTGATCTCCCTAGGTGAGTTATTCTCTCCTCCTTAGAATCAGAGTATCTTATCATTATTGGCTCTGCTTCCTGAAACCATCTGCCTGCTAGAAGTGTTGTGGCATATGTGTATCTTAAAATTGAAATCAACATGTTCTGATAACCTTTTTTTTTTTTTTTTTTTTTTGCGGTACGCGGGCCTCTCACTGTCGTGGCCTCTCCCACTGAGGAGCACAGGCTCCGGACGCGCAGGCTCAGCGGCCATGGCTCACGGGCCCAGCCGCTCCGCGGCACATGGGATCTTCCCGGACCGGGGAACGAACCCGTGTCCCCTGCATCGGCAGGCGGACTCTCAACCACTGCGTCACCAGGGAAGCCCTCTGATAACCTTTTAATAATACCATGTCACCACTCCATTATGCAATGAACTGGAGGGTTATGATCTATCTATGCTTCAACCGAATTAGTTACATGGAACACACCAGTTATCACCTCACATGTCAAATAAAGGGATGATTAATGGAAAGAAGTGTATTTCCAAGATGGTCATTATATTTTTTAAAAGGAAACACTGATTTTCTAAATATCTTTTAAAAATAAAACATTAAAGTCATTAACAAAGGAAAGTGAAAAGGCAAAACACTAGGGACAATTCTTTTTTTCTTTTTTTTGAGGCAAAGAGTAAACCATGCTTTACCTGTGCCTTAGCTTTCCTCTTGCTTCAAATTCAAAGGGAATCTCTTCACCCGTGAGGACTTCCCGCCACTCGCTAACATTGTGAGCATCGTCAAGAAATGTTCCGTTCCCTTCTGGAGCCACCCCTGGACTCCCGCTGTGAGACAGTGCAGCCCTGGAACCAAATGAGACAATACCAGCTAGTCCCCCTCTCTCTCCACCTCCCTCTCACACAGAGCTCAGGGCTGGAAGCAGAAACCCTCCCAGAACGCAACTCACAGACATAACGCCGCATAATCTGGCTGCAAAAGAGGACCTAAAAGGTCAGTAACTCAAGTTATCTTCATGATCGATCACAACTTCATGACTGAAACTTTAGAAACAGCTAAAAGCTATCACTGCGTAGTCACCTGCCACCAGCAGTAGAGACTGGTACACCGAGGGTGATGTAAACTAGTCATGACTTTTAACAGTAGTATTTAAGTGACTATCTAGAATTTAACAGACCTGGATTGTTTTTAAAAAACAAAGATGTCTCCTCTAGAGCATTCTCATACTTGGTGGAGGTGGGAGAAATATGGTCTCAAATCAGCTGATTCTGTTACTCATTTCATACACTTTATTACCTAAACTGGAAAGATCAGCCTGCATTTGGAAAGTTGAGCCAAGGTCTAAGCAGGAAGAAAGCTGTTAGAGAACGTTCTCACTTGGCTTAGGTAGACTCTCATTTGTTCTCCTAACTCCACCCAGTTCTATCTGGACTCGAGTGCGTTTTAGGTTTGGAAGATAATTCGGGGGGTGGGGGGCGGGGAGGGGATATGAGAGGTGTTTTCAAGTCCTTTTGGAAGAAAAATGGGCAAAACATTTGGCTTAATAACCATATACAGCTTGTTTTAAAAGGAGGAGTAGAATGGGGCCTGAGGAGAAAGGGTGGAATGACTTTTATTTCACGTCCTTAATTTGCTCAACTTTTACTTTAAAAACAAATGGATACCAGGATCAAGATCATAATTTGGATACTTCAGACTCAAGACCTACTTCTCTGACTACAGACTCTACATAGAACCAGAACCTCCAACATAAACCTCAGCAAGACAGCAAGCTATTGATTCAAATACAATCAATCCCAAGAGCCTCAGGGAGGCCCCACCTTACTCTGCTGGGCTGGTACCCAGCAGCCCTTGGTGGTAGAGATGGCTCTAGGTGACAGATTCACTGTTCCTTACCTGGTGGGCGTGGTAGTCAGGGTGGCAAACCACAAAGTGCAGCCCGTGTGATTCCTCAGAGCAAAAGGGACGAATGGCTGCCGGCGTTTTGGGGCCTTCATCTCTGCTGTGAGCAAACAGAAGGCCGTCAGCGTGTGCCCTGGCCCGTGCGGCAGAGACCCTTCCCATACCTGGAGACAGTGCCCAAAACTGTCTCTGTGCAAAGGAGCTGAAGGTGGAGAGGAAAAAAAGGAACCACCACAGGTGTGTTGACAGGCCAAGTGGGATGTCTCCATGTATTCTGCCGCCTGCTATGAGATGACTCGGTCCCCCTGACAACTGACTGTGATGTGTCACGACTCTCACCCCACAATTCTCCCGCAACTCTTATGGGCCTTATCTCAGAAAAGGGCATCAGACCCAACACGGCTGGCATCAGGAAAGAAAGAGAAATGGATCCCCACTACTCCCGAGAAACACAGTCTAAATGGACAACCTAAACTGCGGCAAGATAGATCACGTGTACTTGTATCACTCTGTCCAAAGCACTGGTACTCTAAGGAAGCCTCCTTTTATATAAGAGTTACTTACACTTGAGTCATATTATGCATATTATAACAAAATGAAAACATTCTTTCCTATTCTCTTATATGAATAGTTGTGGGTTTTCCTCCCTGGAAGATCAAAAATATACTACCCCAAAGCTATTTAAATGAAATTTTTAGCTCATTTTTTTTACACAGGTATCACCACCATCTGCTATCAGGCGGGGACTACGGAGACTACAAGAGGAGCACAAAATATGATTTCCTTCACAAAACAGCTTCTCATCAGGGAAACTGGAAAGAAACACCGATCCGTACAAGACTGTAAGTAATCAGATTCTAGGGAGAGTCTGACCTGTGACTCTAAGCACTGTAAGCAGTCGTGGGGGGAGGCTGAGGAAGGCTCTCTGGTGCCCGGGCTGCCCGGGGACCCGCCTGTCGCCCGCAGCCGGCCTGCTGCACGCTCCTGAGAGCAGAGAGGCCCCCCACTCCTTCCAGGGTCTGCATTTCCTCTACTGGCCACACAAAGAAAGAGGGAGGTGGCAGCAGGAACCACAAAGGAAGCAGCACCCCAGTGCCGGGAGCCTCCTGGCTGATGTGCTCAACACCACCACATGCCCCACCAACAAAAAAGGGCGAGGCCCGGTCTTACTGTGTGTCTGGCTTTAAAGCACAAAGACAGCCCGAGAAAGACCGAGACCCAAATGGTCTGCAGCTGTGGAGAAAATGACATCTAGAGGTGACTGCAATCGCCAACTGAGAACACTGTAGCAAAATTCAATTCGTCTTCCAGGACTGCATGTTTCCCTGCCAGTGAAATGAAGAAGGCAAACTGCACCAGGGCCTGCCTCTCCCACTTCTCGAGAACAGCACAGGGCAATATCATAAGTCAGCGTCATGGCTTTTAAAAAGTAATCACATTTTTGTTTTCCCTTTATAGCTTCTAAAGTTTTCAGAAGTTAGTGCTCTGAACACTGCACAACAAGCCACTTCAGGTTAAGGCAAGCTCTGTTTTGGTAAGAACAACAGCTCAGGGGTGTCTAAATAAATGCGTAGTCTCCAGCGTGTTCCCACAGTTTTGTGGTTAGCTTTTAGAGACACCCCAAATACATATAAAGATAATCTCTGCCTAGAATATGCCCATTTCTCACCCCAGTGGCCTCAGTTTCCAAGGTTTGCTTTAAAAAAAAAATTAGTGTTCATCAAGTTGAAAATTAAGGAGTAGCTGTGAGGCTGCGGACAAGAGCAGAGGGGAAGTAAAAACTTTAAGAGCTGTCAGCAGGGTAAACAGTGCTCGCTGTGGTACCTTGAAAGGCACCTCCCTCTCCCTAAGTGAGAGAGCTGCTCTGCTTTATTACAGGAGATAAAGGGCCCAGGAGGAAAAGAAGCCAGATGTACTTTCATATCCCACTGTGAGCCAGACTCAAAGTTTCCATTTGCAAATTAGATTTAAAAAGAACAGGTGGCAAACGGCTTTGATCACATTGTAACACAGAATAAAGCGCTAGGAATCCATATAAAGATATTCACGAGTGTATTGCTTTGGAATTAAATAGCCTGGGTAGGCACACTGCTAAGATCCCCAAGCTTCTTGTGTGGATTACACATACCAGCAGAGACCTCAGGAACCTGCCTCTCTGAGGATAAAAATACACGGAGTGCTCACAAATCCAAACTCAACACCAGGAGACAGATCTGACATCTTCCACACTAGGGTCCAAATCAACTGTGTACCTGCCTTGGGCACAGCACCAGAGAACAAAATTCCCAAGTCTGGACTTCCCTGGTGGCGCAGTGGTTAAGAATCCGCCTGCCAACGCAGGGGACGTGGCTTCGAGCCCTGGTCCGGGAAGATGCCACATGCCACGGAGCAACTAAGTCCATGTGCCACAACTACTGAGCCTGCGCTCTAGAGCCTGCGAGCCACAACTACTGAGCCCGCGTGCCACAACTACTGAAGCCCCTGCGCCTAGAGCCCGTGCTCCGCAACAAGAGAAGCCACCGCAGTGAGAAGCCTGCTCGCCGCAACTAGAGAAAAGCCGGCACACAACAACGAAGACCCAATACAGTCAAAAATAGATTAATTAATTAAAAATTTTTAAAAATTAAAAAAAAAAAAAAAAAAAAAAAAAAGAACTCCCCAAGTCCACCAGAGAGAACAGTATTCCCTGGTGGCCTCAGAAAACCTCCTCTAGTGACCAGACCTAATTCATAGGCTGAAAGAACCCCAAGCTCCTCATGTCCAAGTTCAGCTTAAATGGCTCCACCTGAGGAAATGTCTGCCCCTGCAGATTTGCTCCCCAGGGCAATGTGGCCGTTATAAACGGTGCGGGTTCTTATGCTATATAAGCAGCTCAGCCTATCAGAAAGGACCTGGCTTGTAAATCATGAGAAATAGATTGAAGTCCCAGGTCTGCTACTAGCCAGTCATGTGAATGGAGGCAAGTTACTTAGTCTCTCTGAGCTTCTGTCCCCAGGCTAAAAAGGAATAATGCTTTGCTTAGCCTGAAAGATGAAATAACAGATATAGAAAAGCTGAGAAGTATAAATCCATGGATCCTGGGCCTTGTGAGCCCTCCCGACGAACACCCATCCTGGTAAAACCTTTCAGAAAAAAACCATAATACTGCCCCCACACATTAATATCCCTGTTCTGAACGCCTAGTAGAGGAAGCTCAAAAGGCCCTTTTTACAAAATATACCATGACCCGGGATCTGGTGGTGTTAGCCAAGCATAAACATAAATCATTCAAGTTAAACTGCACTCCTTCAAACAAATGAAGAACTGAACATCTTGGGATTCTAATTCCTGGATGTTTATGATGTTTTCCTCTCGTATTTACTTACCAGTCAAATTCTCAAGGAACCTTAAAGGATCAGAGATACAAACAAAGAACATTCTCTTTTCTACCTCCTAAAAACCTCAATTCATTTCTAAAGAAATTAAGATTTGTGCTAAGCAATTATTTACTGGAAATTTTTTCTTAGCTTTATTCCTGATCTTTATAGCTCCTATTCCATGAGCCATTGGCATTACCATAAGAATAACATTCACTGAGTATTCTATAAACAAAGACTTGTAGCACTGCTTGATGGAGGATGGTTTTCTTCCATTCATTTGCTTTTCAGTGTGAGACATCACATCTAACTGACATTGGATGCTTCTGCATCATTCACTGTGAAGTTGATTCCATTTCCACTAAGGGTTAAAGCAGATGGAAGAGACAGAATAAGAATCAGCACATCACTTCCTTCTGATATAAGATGCCACTTTGTCCATTAGTTGGAAATGATCTTTCCTGTTACTAAAGCAAAGTATTCACAACTGGGTATACCCCCATTCAGGTCCCGTATTCACAGAAAATCGATGTACAAGGCAGTTCTTAAAACAGGAAAATAAAGCAAGCCCTCGCTTGGCTATACTGTACCTCTAGCATAGATCTGGTGCTCTAGGTTAGTCAGACTGGCTGTACTCCTAGTTCTAAGGTAGACAAGGGGGAGGCCTGGTAGACAGGAGAGACAATGTTAGAGCATAAGAATCAATACAGTGAAAAAGAAGACTCATCTCCAAAACATAAGCACAAATAGAGTACATTACAAAAATAGCAAGCATCATGCACTTACAGGCTCATTCCTTTAGTGACTACTGAGAGCTAAGGAGGTACTCGACAAGGTGAGCAAGACAGTTTTTATGCTGGTTTTTACTGTGGAGGCTGTGCTAACAGAGCATGCTCCTTTTTTTCTCAATTGGGGAAAGAAAATGTACTCAGTCACTTGAACAGAATGACAAGCCTTTTGAGGATTTTAAATTTAAAGCATGTATGTTCTCACATGGCGTAGAAAAGTTACCAAGAGCAATCAGTACAGATTTTAGTGGGAGTTGCTCCATTCCAATTGGAAAAGGCAGTAGCAGCAGAAGGCTAATCCCCCACGGGTCTCAAAAATTCAAGGGAAGGAATCAGTCTGTGTTCCAAGTTTCAACAATCTCTTCTGAGGAGTTATCTCATGGTATTATTTATATTATACATTAAACATGGAAGCTTTTAGAATTTTTTTTTTTTGGTATTTCCATAAAATGTCCTTGAATACAAAACTAATGAACTTATTAAGGTGCCATACCATCCAGGTGTACTTGCAGAATCTCAGCCCTTCCTGAACAAAGCCAATAATTATGTCAAAAATGAGGCCATTATTTTCTTTCCCCTGCTAAAGGAACAGTAAGAAATCAGCAGCTCCCTTAGGCTGAATTTCATATTAAGAACCTCTAAGTCAAGGGCTCATTTTGAAGCTGGCCTGAATAAAATACACAAATTTGGGGGGAATATGAGTAAATATTCTTAAATAAGAGCTGAAGGTTTGTGATCAGTTCAACAAGATTCAAACCTCCTGACTTTCAAAACGAATGCCCAACAGTTATTGTAGTAGGCCTAGTGAGAGAATACAATCCCACCTGCTATTCTACCATCCAAGAATTCTTAATAAGTAAAGAGGTTTGGAAATTTAGGTATGTTCGCGTATGCCTAATAAAAAAAGATATATTACACCTTTATAAGCCTAAGTAACCATAAAGAGCCGTAAGTAAATAAAAATCCAGATTTAATTTAGCAGGCATTTAACATAGATAAAGTAGCTTATTAACTATAAAAAAAGAGGAGATGTTAAAATAAAGAGGGAGGGGAGCGGTGGGAGAGGGATAAAAGAAAACTCCTTCATCAGAATCCTGAAGATTTGGCCTTCCTAGTGTTTGCACTGAGTCTGGATTTAAGATCCCTCTGCATGAATAATGTTTTTAGAAACACATTCTCTAGGACACATTACATATTACAAAGATTATTCAGAGTCTTCTGGGTAGACTACGTTACATTCTCTTGACACACAAATCGGGAAGGTTAGAGGAGGAGCCAGAATTGAAGCTGATGATATCTGAAAAGCCCTGGCTCCTAAGCAATGGCCTTGAGACTCAGAAGCAACAGCCTGGGAATACAGAAAGCAAGCAGAGCTGACGTGTCCTTGTCCCTCCTTCGAGAAGTACAAGGCAGACAGAAAGTCCATTTATACACCCTGAGGAGAGACGAACCAAATACTTCGTACGCTAAGAAAATCCATCTTCCCATGACACGTTTGCAGACCAGATGGAACACTTAAGTATTCATGAACTATGTGAAGTCCAGCCAAAACTCCCCAAAGAAACCACACTGAAAGAACTGGGGCTGAGTTGAATTTGGATGACAATGGCTTGTGGAACAACTAAGGACCACGCAGTTGGCCATCACAATCTCCCCAGCTCTGAGGAAATCAGAGCTCCATGGTGAAGCATTAAATAAGGAAAGAAAACATCGTTAACAGAGAACACACTGACTCCTCTTTCTTCAAGAGGCTGGGTATTCAATTCTCTTCTACTTTATAGTACAGGGCCCCCTTTAAACACTTGCTTCCACGTGGGAGCCTGCCCTCCCTCTCTTCAAAAATATATCCAACCTCTGTCTCTAGATTTAGAAAACTGAAAAGATGTTCTTAAAGAACCAGATCAAAAGTCCAATCAATTAAAATGTTCTGATGAGTAAAACACAAACTGACCAATGGCCACTCCTGATGCATCTCCAGGTGCCCCAGTTCACATGCCACATGACCAGAACTTAGGAATTGCATACTGCAGGTCCTTCCTCTCCCACAGTGGTGAAACTAGAGCTCATATTAAGAGTTCAGCGTTTTGTGCCAGAAAAAATGTCCCTTCCAAAGACTAAAACGCAACTATAGAAGACAGAATTTCCTATAGGTTTTTCCATAGAAAATGATGGTTCTATTTGAATTTCTCAATGAAACATGGCTCTGTCGGTCAAAGGTGATTTAGTCAAACATTTGTAGAGAAAAATCTTACTTTGTCCAAAGCACGGAGGATCCACTGAAGAGCCCATCCAGTCTTCCGAAGTGGTTGAATCTATTTCCTTATCCTGTTTACAGTAATCTGCCATCCACGATTCCTTGGTACTTATATACTGGTCTAGAAAAAAGTTCCCAAAGATATTTAAGAACAGAAGTAGAAAGGATTGGGTGTTCAAGTCAGATGACTTCAATTCAGCAAAACAAGCTTTTATCGAATGTCTGACTAAATGCTAGGCACCACACTAGATTCTGAGAAAGCTGGTCCCCTGAAGAACCTCATACTCCACTGGAAGAAATTAACATTAACAAAACAACCATCATCACAAAACTATCCCACAACGTGAAAGGAGCTAAAACAAAGATACAAATAAAATGCTATGGGAGCGCACAAGAGGGGAAGACTTATTCTGCTTTGGCAGAAGTGGAAGAATACACACCAAAGCACATGGCAATCTTCAGAGAGGTAAGGACCTTTGTTCTGGGTCTTGAAGAATAGGTAGGGTTACCAATAGGATTAGGGATACAGGGACATTCCAGGCAGAGAGAACAGCATATGCAAAGACTTCAAGACATGAAAGTACACGGCACATTTAGGGAACACTGAATACTTTGGTGTGACTTGGTACAACATACTGGGGTATAGGGACATAGCAAAGAAGTCTAGAAAAGAGAACAGCTTGCTTTGTGAAGAGCATGACATGCCATGCTGAGGGGCAGGGTTTGGAGACAGAAAGACCAGTTAGGAAGCTATTTAAAAAACCACCAAACTCAGGAGGCTGAAATCCAGCTGACAACTGTCCAGGAGTGGTTTTACTTTTTTGAGAGGAGAATTATAACGGGAAGAGCAAAATAATTACACACCACACTTGGATAAAGACCTTTTATACTAATTAAAGCACTACACTTTTTATTTATTTTTTAAATTAATTTTTATTGGAGTATAGTTGCTTTACAATGTTGTGTTAGTTTCTACGGTACAACAAAGTGAATCAGCTATACGTATACACACATCTCTTTTTTTGGATTTCCTTCCCACTCAGCCATAAAAAGGAATGAAATTGGGTCATTTATAGAGTACTACACTTTTTAAAACAAGAATGATTAGTTTCTGTTTTTCAGCTCCAATATTTAGCTACAGAAATGATATTTATTTAAACAGGTCACAGCAATGTTTCTGGGTTTCAGCACAGTTTTAGGAATAAGGAATTAAAGGTTAAAAACAACCAGTTTTACCACTGACAGAATGTTTTTTGGAAGGTATTCTTAATTAGACATTTTTAATTAGATACTCATCAGAAATATCAATAGAACTCTTGTGAGGTTAGCTCTCGTTTACTGTAGCTTTTCAAAGAAGAGTCCCAAACTTTATTTAAACTTCCAGATGAACAGATTATGTAAGAAATGACATGGGGACCAAAATAATATGGAAGAATCATGAGATCAATTCACTATTACATTGGTGAAATTAATGAAATGTGTAAAGGTAAAACAGTGGTTTTAAAATCTGGGGATCAATAAACTTACAGTCTCATTTCACTATACATTCTCTCCACCTTAGTCGGACATGGAATAAGCCAATGAATATTCTATGAGCCTCAACCCAACACATACACTGAAGGAAGTTCATAGGTTTCCAATATAGTATGCCCTCCATATCTGTGGGTTTTGCAGCGGATACAGAGGGCCAACTGTATTCATTGTACTAGGCCATGTTACTACAAGGGACTTGGGCATCCACAGATTTGGGTGGGGGTGGGGGGGTGAGGGGTATGGGGTGTGGTGCTGGAACCAATCTCTTTGGATACCGAGGCACAACTGTAGTATGTGTAATCTATCACTCAGAGATAACTACAGTGTTACAAAAAATCAGATCCTGTAGATTAGTAACTCAAAGAGTTGAGTGTAGTTTTCATAGTGAAAGCAGGCACAACCTGACTGTATAATGTTACTCTTCTTTTGATATAAAGACAAGTATAGAGACAAGATTCTGACACACTACATCGAATCCAGGAATGTACATTTCAGTGTTGTCAAAGAAACTTTCAGAACACACACCATTAGCTTGGCAACCCTTTAACTCAGTGATTTTCAGAGTTAGGTCAACATGATACTCGATGGGAACCAGCACAAGCAACCTACCCTGCTACAGACAATCAAAATTATACCTTTCAAGAATTATTCTGTGAATAGTATGAGAGAAATGAATCTAAACTCACTTCTAGGACATTGAATAAGTCCCAGTGACCAAGCATCATGGGGAGAAAGTTCGTCATGGACATGAATGTTTCCCATGTAGCCTAAGCTCCTGCTTGATCACTGAGAGGATTAATATGGGATGCCACCTCCAGAGCTATGGGTGGAGAAGCATTATGAGGCCAGGTTAGGGTTTATCAGGAAAGCAGCCATGATGAGTAAACTGTCTGGTATGGGCCCAAGTATTTGCTAAACCAGGATTAACAGTCTTCCAGACAAGGCACTTACACACAGAAAGGTACCAATGTTCTAAAGACAGCTTTCCACTCACCAGTTAGTACGGAGGTGATATTGATATCCAAACGGTGTTTGGCCTTGGCTTCCAGCTTCAGCCGAGGAGGATGGAGACGACTAGCTGCCTGTTGTTGCCAGGATACAGAGCACGGCCAGGGCTCAATAAATGGCTCCCAGCCTAAAAGAACACAGGAAATAAGACATCTGCTCAGCAGATATCAAGAGTTTACAGGGGAACACCATTCACAGATGCTCAGCAAGGACACACTAGAGCTAATAGCTTTCTATTTCCAACTTGATTTCACAGTGGAAACACCATCTTTAGCTGCAGGTCACCTTACAAATGTCTGTGCTGTCTCAAGGACATGAGTACAAGAGCACACATGCACCCCAACCATGGTCTCCCAGAGGTGGGAGGAAGGAAGGCAAGGGGTATGTGCCCTCTTCTATTTAAGAGCGGGCAGGACCTGTTTTTGATACATTCAAGTAGAAAAAAGTGTCTCAGACTCAGGTTGGAAAAATAGTGTCAGCGGCTGAAGTAACTATTAAATTTGATTACCCTGCTTACATCAAGAACCCATTGGCTGAATAAATAGGTATACTTGAAATGCATTAACTTAAATTTTTCCAAATTTTTATTTTAAAACGTGTCGTATGTACAAAAGTTATATATAAACAACATGTATGTATGGTGTAAAGAATAAAATGACTGCAAACACTCACGTACTCACTATTCAGCTTAACAGAAAATTATACGTGCCTTTGAAGCCCCTGAGTACCACTGCCCGCCAAACCTCTTCCACCCGACTCCAAGTAACCATTAGCTTGAATTTTTAATCATTTCCTTGCTCTTTATACTTTTACCACCTATGTATACATTTCTTAAGAATACATAGTTTGTCCTGTTAGGGATCTTCACATAAACAGAATCCAACAGTGTGTATTCTTTTTTTTTTTTCATTTATTTATTTATTTGGCTGCATCGGGTCCTAGTTGCAGCACACGGGATCTTTGTTGTGCTGCCCCACAGCATGTGGGATCTTAGTTCCCCGACCAGGGGTCGAACCTGCGTCCCCCGCGTTGGAAGGGGGATTCTTAACCACTGGACAACCAGGGAAGTCCCTGTGTGTATTCTTTTGCAAGTTTCTATTTTTGCTCAATAGCATTCTTTGAGATTCACTCACGTTGATGCCATGTAGCTGTGGTACATTATTTTCACCACTGAACTGTAATCCACTTATGAACGAACCATAGTTTATTTATCTATTCTACTGCTAAGAGACATTTCACTTGATTCCAGTTCTGCCGCTATTAGGAAGACCACTCTGGAAGCAGACTTGTACTTGTTTCCTAGTACTCATAGACAGGAGATTCTCTAGGGTACAGGTCTAGAAGAAGTATATTGAAGGATTGCCGAGTATCCTTCTAAGTCATGTCAAACTGTTTTCCAAAGTGGTTGTCCCAATTTACAATTCTGACGCAGGAAATAAGAGTTCTGGGGCTCATATCTTCACCATATTTAGTAGTGCCACACTTCCTTTTTGCCAATCCTTTGGGTGAGAAAAATGGTATCTCACTGTAGTTTTAAAGACAACTTTTCAAGGCCAGTTCATTTTTAACAGTTTTCTAAATACACTCCATTGGCCATAGATGAGGCGATTTACCAATACAAATCCAATCTAACATGCAGCATAATGTCAATACATTCATCTCCTCACACCATTTAGCACTAGTGACCTGAATGTGTTCATGCAACTTTAAAAGTAAGCAATATTTGCTCTGGGAAAATAAATGATTCTCAAAAAAATAGCTACCACATGCCCTGTAAAACTTTCTCTAAACTAGCAAGGCTTGGGCCATTATTCTAAAGTTAAACATTTTGAACAATTAGGAAATAAGAGTGTTGCCTTTAAGTGAATCCAGATCAGAGAGGGGAGAATGTTAACTAACATATAAAATCGAATGTGACACGTACTCTAGAACAATCAGCAGCAGCACAACACACGGGAAGCTTAACTTTCCAATGACATCAAGGGAGCAACCCCTCTTCAACACAACTTGGTTTACTCCACCCACACCTACGAAGAACTCTCTTAAGGCAAAGAACATCGCAGCTCAAACTATTCAGCCCTGATACAGGATGGTTCCTGAATGTCCATCTGTATAGGTCCTTACCTTGGTCTTTCCAATGGAAGGAAAGAAACCTGAAAACGCCTTGTAGTATATCCAAGTTTATGTCTCTGGAAGAACAGCTTGCCCTGATCAACTGTGTCCTACTCTAGGGAGTAGGTATGGCAGGTTATACATTATCACTGACTCAGTACTCTTCTAATGAGACAAACAGTCCAATAGGGAGTGAGGAGGTCTGAAGTTTAAAATGCTTATGGGCTTAAATCTCACTTGAAATTTAGCTACCATCAGGGCCAGACAAATGATCCTTCACAATTGAGCAATTTCATGTTCTGAAATGAGCCAAACTCCAGGATGAAAAAGAATTAACTACCAAAACTTCTTTTTAAAGAATTCAGTTGTGACTTATCAAATATAGTCTTAGAAATATGAAAAATCTGCCATCTTTTGTGCTTGTGCAAGTCACTTATTTTTCATCTTCCCCCGTCCTATCCCACCCCTTTGCCTCAGGTAAAATTTATGTAGAAATAGGCCCAGGCAAATGTCGAAGTGTATTTTTTAAATCCCATGATAATTACACTGACCTGAAAGAGCACGGTTATAATAATCTCCAGAAAGGGTGAAGTGGGCATAGCCTTCAGGGCTAGTTCTTACATGCTGCAGAAAATTCAGACCTGCAATGAAAGCAAATCTTACTGCAGTGGTAGGGCGGGAACAACCAAAACTTTCTTTTGCTGACAAATCATATAAAAGAGATGTTAGAAAAACAAACACATAGATACAGAGAACAGAGTAGTGGTTACCAGAGGGGAAGAGACAGGGGTGAGAGCAGGGGTGATCAACTGTATGGTGATGGATAGAAACTAAATTTTTGGTAGTGAGCACACGGCAATGTATACAGAAATGGAAATATAATACTGTACACAAGAAACTTATATAATGTTATAAACTGATGTTACCTTAATAAAAATAAAACAAAGAGATGCTAGTTATAGCTACCACTGATGATCTTATAGGAGAACACATAGCTGTATCAAAATTTGATATTTTGTTGATCATGGTTTTCTTCTTTAATAAATTCTGATTTTTAAAAATACTCCATTAAAATATCATTTATCTTAATTACTGAGTTTTGTGGTACCCCTTTAAATGTTGTGAATGAAGTAAATGCCTCATTTGCCTCCCCACCAATCCCAGCCCCAGCATCCAGGTGTATCTCAAGCCTGTGGGAACATTAAAAAACATATTTCTACCTGAATATCTGAAAAGAAGGTAGAGTAATGAGAACAGTCATGCTTTCGTAAATATTAGCTCAAAATTTCAAGGTTACCGTAGAAAAATAAGAAATAATTATTTTCCGCAGAAAAGATACTCATGGAAACAGTCAAAATTCCAGTTGTTAGTTTCAATCAAGTGGCCCTTGTGGTGCCTAGAAGCACAGGGAAAAGGAAAATCTCCACAATGTGTAAAAGGTCAAATTAAATCCCTAGAACCAACTTTTCCTTGAAGGGAAAAGAGGCTAGCAAGATCAAAACAAAAGAAAATTAAAAGTAAACACAGCAGTGAGATTCTCCTTTACTCTCCTCAGAAGCGTCATCTGACACAGCTTGCAAAGATGCGATTGAGGATAAAGCCCTCCTGCCCTGGTCTCCACTCTGCTGAAGGACGGCTCTCAGGTGAATAGGGTTTCACCTCCTACCCGGCCTACGGAGGAGACTCTGGCGAGCCTCTGTGTTTTTTAGTTGTCAAAAGACATACAGCTTGGAAACATTACTTTCTAAGCTTATCTTTTAAATCCCTTTAATAACAGTACTCCCCTACAGTCTTTAGATACACGAAAAGATAAACAAAATGGAGAGATCAGGGATTATTTAACTAGAGCTGTTAATAGAACAGAAATTTCATCAATGACAATTTCTATTATTCCCAAGCCATGGTCTGAAGGCCACATATGGCAAATAAATACACGTTTCTTTAAAATACAGATAATGGAAAGCATATGTAAAACCATCATCTAGATTTCTCCCATTCTATTAAGTACGGGAGAGCATGGACAACATGAAGAAAAGACGGCGGTTCACTGCACGTCTTCTCGATGAACCTGGGGGTCGGGCGAGCACTCACGGGAGAAGGTGAGCTCAGCGAGAGGGACATCGCAGTCCATGCAGTCGTCGATGAAGCATATGCACACGCTCTCAGCTTTCATCTCCACACCCGAGATCAACCGTGCCGGCGCAGCCACCTGGCTCTCTCGGCTGTTAGAGGCCAGGGAAAGAGACGTCAGGGGTTCAGCATTCTTGAACAACCAACTTGCTGCCTTTTTCAGTTGACCTGCAAAGAAATTAAAAGGTGATCAGTTCAATCTGTTCCCACAGCTACTCAAGCAAATCAGAGAGGAAACAGAGAAATACATCTGATAGAGACCTACTGGACAGCCCGAGAGAACCTTAATGCCAGACAGACATAACAAAGAAAAATCAACACAGTAATAGGAATCCTGCTCTTTAGCAAACAGAACAAGGCCCTCTTTGCTGCACACCTCCGCTCAAGTTTACGGCACCTTTCATGGCCTGGCTCAAAATGTCTCCAGGAAGCCATCCTTCCTCTACTGTGACATCTGTTGAAGGAGAGGAGAAAAGAGGAAAGGAGAGGATCCAACATTCCAGGTGCCACTCGGTACTGTAATACTTAATCCTCCCTATGTAGTCTTGCATATCCTGATGTGCTGCTTTGTTAAATGTTCTCAAATGTCTTACGTTGTACATACTTTGTCTTCTCAACCATGTGTGTAATATAAAACTATTAAGTAACACCCCCTGAACACAACCAGATTGCTAAAGCTAAAAAAGAACAGAACAGAAAAAAGAAAAGCAATGCAACCCCACACTTACAAATTACCAGAGGCCAGTGCATGTAACAGTGGTAAGTGGTTAAGGGCATGGGCTTTGGAGCAAGATGGCCTGGCTTCTGATCTTGGCACTTACCAGATGTTGGATCTTGGACAAGTTACTTGATCTCTCTATGCCCGACAGCACCCGCTTACAGGACAGACATGAGGAGGAAACAAATGAGTACGCGGGAAGTTCTCAGATCAGAGCCTGGCATATAACAAAGGCTCTATAGACATTAGTTGGTATTATCATCTTCATTATTGATGGAAATAAACCTTAGTTACTAAAAAAATAAAAATTAAAATCCAAAAGGCTCTTAGAAATTTTTCTAATGCGTTTCAATTGTTAAAGAAAGAGTAGGGGCTTCCCTGGTGGCGCAGTGGTTGAGAGTCCACCTGCCGATGCAGGGGACACGGGTTCGTGCCCCGATCCAGGAAGACCCCACATGCCGCAGAGCGGCTGGGCCCGTGAGCCAGGGCCGCTAAGCCTGCGCGTCCGGAGCCTGTGCTCCGCAGCGGGAGAGGCCACAACAGTGAGAGGCCTGCATACCTCAAAAAATATATATATTTATTACAGAATTCTGTATGATAATGAAAGAATGAAAAACAACTTAAGAATGGTTAAATCATAATGTATCCTCTGATCAATGTAAAAAAATCAATGGAAAAAAGTTTACAAATAATTTTAATGACATGGGAAGATGCTATTAATTATATATTATAATAAAATTGTAATTTATAATTCTATAAAATTGTATTTGCAATACGATCTACCAACATGTATGATATTACGTGTTTGTGTGTGTGTATACACACACACACACACACGTGTGTTGGATACATGGGCATACCTCGTTTTATTGCACTTTGCTAATACTGTGCTTTTTACAAATTGAAGATTTGTGGCAACCCTGTGTGGAGCAAGTATACTGGCACCATTTTCCAATAGCATTATTTAATTAAGATATGTACATTTTTAAGACATGCTACTCACACTCAACAGACTACAGTATAGTGTAAACGTAACTTTGATATGTACCGGAAAGCCAAAAAACTTGTATGACTCGCTCTATTGCGATATTTTCTTTATTGAGGTGGTCTGGAACTGAATCCCCAATATCTCCAAGGTCTGCCTGTATACAGTACATAGAGAAATAAAAAGAGAGAACATACATGGAAGTATCAAGACTGGGAAAAAATACAGCTTTTGCTGTATCTCTGATTTGAAGAGAAAGGGGAACAAAGAGGGAGGTGGAAAGGTAGTGTGATGCAGTGGAAAGAACACGGGCACACCTGGCTTTAAACCCATCCCAGCCCCGCATTAACAGGTGGCCTGAGACGAGTTTATGTACCCTATCTGAGCCGGTTTCTCCAACTGGAGTGAGGGTAATAATGCCTGTCTCCAAGGGTATGAGGATTCAACAAGAAGCAGGACTAGGCCCAGAGGAGCTCAATAAATGGCTATGCCTACCAGCATCACTGCCATTACCACTCCCACTAGCAACAGTGCTAACATCTACAGAGCACGTGCTGTGTGTCAGGTACCTTCTCATGTCCTTTGCATAGAGTGACTTCTTTATATCAAACCTCTGAGGGATGTCCTCTTATCCTCACTCTACAGATAAGGAAGCACGAGTACAGAGACATGAAACTTGCCCAAGTCACAAACAAGTAGCCAGCAGGTGGCAGAGTAAGGATCTGAAGCCAGGCAGTCAGCTCCAGAGCCCACAGCCACGTCCGTAGGGGCTTCCCTGGTGGCGCAGTGGTTGAGAGTCCACCTGCCGATGCAGGGGACACGGGTTCGTGCCCCGATCCAGGAAGACCCCACATGCCGCAGAGCGGCTGGGCCCGTGAGCCAGGGCCGCTAAGCCTGCGCGTCCGGAGCCTGTGCTCCGCAGCGGGAGAGGCCACAACAGTGAGAGGCCTGCATACCTCAAAAAATATATATATTTATTACAGAATTCTGTATGATAATGAAAGAATGAAAAACAACTTAAGAATGGTTAAATCATAATGTATCCTCTGATCAATGTAAAAAAATCAATGGAAAAAAGTTTACAAATAATTTTAATGACATGGGAAGATGCTATTAATTATATATTATAATAAAATTGTAATTTATAATTCTATAAAATTGTATTTGCAATACGATCTACCAACATGTATGATATTACGTGTTTGTGTGTGTGTATACACACACACACACACACGTGTGTTGGATACATGGGCATACCTCGTTTTATTGCACTTTGCTAATACTGTGCTTTTTACAAATTGAAGATTTGTGGCAACCCTGTGTGGAGCAAGTATACTGGCACCATTTTCCAATAGCATTATTTAATTAAGATATGTACATTTTTAAGACATGCTACTCACACTCAACAGACTACAGTATAGTGTAAACGTAACTTTGATATGTACCGGAAAGCCAAAAAACTTGTATGACTCGCTCTATTGCGATATTTTCTTTATTGAGGTGGTCTGGAACTGAATCCCCAATATCTCCAAGGTCTGCCTGTATACAGTACATAGAGAAATAAAAAGAGAGAACATACATGGAAGTATCAAGACTGGGAAAAAATACAGCTTTTGCTGTATCTCTGATTTGAAGAGAAAGGGGAACAAAGAGGGAGGTGGAAAGGTAGTGTGATGCAGTGGAAAGAACACGGGCACACCTGGCTTTAAACCCATCCCAGCCCCGCATTAACAGGTGGCCTGAGACGAGTTTATGTACCCTATCTGAGCCGGTTTCTCCAACTGGAGTGAGGGTAATAATGCCTGTCTCCAAGGGTATGAGGATTCAACAAGAAGCAGGACTAGGCCCAGAGGAGCTCAATAAATGGCTATGCCTACCAGCATCACTGCCATTACCACTCCCACTAGCAACAGTGCTAACATCTACAGAGCACGTGCTGTGTGTCAGGTACCTTCTCATGTCCTTTGCATAGAGTGACTTCTTTATATCAAACCTCTGAGGGATGTCCTCTTATCCTCACTCTACAGATAAGGAAGCACGAGTACAGAGACATGAAACTTGCCCAAGTCACAAACAAGTAGCCAGCAGGTGGCAGAGTAAGGATCTGAAGCCAGGCAGTCAGCTCCAGAGCCCACAGCCACGTCCACTATAAAATCCTGTGTCTCATTATTACTGGCCCAAGATTATCTTCAGCCCACAGAAAATCATGGAGGGTCTCCAAAACACACTCCAGCTCATGGAAATATAAACATTATCAAACATTACCGTTTATCAAGATAAACAGCTGATAAAGGAAAGCCTTATTCAAATTACCTTGACACACCAAGAGAGCTTTGCGGCAGTCATCCATGCCAAACCCCAGCTCCTGCAGTCTAGCCAGTTGTAACTCTAGGGGGAAAAAATGGTATATATATTTTTGTAAGTAATTCAATGTAAATTAACCCACAGACTAATTCAAGCAAAAAAGAACCAAAAAAAAACAAGAAAAGAAATTCAGAAACTGGGGACTCAAACACTGCACTGCTATAGGCAAAAGTAAGCTCCTAATTAGAATTTATCAACTGTACCCTGAAATTTTAAAGTCTTTTCCCTATATTGGCTGTCTTTTAAATGCTTACAACTGAAACTTAGTATTATTATCCATATAACTTTGGAGGAAAACTTGGAAGTTTAAAGCTAAACCTTAGCATTATCTGTATCTCTGGAAGAAACTGTAAAAGGAAAAATACTGTAGGCTAGAACAGTTGATTTGGGCTGTTTATTTTTAAATTAAAAAAAATTAGACAGTCATACTTATGACCTACAATTATACTTAATGACACAATTATACCCTGAACGATTTAACTGTGCAAAAGAAAATCTGAAAAGTTAAAAAGAAGGGGAGTTTTGGGAAGACTGAGTGGGTTTTATGGCTAATACCTACCCAAGACAGGGTCTAAGGTGTGTCTCGTCCCTTCTCTGATTTCCTCTCCCCTTCGAGATGCACCAGGAAGGTAACTGCTGAAGGAATTAGCATCCAGGGCCACTGTGTCTGGTACTGCAGCATTAGCTTGCTCTGGGATGGATTTTGCAATGGCAAGAAACAGCTGAACATCATTATAGGAGAGTCTGATATCCAGGGCCTGTAACTGAATCTAACAAAATTTAAAAGGTGGCAGTTTTTAAAGTTGCACTTGCTTTTGTGTCCACACCTCTTACAGGTATCACTCTAATTCAAGTTCTAGAAATCCAACAGACATTTCTCATTGGGAAGACAGGGGAGATCTTGAAATTAAGCATTAATAGCCATGAGGTAAAATGTCTCAGCTGTGAGGTCAAATGTCACAAAACTGTACCAAATAAAAAATACTAAGCAAGGAAAATTACTAGAGCACTTCAGTAGAATGATTTTCAAACAAGCATATTAATCATCAAAGCAGAGAATCAGAGAATGGCTCTGGTGGAGACAGGATCACCTACTAGCAACACTCTGTTAATCCATTTTGCTTTGATCTATTTAATTTTTTTAAATCTCTGACCACCCAACAAAATTGATCTCTCCTTTATTCAAACAGAACTTTAAATGAGTCATGTTCCACATTAACATTTCTGAAAATCTGGTCTTCCTCAGTCAACAGCAACTCAGCTACCACCGGTAAAAGCAGTACAGACACCAACACAAGACCACTTTAAAATGGGATGTCTGTTTGAAGTCTGGGTATAGTGCTTTATTTATTACTTATTTTTCATTTTTCTTTGAAGCCCGAAAATCAGAATGCCTTTTCTCTCTCTTTCAAACCTCCTATGGTTCAGATGGATTACTAATTAATTATTCCCCCTCTACCAAAGAAATAAAACATCAAAGTCTTAAGCCGTCCTTTGCCTGGCTTCACCTGCTCTGCTTCTCCTCCCCTCTCCTCCTCACTGCCCTATAGACTTCTTTCTTCTAGTGAGACCTCCCTCGGTCTCAGGTCTGCTGGGCCATTTCTGCCCCTGACTCTGCTGCTTCCTAATTTGGAATGCTCTCCTTCTCGGCCTGTTTACATGCTACCCCTCTGATCAGACTCACTTTTAGCTTCACTCACAGTCAATATTCCTAACTGTGCTTTCGGTAAAGTTTTATAGAACTTCAAGATCACACCAGACAATTAAAAGGTCTTTTATCCTCCACAAGACAGAAAGATCTTCTAGGGCAGAGACAGTGTCATATTTATTTTGTATTTGCTGAAGTAACGAAAATGTTGTTGAGTTTGGCAGAGTAAGTAAGTAGTTCAAGCAAAGGAAAGTGTTTGAGAGTGTCTCAGTGTGTTACACAGATTTGTCATCATTACCTCTAAGACAGGTGGGAAGTCTTCACTATTGAATGCATCCATCAATCCTGAACTATTCTGATAAGAAGAATTCCCCACCAGCTCCACTTGAATTTGTACTGGATCAACAATTGAAAGAGCTGTGTCTTGCTCATTTCCTAGTCGGCATGAAAACACCTAGAGAATGAAATGCAATATGGCAAGAATTAATGTCTGATTTAGGAAGAGTCTAACCATCAGGAGAAAAAAGACTATCTCAGAAGCACTCAGCCCTATGATATCAAAAAATCCATAACAACCACTGAAATGAACATTGTGAAGAGGGAGGCTGATGCTCTCACCCACTGCCAGGAACACAGTGGTTCGTCCGTGGGAAAGGCAGTTTAGCAATATGTAACAAGAGGCTTAAAAATATCACACCCTTTGATCCAGTAATCCTACTTCTTACTAGGAACTAGCCCAAGGAAATAATGCAAAACATAGAAAAATTCACTGAACCAGTATTTAACAGCTAATCAAAAAATTAAGAGCAACCAAAGTTTTATCACATCTACTCGGTGGAATATTTTGTGGCCATTTAAAAGGAACAGTTTAAAAGACCATATGAAACATAAGAAGACAGTTACAATATAGTTTATGTGAAAAAGCAGCCCAATCAAAATAATATTACACCATAACTATAAGGAAAGAAACACATCAAAATGTCAAGAGAGATTATGTAAGGGGGGATAGGTGATTTTTTTCCCCTCCCCTTCCCTAATTTTATGTAATATAGCTGTTACTTTCACAATTGAAAATAAATACATTAATTATTGAACCTAGGTGAAAGGGACACAGGGGTTCATTATATTATTCTGTTTACTTTGTGTATGTTTGAAATGTTCTATAATAATAAACAAAAACATATTTAGGGGGAGAGAAAAGGGAGGGAGGACTCCCATTCTAGGACCAAATTATGTTGCACGCTCAAGAAGACAGAAGAAAGCATCGCTTTAGTCTCCCTTGCTCCCTCCCCGCTTTTTGGCATTTTCTAGTGCTACTGAAAAACATGCGACACCAAAGTCCTCTGCTGTATTCGAGACAACTCATTTTGCTTTCTTTATAAGTTCTCCCCCAATGATGTATTAGGCTTGTCTTAAAATTCAGATCCAATTGTGCTGCCTAAAGAACAAGATTGAAAGGAATTTCCAGGAATCTCAAATATTTTGCCATGTAGTTTTTCTAAGGCTTTGGAGCAGGAAAGTTTCATTTTCCTTTTTCCTTCAGGGGCTTCTGCTACACAAAACCCAATTGTACCTGACAGTTCATTAATTAATCACTAAACCTTTCCATTCAAAGCTAGTACTGTGGTGGCTTGAAAAGCAGACAAATCGCAATTTCATGACCAACTCACATCACACCAGCCTGCAAATCCCTCCTCTCACACTGAGGTTTCTTCACATGAGAGAAACAAGTAGTAGAGAAATAAAATCTCTACAGGTTTTATTCAGCTATTTCTGACCAGAAAAAAAAAAAAAAGTTCCATATGCTGCTGACAGTGAAAATAATTTTTGTTCGTTCAACCTCTGAAATACCACTGGAAAGAACTGGGCATGAAAAAGCTTAATCATAGTGGGAAGGAAATGATGAGTATCCCTGACCAAATATTCTAATATTCTAACAAGAGGAATGTTATCTGAGATCAGTGACTTAAGAACATTTGACAGAGATAATAATCTACCTCGTTTCTCCTTCTGTCTCCACACATCCTGGCTTAAAATGAGGCAGGGCAGTTTTTGCTTAACATTGTATAATGTAATTTTCTGGCTACAAAAGCCATCCCAGTGCAAATTAGCTCCTTCATGAGATCAGATCAGAGCCACAAGCACCTCTATTAGAGACTCAGTCCTTTAGGTCAGGCCTGACTCTCTAGACGTACCCTTTTATAGATCAGATATTCCCAGAAGGATAAAACAGAAAGTCCTTAACACTTTTATAGACAAGTTTCCATGACCATAAAGCCCTAGGTCTTCAGAGGGACAAGCACTCAACGTGGGGAAGGGGATACAGGAGAAACAAGGACCCCTTCCTCACCTTCACAATTCGCCAGGGCCTAGACCTGCAGAACTAGAGGACACGACAAGGAGCCCGGCGTGGTAATGGGGACTAGAAGAGTTTCCTCGAACTTTCTGAGGAAGGGTGGGCGAGAGAGAAAGAGGTAGAAGTACCTCCACACATTCACAGCCTGACACTGGGGGACTGAATTCACACATTAGAATAACCTGGTAGATCTGAGGAGAAAATGAAGAGAAGAGGACAAGGGCCCTCCAATCCCATTAATTATTTCCCTGAGTGAAAGTTTAGGAGGTAAAATTCTCCTCCAGATGCTTTTCTCTTGAGCCAAACATTTAGTGTTTCAATCAACACACAGACTTCTTACCTCAATGCCAAACAAACTTCCTGAAAAGGGCCGATCGACAAACCGGGGCTTATAGGTGAGCACTGTGGTGCCTTTGAGAATAATGGCGTTGGTATCGAAGCAGGACACATCTTCAACGACCACAAACTCCGTGCCTGGAAAGGACGGCATTGTCAACTAAGCCAAAGCTGTGAAGTGGAAAGCAGCAGGCTGTCGCAAACCAGGCAGCACATTTACTGGCTGGGGGGCTGACACATCGGCCAGAAAGATGTGTTCTGCAGGATGCCTGCCGACACTCTGCTTCACTCCCACCCCGAACAAGTTCTCTGTGTCTGGCCAGCCACAGCTGAGCTGACAGAGCACTGCACAGGCAGAAAAGACTGGGATGCAGTTTCTCTCTTTAGCATACAGTTTTAAGCTAGGTCTCCTGGGAGGCAAAACAGACATTCAGAAGCTCCCTCGCCAAATGACGACCTGTTTTTAAAATCCCAGGAAGTAGATTCAGATACTAATGTTGGTTAGGCAGCATAAAGCACTAGATCATCTATGTTGCTGTTTAAGTTGTTTACAAAGAATGTGGACTAATTTAATGTAGACTTTTTTAAATTAGTAGATACACAGTTTTCTATTCAACTGTACATGGCAAATTTACTTTTCGTTTTCATCAAAAAACATGTATAAATTGAACTTTTGAAACTAAATCCACTTCAAGTGCAGACTGCTCTCCAGCTTCTTCCAAACCACTGAGCAGTAGATAGGGTACATCACAGACATAACAATAAATACACACACATGTACAGATGTACTGTTAAGAGTCTACTAGTTAACAAAAACTGTAGTAAATCTGTTTGTAAAGGGAAATATTCTTTTTGTAAAGAAAGTAACAATCCCCTCTCTTATTTATCTTCTAAACTGAGATTTTCACATACCACCTTTGCTTAAACTCCATAAGGTACATCTGCTGGGGCCCTAGAGATCAAACAGAAAATTGAAGCCAGATTTAACACTGGGAAAAAAGACCACTGCCCAGGTGGGTACTCAGGCCAGACATATGCATTAGGGCGGCAGAGGAGAGGGTCTAGATCCTGAAGCCCAGTGTGGGACAGCTCAGTGTGGGCCAGGCAATCCCACCTGGAAACAGAGGTCAGGAACTTTGACACCTGTTGGTCTGCAAAGGATGCAAACATGTAAGAGTGCTCGTGTCAAAATACAGAGGCAACAGAAAAGTCATTCTGTAAGACACGTATGGAGCCTAATAACCAAACTAAGAATCAGTGACTCACAACTACATATACTTACCTGTTACATTGACCTTCACCTCCAGGTGCCTTTCAGTAGACACAGGAAGGGAAGACCGTTTGGTAACTACTCCACTTTTCACGGTTTTGGGAATTACAGCAGATTCGCTGCTAGAGTTACGGTGGCGCGAAGGAGTAACTTTAGTTTGCTTCTTAATATCACTGGGGGTGTGGAGAAAATCGTGCACTAACAGCAGCCAGTCAAATATGAGAAACACACGGAGATTGTTGAGAACTACTGTGAAACAGGAGGAATCCTTTGTAGACCTACAAGAAGGAAGATCATAAAAATAAAATAGGAAAAGAGAAATATGATATTTCATTAACCTGCAAATATGTGACTCAATTGGGGCAGGGGGTACTCCAGAATTTTCTAAACTGAACTTTGAGTATCAATAAACTCTGAATCCGGGTTTAATAAAATATTCAGTGTATGTTTTCAGAAGTCAGTCAGATTCTTCAACAAAAAGGAATACGCTATAAGAAAGCAATAGAGTGCATGTCGTCCAGCAGTTCCCAACCAGGGGTGATTCTGTCCCCTGGAGACATTTTTGCCACAACTGAAGGGGTTCCTACAGGCATCTAGGCATCTGGTGGGCAGAAGTCAGGGACGAGGCTAAACATCCCACAACGTACAGGAGAGGCTCCACAACACGGAATGTTCTAACCCACCATGTCACCAGCGCTGAGGCTGAGAAATGCCGGTGTAGTAGGAAGAGCACAGGCTTAAATCTTGTCACTTATAAGCTGTGTTATCTTGGGTAAGCCACCTACCTTCTCTGAGCCTGCTTCCCCACTTATAAAATGAGAAATAATAACACTGTAAGAGATAAAGCGCCAGGCACATAACAGGTTCGAAAAATGTCAGTTCCCTTCCCTACAGGCTGTTTCTAGAAGATCAATGAGGCACTCTTTCTTTGATGTCTAGGATCACTTCTTTATAAACATCCAATTTACATACTAGTATAAAATGGTTTTTCTAGCTGGAACCGGCCTGAAAGCCCAGATCTTTTAGCCAAAGAGGGCAGACAAATAAGACGACATTTACTGTGGGTGTTAACCCCAAGCGCCCTAGAAGTAGAGATGCGGGAGAAGGAGAGAGAGTATTAGTTTTGTTGTCCTCATTACCCCAAATTCTATATTTGAGGTGAAATATAGAATTATAGGCCAAGGAGGACTCTCAGGCCTGGCCTCAAACCATGGTGTGGTCAGGGGCTTATCCAGGCCCTGTTAGTATATCAATAGGCAGAGATGGGTGAGATAGAAGAAAGATGGGCTAGGGACACCCCTATAGAGTTTTCTGGGTTGAACTTTGTTCTATGAGCCCAAAATCACTTCTGGGGCTCTGCTTCACATACCTGCTTCCCAGTCCTAAAAGGGGCTTCTATTCAGGAAAAGCTGATTTGGAGGTATTTTTAAGGCTGGCTTCTCTAGGCTCTTATTTCTCCTAAACCTGGCTCTCTGCCTCTCGAAAAAGGGCACAATGGTGCATGTCTCCTTCATACAGACACAGCATTTTTCACAGAAACACTTTACCCTTTTGTAATAGAGAAAAAATGTTGCCCTCGGTAAAAATTTTTCCACCCCATTTTGAACACAGATCGTAAGAGCTATGAACTAACTGGAAAAGTCAAAGTGTGTCTGATCCCTTTTCTGGAAAATATTTCAAGCCTTTAAACACTGTGAAGTGATTTATATTTGACACACAAATTCCCAACAGAAGAGCAATTCTTCTTGAGACACAGAAGGCGTTCAAAAGTTCCAATCAAGAGAACATTTTAACCCTCTCACTAACGATGCTATTTCTGTTAGCAAGAGCCAAGGTGTAGGACTTTATTATTAGCCTCCAAGAAATTATACACCTTTAGTACATAAATATATTAATATTTTAAGGCTCCTTCTACATTAAAAATATGATAAGTGGGACAACTAGATGATATTTAGGAAGCCAGATCAACAACAAAGCAAACCCAAAAAGAAACTTTCTGCAGATGGGCCAAAGAGCAATACATGCAAGCCTCCTGTTCAAATAAACATCATCTTCAAACAAAGGAACTGCAAATCACAGCCAGCTTATCATCTGACTACAGTCAGGCCAATCACTAAAATGTGGTAGGCCTGACAACTGTTAGAAAAGACATGGGCTTTGAAATCAGAGGCCCAAGCCCAAGTCTGAGTTCTGACTACTTCACTCACTGGCTGTGTGATCTCAGAAGAGTTATTTAACCCCCTCCAAGCTTCTATATCGGTATCCGTAAAACAGGGAAGAAGTCACCCACTGGACACTTGTGAGAATTAAGTTAAAGGTGGGTAAAGTGCCTGGCCCATGGTGCGGCTCAGTAAGAGGCAACTAGCATTCCTATTACCGAACTTCTTTAAAGTTCATGTAAAAGTTTAAGTATCTACTTTGCTAGACTTCCTAAAGGCATATGGAGATCACGACCCCTCCCTAAAAAAAAAACTCAACCCCGAGGAATTCACTGAACAGCACACTGAAATGTCAGACATATTTAAACATACAAATATAAGAGCAATGTTGATAATTTTTTTTTCCTTTTTTGCCTAACCAAGATATTTTTCCCAGCCTTCTTACTTACTGGTTTATATTTACAACTTATCTGATAACATTAAGCACTAAGAGAATGAAACCAACATCAGTTCCAAAGGTCTCCTTTTGAATCTCTATCGATCAGACCTAATTTTTCAGTTTGCCAGTCTAAGCCCACCTAGTCATAAAATCTTACAGTAGTGTGTCATAAAATAACACAAGCTACATCAGGAATCATCATAACAGCTCCCATCTGTGCCAAGCGGTATGCCAGAATATCTTAAGCATTACCTCCACCCTATGCATGAGGTGAGTCAGGTGGGCACAGTTATTCTTTCCTATTTCATAGAAGATGAAAATGCAGCTGAAAGAGATGAAGGAACTTGTCCTTGGATGCATTACTAGAAAGTGGTAGAGAGAGGTTTGAGCCCAGCTCTATACGATCCCCAAACATGGGCTCTTTCTACACACAACACTGCCTCCCAAAATACCAGGAAGAAAAACATAATCTAGTTCAAAGAGGCTAAAGCTCTTTTTACATGGAGAAGTCAGTCATTAAGACTTGCATGGACAAATCAATAATGCAAGTCAAAACCACTTTCCCTTCTGCTATTTCTACAGACCAAAAGACTTTTATTTTCCCCTTACATAAGCACAATTTCTTCCTTCCCCAAGTCACTTTACATATTAAAACAGTCTACAGCTGGTTAATTTTAAGAATCTGGTTTAAGTCTAAACAACTTTTTTTTCAAGGCAACAGAGACATCTTTTGGCCAATAAATGAAACTGCATGGTTACAGGAATACTAATATACAGTGTGCTGCACTGATACGCCATTATCTATTTATCTTCTCACTGATTCCTTGCTCCTTTGATGTTCTAAAGCCGACGTGGTCTTGGCCCAATGTCCACAGAAGGAAATGTCTTGATAAAGAAAGGCAAAGTCAGGGTCTGGATCTCCTACCTGAAATGCAGTTCGATCTGAATGGATCCTTGGGTAGTGCTGCTGTTCTTAGAGGGCTGAAAGATACAGGTGAATACGTTTGTCATGCCAGGACTGGTCTTCTGCCCAGCATAGCGGGTGTCAAAAGCCATCATGGAATGGGAAACCAAGTTAACGGACTTCGTTTGGTTGGAAAAGCTCTCATAGAGCAGTTTACATTTCTTGAAGTCAAATCTAAGGGAGAAAGCAGACAAGATGTTGAACGCCTCCATTTTACAAAATTATGTACATTTAAGATAAAAGAACAAAATCATAAATATGCCTAAGTTCTATGAAGAAGAATAACTTTCACTCTGAGATCTGTCACTGATTTTAACAGTGTCCACAAAATGGATTTAGTGTCACTTTGCCTTGTATCTCACTTTCCATTTCCAAGGAGATGCTCTTGCCCGTAGGAACTTCGTGAGGAATAACAATACCACGTATTTATTATATACTTGGTTCACTAGCATTCTCATTTCTCACCTAAGTTTTAGTAAGACTATATATTTGTAATAATCCCCAAGGGATAATGAGGGTCCCTTTAGTCCTTCATCTGTCAACTCCTAGCCTGCGTGGAGGATTCTCTCTCCAGAATGTGCTGAATTTTTATATAAGACCGCTAAAGTTTACTGGGAACTGCCACAACAAATAATACTTTTCATACAGAGAAATAATGCAGCTGATGCATCAACAGAAAATGCATCTGGAACTGCCAATGTTTTAATAACAGAGAAAGCTGCAATGGGTAACCCATACAGAATTACTCCACATTGGAAAAAAAACTAATGGCATAACCAGTCATCAGAAAAAACTGCTGGCTCACAAGATAATCAATCTGGGACCCCAGCTCGACCATACCATGTTCTGATCAGCTGAATTAGATACGGGCCTGAATGAATTTTTTTTTTTTTTTTTTGCGGTACGCGGGCCTCCCACCGCTGTGGCCTCTCCCGCCGCGGAGCACAGGCTCCGGACGCGCAGGTTCAGCGGCCATGGCTCACGGGCCCAGCCGCTCTGCGGCATGTGGGATCTTCCCGGACCGGGGCATGAACCCGCCTCCCCTCCATCGGCAGGCGGACTCTCAACCACTGCACCACCAGGGAAGCCCCCTGAATGAATTTTTAAGGGAAATACAACATAGAAGATAGAGTGCTTCCAAGGAAAAATTACTAGACTCGAAGTCCTGTTTTCAAATACTGAACCACTTTTCCAGCCATATGATTGATCTTACACTAGTCAAAAACTCTACCTGGAAAACAGGAGTAATATCTGCTCAACTTTACATGGCTGTCAAGAGATGAAAATGAAAAGATTATCAAGTGTGAAAATACAATGCACTCTTGAGGGTTTTATACCAGTAATCGCAAATTCCTGGCCTACACTAACCAAGAAAATGACATAAATTAGTGAACTGCTGGGTAAGCACATGCCTTATCTAAAGGCTGCCCTAGTTGTTACTCAGTTTCCAGATGCTTCCAATTGAGAACACGGGCCCAATATTGCCAAAGCTTCTAATTTTTCAAAAGCTGAAATCCAAACTTTTTATGTGCAATTCCCCAGTTTTCAAACCTTGGCCAGTTAGGCAGCCATCACTGCTGCTCCAGATAGCTCTGGGGCTCCCCCCACGCAGACACACAGCAAAACTACTTCCTGACTCCTCTGCGCTCCTGTGGGACCACGTTCTAGCCCCACGGGGTTTACCAGGGATTCCAGTGCCATTCAAGACCACTCAGGGCTATTGTTTTTCTTGCTGGCACAGCAAGCTGCTGTCAGTCAGAGTAACTAGAGTGAGCAGAGCAGCCCAAGACCCATAACAGACATGAAACATGAGGAGAAAAAACATCGTCACTGTTCTAAATCACTGGTATTTTGGAGTGCCTGTTACTACAGCCTAACCTCAGCTATCTTGACTGATAGAGACTGATGAATTTAAACTTTTCAAAAGCACTGTGCAGACCAACAAAAAGCATCTTGCAGGCAGACCACATTTAGCTGTGAACCACCACTCTGCAACCTCTGTTCTATGTCAGAGCACAATAGGTGCATTATTTGTATTACCATTACTAACAGTAAAACAGTATAAGTAAAGCCATACCTGGCTAAGGACCCAGCACCTTCTTTTCCTTTTGGATCTTTCAGCTCCAGACTTACATTTACCATATCAATGAGGAAACACATGCACGTGTACACTTCTCCACTCAGAACAGTCTGGAAAAGGAAAATGCTGATCAATTCATAGTCGATGCCAATCTAAAAATGGGGTCAATGTCATGAGGTCTAATTTACTTGTGGTTCCATCTTCTTTCCCCAGGTGACTTCAAGGAACAGATACACAGGATGACCATCAGCTGAGACCACGAGAGTTACTGAAGAACCTAACATCACACTCACATGAATCCTTGGGTCTTGTAAATCATAAGGCCGCATGAATTCCTCTATGGGCTCTCCAAGGTTGTTCTCCAATAAACCCCGGATCAGCTTGTATTTGTACAAATCCAGAGAGCAATGGACCGAGGAGAGATTGCCATGGATAGATATATCTGGCACAGTATGACTTATTTCTCTATGAAAAAAGAAAAAAGGTCACTTTCACAAACAAATCACTAACTTAATGTTGACGTAGCTCACACCCAAATATAAGTGCTAACGTGTACCCACCTACATTATCAACCAATTAATTTCTAACTTCCAATGACAAAAATTTCATGTGCATCCACATGAAGCAAGTTAGTATAACTGAGTGTCATGCTTCAGCTACAAAAGGCCACTTTTCTCCCAAAATATACACTTAGAAAGTCCCCAAATCTACCATGAGTTAACTAAGTAATCTATTAATAAAGAAAAATCTCATGAGACTCAGAAATAGCTTAAACATTATAGCTGGGAAAGCAATAAAAAAAAAAAAAGATGACAAAACAGAAGGGAAACACACTCATAGGTACAAAGAACAGAGGGGTGGGGGCTGGGGCAAACACAGGTGAAGGGGGTAAAGTGGTACAAACCTCCAGCTATAAAATAAACAAGTCATGGGGATATACAATACAGCAGGGGTCCCCAACCCCCAGGCCACAGACCGGTACCAGTCCACAGCCTGTTAGGAACAGGGCCGCACAGCAGGACGTGAGCAGTGGGTGAGCGAGTGAAGCTTCATCTGCATTTACAGCCGCTCCTCATTGCTCGCATTACCACCTGAGCCCCACCTCCTGTCATATCAGCTGCGGCATTAGGTTCTCACAGGAGCGTGAACCCTACTGTGAACCGTGCACGCGAGGGATCTAGCTTGCGCGCTCCTTATGAGAATCTAAAATGGACAACCTGGAAGAAACGGACAAATTTTTAGAAAGGTATAACCTTCCAAGACTGAACCAGGAAGAAATAGAAAATATGAACAGACCAATCACAAGGAATGAAATTGAAACTGTGATTAAAAGTCTTCCAACAAACCAAAGCCCAGGACCAGATGGCTTCACAGGTGAATTCTATCAAGCAATTAGAGAAGAGCTAGCACCCATCCTTCTCAAACTCTTCCAAAAAATTGCAGAGGAAGGAACACTCCCAAACTCATTCTATGAGGCCACCATCACCCTGATACCAAAA
>NC_041216.1:23510340-23527167 GCF_002837175.3 Physeter macrocephalus
AGGGAACCTACCTCAACATAATAAAGGCCATATACGACAAACCCACAGCAAACATCATTCTCAATGGTGAAAAACTGAAAGCATTTCCTCTAAGATCAGGAACAAGACAAGGATGTCCACTCTCGCCACTATTATTCAACATAGTTTTGGAAGTCCTAGCCATGGCAATCAGAGAAGAAAAAGAAATCGGAAAAGAACAAGTAAAACTGTCACTATTTGCAGATGACATCATACTATACATAGAGAGTCCTAAAGATGCCACCAGAAAACTACCAGAGCTAATCAATGAATTTGGTGAAGTTGCAGGATACAAGATTGCACAGAATAATGCACATAATGCACAGAAATCTCTTGCATTCCTATACACTAATGATGAAAAATCTGAAAGAGAAATTAAAAGCCCAGAGATAAACCCACACACCTATGGTCAACTAACCTATGACAAAGAAGGCAAGGATATACAATGGAGAAAAGACAGTCACTTTAATAAGTGGTGCTGGGAAAACTGGACAGCTACATGTAAAAGAATGAAATTAGAACACGCCCTAACACCATACACAAAAATAAACTCAGAATGGATTAGAGACCTAAATGTAAGACTGGACACTATAAAACTCTTAGAGGAAAACATAGGAAGAACACTCTGACATAAATCACAGCAAGATCTTTTTTGATCCACCTCCTAGAGTAATGGAAATAAAAACAACAATAAACAAATGGAACCTAATGAAACTTTTGCACAGCAAAGGCAACCATAAACAAGAAGAAAAGACAACCCTCAGAATGGGAGAAAATATCTGCAAACAAATAATGAACAAAGGATTAATCTCCAAAATATATAAACAGCTCATGCAGCTCAATATTAAAAAAACAGGGCTTCCCTGGTGGCGCAGTGGTTGAGAGTCCACCTGCCGATGCAGGGGACGTGGGTTCGTGCGCCGGTCCAGGAGGATCCCACGTGCCATGGAGCGGCTGGGCCCGTGAATCCAAAGCCTGTGCTCCGCAACAGGAGAGGCCACAACAGTGAGAGGCCCGCATACCGCAAAAGAAAATATAAATAAATAAATTTATTGGGCTTCCCTGGTGGCTCGGTGGTTAAGAATCTGCCTGCCAATGCAGGGGACACGGGTTGAGCCCTGCTCTGGGAAGATCCCACATGCCGCGGAGCAACTAAGCCCGTGAGCCACAACTGCTGAGCCTGCGCATCTGGAGCCTGTGCTCCACAACGGGAGAGGCCACAGCGGTGAGAGGCCCGCATACCGCAAAAAAAAAAATGTAAATAAATAAATTTATTGGGCTTCCCTGGTGGCTCGGTGGTTAAGAATCTGCCTGCCAATGCAGGGGACACGGGTTGAGCCCTGCTCTGGGAAGATCCCACATGCCGCGGAGCAACTAAGCCCGTGAGCCACAACTGCTGAGCCTGCGCATCTGGAGCCTGTGCTCCACAACGGGAGAGGCCACAGCGGTGAGAGGCCCGCATACCGCAAAAAAAAAAATGTAGAAGCAACCTAAATGCCCATCGACAGACGAATGGATTAAGAAGATGTGGCACATATATACAATGGAATATTACTCAGCCATAAAAAGGAACGAAATTGGGTCATCTGTAGAGACGTGGAGGGATCTAGAGACTGTCATACAGAGTGAGGTATGTCAGAAAGAGAAAAACAAATATCGTAAATTAACACATATATGTGGAACCTAGAAAAATTGTACAGATGAACCGGTTTGCAGGGCAGAAATTGAGACACAGATGTAGAGAACAAACGTATGGACACCAAGAGGGGAAAGTGGCAGGGGGGGAGGTGGTGTGATGAACTGGGAGATTGGGATTGACATGTATACACTGATATGTATAAAATGGATAACTAATAAGGACCTGCTGTACAAAAAAATAAGTAAAATAAAATTCAAAAAAAAAGAATCTAACGCCCGATGACCTGAGGTGGAGCTGAGGCAGTGACGCTGGCGCTGGGGAGCAGCTGCAAGTACAGATGATCATTAGCAGAGAAGTCTGACTGCACAGAGACCATCATAAATCAACTGCTTGCAGACTCATATCAAAACCCTACCAGTGAGTGGCAACTGAAAACAAGCTCAGGGCTCCCGCTGATTCTTTAATATGGTGAGTTGTATAATTATTTCATTATATATTCCAAGGTAATAATAATAGAAATAAAGTGCACAATAAATGTAATGCACTTGAATCATCCCAAAACCGCCCCCTACCCAGGTCCGTGGAAAAACTGTCTTCCACGAAACTGGTCCCTGGTGCCAAAAAGGTTGGGGACCGCTGCTATACAGCATGAGGAATATGGTCAGTAACACTATAATAACTTTGTATGGAAACAGATGGTTACTACACTCATAGTGGTGATCATTTCATAATGTGTGCAAATGTCTGATCACTATGTAGTATACCTGAAATTAACATAATATTGTACAACAACTATATTCTGATGAAAAAGAAAAGGTGACAAGCTCTTTATTCATTTAGTGATAACGAAAGCCGGAACCAGTGTTTCATAATGAGCCCAGATGGGACATTAGGATAAAACCTGAATCAGTCACTCATTTCAGCTGAGATGGGCAGGAGTGAAGCTGAAAATGCCTGGGTAGGGGGAAGATACCTCATCCCAACACTGAAGAGCTTTTTCTCTACCCTCCTAGAGGTGAAGTGGGCATCGTGGATCCTGCAGACACTATGCTCTGAGTCTGTAAAGTAGAGGGTTAGGATTTGAAGTGGAAGAGGAATACAAAAAACTACTTTGTCTATGGAGAAAAACCTACATATAAGGTGAAAAAAGACTAGTCATGCAATCAACAAAGAAAAGCTGGAAAGGATTACCAAGAACCTCTGGGTTCCCGTGTCTGTGGTGTGAGAAGCTGATAGAATACCTTGTTTTCAGTCATCACCTTCTATCTGGGCTAACAGAGTATAATTATCTGCACATAAACACTGATGGAAGTGGGTAAAGTTTAGATAAACAGAGTAGTAAAGCACATTTCTTTTTGGAAAGCATTACTTGAAAAGAAAACAAAGTGATCGATTTCTAAATAATGAAGCTCCTCTTAAGACTTCTAAGCCAGTAAAATAAAATACAGCCCATGCCAACCATAACTGAAAGCCAGCCAGGGAGCACTTGAATAACAAGTAAGAATGAAACACAAAAATCTCAGTGAGAACGGCTAAACTGTATCATTAATCCAGAGAGAAACAAAACACTGATATTAAATGACTTGCCCAAGCCCAAGAACTGCAAAGGGAGTAGCCAAAGAGGGATTAAAATCACACCCTGGAAAAGTAGTGACACTGCTTTTCAAAATGCTACAAATGAAAATCTCTTTCATTACTTTACAGCCATGCCTCATCTTTCCCTGAAGTTAAGATGCAAATGTTGCTGCTTTCTCCAAAATTAATGCTCCACGCACAGGGGCCAGGTGAGCATAAGAGCCACCAGAGGACCTTTTAAATATACACCTGAGGCTAGGCCCTGAGAGTCAGGTTCTGCTGGTCTCAGGTAGGGTCGGGAATGTTTCTTTTCAGTAAGTTTCCCAGCCAGATATGGAACTAATGACAACTGAAGCCATGCTCTAAACTACAGATATTAAGCATCCTGTGTTTTGAAGCCAATTAAAAGGTAAATTAGAGTCAGTTCATCAGGCTTTACGTAGTACTTTCAGATGGCTTAATAGAGTGAAATGGGCAAAACAGCATCTAAACAATTATTCTCATTAAATGGAGCTCCAGGGTAAAAGCAATAGCAGGTCCAGAATCTATTGTACTTGGAACATAGAATCCAATGTCACTTCTTCCAAATACCTTCCCTGCCATCACTACCTCCCTACTCCCATCAAAATCCATGCTAAATTCATGTCCCTTCCTCTTTGTTTCCAAGGCACCTACTACAATCCTACAACACAGTTTATAACACTGAATCAAACACTAAATTAGAATCATATACTTACCTTCCTATATCCCTCAACAAAATGTAAGCTCCATGACAGCAGAAGTTTTTTCTTTCATCCCAGGAGCCCTCATGTCTAGCACATGGTAGGGACTTGATAGATATTTGTTACATAGATGAAAATATAAGTGAATACCTACGCGCCCTTCCAGACTTAAAAGCACTGATTTACAAGTTATTACGATTCTACTTATAATAGACAGTTATTTGAATATAAACCACTCACTTGTCCAAGTTCCTTTCCACCTGCAATTTCAGTCTACAAGGCTCAGTCAAGAGGCTTCCTCCTGTCTGTCGCACAAAATAGGAGGGGAAGATCAGGTCTCCACTACTGTCTTCCAAGGCCTTAGTATACTCTCGTGGGTGTCTCTCTGCAGCAAAGATGTCCATGTCTTGTAGATCGACGACAATGCAATCCAGCAGGCAGACGTGGTCTTCTACACAGACCCAAGGAAAGAGAGACAATGAAGAAAATGGGACCCGGAAAGCGCTGGCCCAGAACAAAACTAAAAAGCCAAAAAACTTCATTTTGTCTTTGGAGAATGTTTAGCACTGCCTGCATCAGAAGGCTGGGTGACCAGAAGTCTCCACTCTGGCACCAAGGCCTCCGTCCACAATGCTCCACATGCTGGACATCTCCTGCCCGCCACCTGCACGCAAGCACGGACTGTGCCACGTCCCTTCAGCGTCTCATTGCTGTCCCAAGACACTAACTGAGGCTAAAGGGCTTCTGATGAAAAGTACTTTATATGCTCCCTCCCAAGGAGATCCCACAGGGGTCTCGTGTAGAGATAATGTCACCCAAAGGTTTACAAAATTTTCCAGCAGCAAAATTCTTTTTTCCAAACAAACATCACGTGTAACCATTTCCACTAGCACTGATCTAATCCAAACCAACTCCATTCTTACCTAGACCACCATAAACTCCCCTCCAATATACCCATACAATTCCAGTCTGCCCTCACAAAACCATTCTGCTCACAAAATACCTCAGTAATCCTTAAAAAAATAAGTGGGACCAAAACATTCTCTTCCTTTATATAATTTGATGGCTTTGTTTAATGCAAAGTTCTTTCTGTGAAACTCCCCATAATCCCTGTAAAGCCCTGCATAAGCCCACTGCCTACTTTTCCAACCTCATCTCAAGCCATCCTCTACCTTGCCCATGAAGCCTCGGGCTCACTGGCCTTTGTTTCCCCCCACATGCCAAGCTCCTTGCTGTCTGAACAGTCTTACCCACAGCATACCCTCCTCTCTCCTTCTCAACTGGGTCCTGTCCTTTCGCTTTACACCATTCTGTCTCTCCCATAACATTTATCTTAATCTGGCAATATTTAGATTAAGATTATCTTAATCTGTCAATATAAAGCTTATTTAATGGCTTTCTCATATCATTCACATGATGGCAGGAACTATGTCTAATGGCGTGTTACTATACAGGAGAACATAGAGTGTTAATATATAGGAGAACAAAACATTGTTAACACCTGGATTAGGCAGGCACTAATTGAATTAGTTCTTGCCTTGTTACTGCATCGATGAATATGTGAAGTAGACAAAAGTGGAGCTGGTCTGGCAGAAGGGGAAAAGGGATGGGAACAAAGAAAGGGCTTCAGAGATTTCCCGGGGTTGTCATGGAATCCCTGGGATATACAGAAGCAGTTTGAAAACCACTACCTTAACCCAATCTTAATCACATATAGAATTCCAGAAACAAACAGCAAATCAGGGGGAGAAATATTGTCAGGAAAGAGATCTTTCTATAAAACATCCCAAATCACTTCTTATAGGCTTCTAAATATATGTAAAATTGGCCTTATTCCCAATCATCATTGTCACCAGGACAACAACATCAACAGAAGACGTGCATTGAGTGGCCCTATGTGTGCACCCAGCCCCACGCCACACCGTGCTGTATGCATCTGTTATGCATAGATAGACGGGGAGGCAACATCATGCAGGTTCTGGAGCCAGACTGCCTAAATTCGTAGTCCAACTCTACCATTTACCATCTACATCTACAAAACTATGGTCAAGTTACTTAATCTCTCTAAGCCTCTGTCTCTTCATCTATAAAATGGGGATAAAAATAAAACTCTGTATCATGAGGATAAAATGCAAAAATTGATGAAAGAATGTGCCACAACGTCTGGCACGTACTAAGTGTTCAATACCCAGTCTTTTACTGAGGACTACAATAATCTCCTTTAATCAGCAATGTAACCATAAACCACTCTGCTGTCACCTCTGGGACTACAAGGTACTACAAGGAGTTAACCATTCCTTGCATCTATCTAACAAAAGACGTTCGGCAGCCTCCCTCAGCTAGCGTCCCACATTTCTCAAAGTACAACCATACTGGACTGATTTTCATCCACTGATTTTTGGGGCTAATCATATTCTGCTTCCCACACTCCTCGGAGCAACACTTCACTTATCTAATCCATCACCCATCCACAAAACCAAAAGGCCAAAATTAGGCTTGCATCTGGAATGGCTAATTGTCAAATTCTAGAGAAGAGCCCAATAACTGGGCGGTTCATGTCTTTCAAAAACTGTCACTCATAGTATTTCTTCTGTTACCTAATTCACACTAATATTTTTTTCAGAGTTCTTTTTTATTTTTCTAGAATTAAATAGTGACGTGCAAGGATGTGTCTAAGGATGCAGGAACTGTTGTAGTTATACTCACCATCTGGTGGCAACTGTTTTGACATATAAATCCTAACACACAATCTAAATCTCTTTATTTACACTGTCTTACCAATTTAACCCTACTCTAGAAGTCACCCAATGTTAAATCTACACCCTAACGTTCTTAAGCCTTCTAAATCAATATCAAAATCGGATTATCACTAAAGACATGCTACCACTTTGTGGGCATCTGCTTGTACGGGATGCATCCCCCCCCATTAGGTTCCTCCAATGGTCTCATGCATTTGCCCACCTTCATCATGCAGCTCCTCTCTCCTCTTTTACCTGGAATCCTGGAAACCTGACCAACAGAGGGTGTGGCTTGCTGCCCTTGCTGCTTGGTCGAAGTACTTGGCACAAACTCGCTCTTCAGGCTGCCTAGACTCATTCCAACAGGAGGCATCATGAACAGCCCCTCGGAATGGGTCCCTTTCGGGTCCTCCACACTTGTCATTTTCCTCACACTGTGTTTGGGAGTACCAGTTGGAGAAGCTGAAGGCACAGACTCCTGGGAAGAAACAGAAGAAAACTAGAAGGCAGGAATGGGGGTGACTGTACCTACTATCCTGGAAGTCCCATCCCAGTCCCTGGACTCTTCAAAGACTCTATACCACTTGGTACCTGCCAAGCCCCCCAAATCCCATAAACGAAAGGGTCACAGGGGCATGATACTTTCTGCCACATGTAATTATTTGCAGAGATATTACATATAATTCAGTACCTGTTGAAAACTATAACAATTTTGCAGGAACATATTTGATCTTTTGGCTTAAGAACAAATGTCAAGATACTAATCACTGGTGGTTTAATCTAGGTCAAACACAACAAAAGCAAATCTCTCAGCCATATGATACATTGTTACTTTGCTGGAGGGGAGGTGCTTATTGTTCTAAGAAAATGCATCTAACAGCACTACGGAATAAAGCCATTACAATGTGTTTGTACTTTCCAGAAGTCTCCCCTCCTGTGTTTACATTTCTCATCTCTCTAAGTAACTGCAAGTGAAAACAAAATGGAAAATGTAGGTAAGCCATTCGTATTATGTTTCTGTTCAAGGGCATAAAAATTAAGGGCAAATACAGAGTAAAATTAATTCTGTAATTCTACTGAAAATAATATACGTTTTTCTTACATACTTAGTACCTTCAGTTAATTGCTAATGGGGTAAATCTTTTTCACCAGAATGGTTCAATAATTGACGTTTAAACTTCCCATGGTTCCTTCCCCCAAGCCTCAGAGCTACATATCCAAATGGCTTCTGCAGGATCGGTTTGTTCTCATCTCTCCCTTCTCACCAACAAGCAGGAAGGAGGGGAAGAATTGTTTTCCTTCCAGTACTGCTTTATACGTGTATTCCTCTCAGCATTTGAAAATGAGATGATAATACAGTTTGCCTTCACAGTTATCTTGAGTAGTAATTACATGTAACAGTGAAAGTTCTTATTTTTTGCAATTCTTTTTTGCAAGGCAAATTACTAGGTAAATGCTATTATTTAAGCATTTCGACCTTAAAAACCTTCCCTCTTGCTTAGTTTATTTAAACTCTAGAGAGTATTTGTTGCTCTTTCATTTGATTCATCTCTCCATCCTCTGTGAGTGGGTTTAAATAAATCAGTGGCTTGAGGAGATTAACTCAAAGCTTTTTAAAGACTTAGAAATTATGGTTTAAGCACAATCTATGGTTGAGAAAAATGAAAGGAAAAACATACGTAAAAAATTCAAACCTGCGCTCATTAAGACATGGATTTATGTAAAACAATTCCAAACACACAGGAGTCACAGAACTCAAAGGCAAATAACCCCTCTGCAAGCTTTGATTTCAGGACTATTTCCTGTCCTTTAACCACTGGAATGCATACTAGACAAACCTCACACGTGCAAATGCATTAAAGGGCAAATGTAAAGCGATTTTTGGAGAAGAAAGTCACTACTCACTTCACACAGGCCTAGATCAGTGGAACTTGACTCTACATGTAGAGAGGTAAGTTTCACAGATAAGTTTATCTGATTACAAATACTTTAAGAAGCGACACACTCCAAGCAGCCCTTATGGAATTCTACAGAACCACCACTAGTATGTAACAAGATAAAGTTTTTCTAGGATTTAAGGAAATAAAATAAGGTCATCAAGAAAGTACTACCTAGGGCTTTAAAAAGAAAAAAAAAAAAAAAGAAAATGCTTTTAATGATCCTTAACAAGGGCTTGTCTACACAGGAGGGAAGTGATTTGCCAAAGCAGAGGGAAAAGTGATAAGCAGGCTTTCCCAAGTAATGAAATATTTTAAAGAATTGTTTTTTAAAATTTTCTTTTTTAATCGTATGAATGTGAATTGACTGCTGAATCCCATAAGGTTTTTTCGAATAACCAGGAGGCAAAAAAACATATTATACCTTGAAGAAAAAGCGATCCTTGTATGCAATGCCACTGAAAATCAAATCCTCAAAAACAAATACAGGGAAATTTTTTCATTAAAATACTACAAACTACGTGCTATTATTTGGCATACTTAACAAAATAGAAACCATTTTGCAAAAATTTCTTGAAATATTTTGGCAATTCTTCTTTAGAAGCTAAATTCAGACTCAGCTCGTTAAGCTCATATATAGACATATCTGACATAGAAAATAAGTCCTTATCTTTTCAGGAAAGAGAGAGAAACAAAAATGGTATTATTGAACTTGATCACCCATTCTGGCTCTAACTGATCTCTTCCTAAAGATTTAGGCCTCAAAACAAAGATTCACCACAAACAAATATATTCCAAAGAACTAACTAAAGGCTGAAAAGACAGTTCCCAAGAAGAATTCAGCTCTCCCTTGGGCAGTAAGGGCAGCAGAGTTGGAACAGAGAGGCAGTACCCTGAGGTGTCGGGGGAACAACATTCATGTGTAAACACCAGCTCTGACATATTTGTTTAATATCTAGTCATGTTAATTATAAACACCTCATAGTAAGGAAAAGTAACAAATTTTAGAAGCAGTTACAAATCTTTCTTTTTATAAATGGATCTTTCTTTTATTTTCTTTAAGATTAAGTCAGGAAACAGCAAAATGCTTATCACTCAAATATGAAAAGAGATTTTCATTAAGACCAAGGTTACTAGTTCTCTACTAGGCCTACTGTGAAAGGCCAATGGTGATTTGTTTTATTTTTACCATCTTAAAAAAAAATACATAAGTGGAAGCCTATTTCTCACTCTGGCAGGAAGGCCTATTGTTCCAACAGGAGGGCTTCTGACCACAAGGTGAACAAGCACGTTCTCAGCCATCAGCTGTCTGAAGATGGGGCGTGAAGATGAGCAAACCTGGTGATGCTCTTCCTTCTGCGTTGCTAATCACTGTTGTTCTGGTTTCACCGTGTGCTCTGATCACTAAATCTGGTTCGTCTAAGTGGCTGTAGTGAGGTGATATAAGGACAACCTGCCCTCTAACCATCATTCAAACACCCCCACTCTGGGTCCTGAGCTCCGGGTTATGACACATGAACACAGTTCCTGAGGTTCTCACTGGCTCGTCGTCACTCTCCTCCTCACTCCACCCATTCCCACTCAAAGAATCAAATATTTTTGGTTCAGGGTGTTTAGGTCAGAAGTAGTGAATAAATGGCTAAGTGAAAAGTGAAACAAATGAAGAAAACTATAGACATAGTAATTTGAAAATAATAACATTATCTGAGTTTAGGCATTACCAACAAATACAGTCTTCCTATTACTTTCTGACCTGAGTTGAGCTCCTTGGCAAAGGCCTGGCAAGACTAGCAGCCTAGTCACTCTCTTCCGTTTTCTTTTCTTCCTACACCTAGAGAGGCGAACAGTACCTTTTCTGTTCAAATTTGTATCTTTTCTGTAATAACCTCCGGAGTTCTTCCATCTAAGTTATTTTAATGAACTCACTGCCACATCCTTTAGAAAATTCAGAAGAGCTACAGCTATTTGGCAAAGGACCAGTAAGACAGCAATAGCCTTTGCCAGTTTATTTTCCCCTATATAAACCTAATCCTAATACTGGGAGGTAAAATCATACTGTGGTTAAGAGCATGGAGTACTGAAAGCAGACACACCAAAGTCTAAGGTCCACACTGTACTCCTCACTAGATGTTTATTTTTCCTTTTTTTGTTGTTGTTTTTTTTTTTTTTTTTTTTGCGTTACGCGGGCCCCTCACTGCCGCGGCCTCTCCCGTTGCAGAGCACAGGCTCCGGACGCACAGGCTCAGCGGCCATGGCTCACAGGCCCAGCCGCTCCACGGCATGTGGGATCTTCCCGGACCGGGGCACGAACCCGTGTCCCCTGCACCGGCAGGCGGACTCTCAACCACTGCGCCACCAGGGAAGCCCCTCACTAGATGTTTAATCCAAAAGAAATTACTTAACCTATCTAAGTCTCAATTTCTTTTTTTAAATTTATTTATTTTCTTTATCATTATTATCATTAGTATTATTTCGGCTATTTCGGGTCTAATCAATGTGAGAAGAGCAGCTTAATCTCATTTCCATGAAGGGACTCATCTACTCCCCTGAAGGGAGCAGTATTAGAAGAAACACTTCTGACTCCTCTCTCCATATCTTACTGGCCCCTTCACAAGGGATGCATATCGATCCATCTGTTTAATGGAGATTGTGAACAGCAAATACTACCTGCCCATGTTTTTTCTACTGAGTGGTTGTCTCTAATCCTGTGGCTCTCTGTAGCCTGCAGGTGAAAACTAGGTGTTTATTCATAAAGCTTGCTAGTGCCTACTCAGTCCATCAAAATACCACCTCGGATTGAGAAGTGAGCAAGTAATGATGGCTTGATCTTGGTCCCATACTCCAATCAAGTTTCATCAGCCAAACCAATATTTCAATTCCTGTGGTGATGAAATATATTTGTTAAAAGCACAGATTCTGTCAGACTACCTGGGTTTGATACATGGCTCTACTAATTAAATTTGTGTCTGAAACACAGGGAAGTCCCTAAGTCTCAATTTCTTTACCTGGAAAAATGGTGTTAACAGTACCTCTTAAGGGACTTCCCTGGTGGCGCAGTGGTTAAGAATCCGCCTGCCAATGCAGGGGACCCAGGTTCGATCCCTGGTCCAGGAAGATCCCACATGCCATGGAGCAACTAAGCCCGTGTGCCACAACTACTGAGCCCGCGCTCTAGAGCCCGTGAGCCACAACTACTGAGCCCACATGCCACAACTACTAAAGCCCACACGCCTAGAGCCTGTGCTCCGCAACAAGAGGAGCCACTGCAATGAGAAGGCTGTGCACCGCAACGAAGAGTAGGCCCAGCTCACCGCAACTAGAGAAAGCCTGTATGCAGCAACAAAGACCCAACGGAGCCATAAATAAATAAACAAACAAACGAACAACACGTCTTAGGTTGCTAATAAGGACAAGGTGAACAAATATGTAAGGAGCTTAGTACAGGCTGATGTATAATAGGCATTCAACAAACACTGGCGATCTGCATTGCTATTATTGCCAGTTGCAGTGGAAACGAGTAAAGTTTCATTAAAACACACATCTAGAGGGACTTCCCTGGTGGTCCAGTGGGTAAGACTCCACGTTGCCACTGCAGGGGGCCCAGATTCGAATCCCTGGTCAGCGAACTAGATCCTGCATCAATGCCGCCACTAAGAGTCCTCATGCCGCAACTAAGAAGTCCACACGCCGCAACTAAAGATCCTACATGCCGCAACGAAGATCCCACGTGCCACAACTAAAACCCAGTGCAGCCAAAATAAATAAATAAATATTAAAACACACATACACAAACACACCCCCCTAGAACATAAAACAGTCTCTAATTCCAGCAAGTTACTCGTCTCCTCAACTGCAAAAATGGGTGGGACCACCTCCAAGGTCCTATCAGTGCTAAGTCTGTGATTTACTAGGGTTTCCCGTTTTCATCATATATTTTCAATGAGTCCTAGCTTTTCCAAATGTAAAATGAAAGCAGCAATCCTCATCCCAATTACCTCCAAACATGTCATGAGAAATAAGTGCTAACATACTTTTAAACTGTAAAGCAGTATACTCCATACAATTTAATTATTAAGGTATTTTAAAATGGCTTCAGATAAGCCTTGGGCCAAATCATGTCTTCTGAAAAAAGCCACATAGTATAAAAAGTTGATTACTATGAGTTCAGCCTAAGGAAAGCATTATAAAGATGGTTCTGTTGATTTGTTTGCTAAAGTAAGTTACTACATACAGTTAGTAAAAGTTGTAATTTACATTACCTCTATGAAAGGTTAATTGAAATGTTAATAAAATGTCCAAAAAAATATTCTTCAGGCCACATATACTACAAAAGTAACAGTGGTTAGGAATCTTCTTATGGCGGCATCTAAATTTTTCGACTGGCATTCCAATGCCAGGTGAACTGAGAAGGGAATGGGGGCTGACTGCTCACCTTATCTTGTAAGGTAAAGGTCCCCGGAATACCAGCAAAGAGAAACTTGTTCTTGACTTTCAACTTCCCCAAATTTGCTACAATCAGATTATTTGATCTGGAACTTTCTGGGATAAGAAGAACAGGAGCACCAGCCTCAATATCCAGGAGAACCCGTGAACAGCGCTGGGCTTGATCTCTCACCTGAAAGAAGAAGGAAAATTGGATAAGAGGCTCAATTAATTCCCTAATTTTATAATCAAATAACCTCAAGTTTCATGAACTTATAAATCTAAAACAATTAAAATCACACAGAATATATTCTACGAACACCAAGGAGTTAAATTAGAAATCAGTAACAAGAAGATAATGGAAAACCCCCAAATATCTGGAAATTAGACTATACACTTCTAAATAACCCATGGGTCACAGAAGAAATCACAAGAGAAATTTAAAAAATATTTTGACCTTACTGATAAAGAAAACACAGCACATTAAAATTCATGGAATGCACTTAAAAAGGTACTTAAAGAAAAATGTTTAGCATTAAATACTTATTTTATATTAAAGATTTAAAATCAATAGAGCTTCCAGCTTAAGAAGGTAGAAAAGCAAAATAAACCTAAGTAAGGAGAAGGAAGACAATAATAAAGAGCAGAAACCAGTTATTTAGAAAACAGATAAACAACAGAGAAAAATCAATTAAACATTTATAGAACACTCTACCCAACAACCATTTTACATTCTTTTCAAGTGCACATGGCATGCTTGTTAACAGTATGCATGGGCCTAACACAGGCCTCCATAAGTTGATTGAAAGTATAAAACTCTGCCTATATTAATCAAGAAAAAAGGAAGGAAACAAAAATCACCACTATCAGGGAAGAATCAGGGACAGTGCTAGAGAACTTAAAAATATTAAAAAGATGTGGGAACCTATGAACAAGTTCATGCCAACAAACTGACAATTCAGACGAAGTAGACAGATAACTTAAAAACACACGCAAACTATCTAGAGCTAACATCATATACGTAACATCTGTGAAAGACAATGTTTTCCCTCTAAGATAAGGAACAAAGCATGGATACCCACTCTCACCACTTCTATTCAACACTGTAGTGGAAGTCCTAGTCCACACAAAAAGGTATACAGGTTGGAAAGGAAAAAAGAAAACTCTCTTATTCACAGACAACATAATAATCTATGTAGAAAATCCTGAAGAATCTAAATAAGAACTACAATAAGTAAGTTTAGCAAGATTGTAGGATCTGAGGTCAACATGTCAGTATATGAGTCAATTATATTTCTTAAACTTTCAATAAACAAGTATACATTGAAATTTTTAATTGATACAATTTACAATAGCATTAAAATTGTGAAACACCTAGGGATAAATTTAACAAAAGATGTGTAAGAACGGTATACCCAAAACTACGAAACACTGCTGAGAGAAAGTGAAGATCTAATTAAATGGAGGGATATACCATACTCAAGGATCCGAAGACTCAATATTGTTAAGACGTCCATTCTCCAGATATATGGACTCAAGGCAATCCCAATCAAATCCTAGCTGACTTTATTGTAGAAACAGACAAGCTGATTCTAAAATTTATAGACAAAAACAAAGGACCTATAATAGCCAATACATCTTTGAAACAGAAGTTGGAGGACTTACACTATCTGATTTTAAGACATATCATAAAGCAAGAGGAATCAAGACAGGGTGGTATACAATTAAATATAAATCAATGGAACAGAATAGAGAATAAGGAAATACACACATACCTTCTCAACAGAAGTGTCAAGGTAATTCAATGGGAAAAGAATAGTCTGAATATGTATACGGAAAAAAAATCTCAACCCTTACTTCACAAAATACACAAAAACTAACTCAAAATGGAAGAGGTCTAAAATTATAACACTTCTAAAAGAGGAAATAGGAGAAATTTTTTGCCACCTAGTGGTAAACAGATTTCTTTCACAAAACATAGAGCACTAACCTAAAAGAAAAAAATTGGACTCCATCAAAATGAAAGACTTCTGGGACCTCCTTGGTGGTGCAGTGGTTAAGAATCCGCCTGGCAATGAAGAGAACACGGGTTCGAGCCCTGCTCCGGGAAGATCCCACATGCCGCGGAGCAACTACGCCCGTGCACCACAACTATTGACCCTGTGCTCTAGAGCCTGCGAGCCACAACTACTGAAGCCTGCATGCCACAACTACTGAAGCCCGCGTGCCTAGAGCCCATGCTCTGCAACAAGAGAAGCCACTGCAATGAGAAGCCTGTGCACCGCAACAAAGAGTAGCCCCCATTCGCCGCAGCTAGAGAAAGCCTGTGCACAGCAACGAAGACCCAACGCAGCCAAAAAATAAATAAACAAATTTAAAAAGAGAAATTTTTTTAAAAAATGAAAGACTCCTGCTTTTCAAAAAATAGTATTAAGAAAATGGGAAAAGGTCCAGTGGGTAAGCGCCATGCTCCCAATGCACAGGGCCTGAGTTCAACCCCTGGCCAGGGAACTAGACCCCGCATGCATGCCGCAATTAAGAGTTCGCATGCTGCAACTAAGATACCCACATGCCACAACTAAAACAAAGATCCCGCATGCCACAACGAAGATCCCGCGTGCTACAACTAAGACCCAGTGCAGCCAAAAATTAAAACAAAAAAGAAAATGGGAAAAAAACCTATAGACTAGGAGAAAATATCTCTAATACATACATCAAAAGTCTTATATCCAGAATATATAAAGGAAGAAATAATGTCAATTCTACACAAACTATTCTGAAAATAGAATAGGGAACACTTCCCAATTCATACTACAAGGACAGCACTGACCAGTTACCAAAACCAGAAAAAAGGCATTCTTTCCTTTTCAAGAAAAGAAAATGACAAACTAATATCCCTCAGGAGCATAGATACAAAATCCATAAGATACTGAAGCAAATCAAGAAAACTATAAAAGCATCCACAGACAATAAGGAAATGAATGAACATGGCTGTATTCTGTTGTAATAGCAAGTTGGCCAGTGGCTACCAGGATGCAGGGATTAGGGCTGGGAGACAAATAGCAAACGGACACAAGCAAATTTAATGCCCTTTTTATAAAGGTCAAACAAGCAAAAAAAAAAAAGATACTGTATACAAAGTTTTCTTTTAATTTTAAAGGGACTAGTCGACCCATAAATCAGGAGAGGGGTTACCTGAGGCATTAACAGAATGAGATAGGGAAGGACCACAGGCAACAGTCTTAGTAATGTTTTAATTTTTATTTTGGTGGTGGGTTCATAGATGTTCCTTCTATTATCACACTTTGTAATTTATATACATGCTACAGATATTCTTTATATGTATCAAATACTAAATTTTTTTTTAAGTTTCTAAAGAGAGAAAAAAAGGTTACATACTCCATAATTATAAACATGGAAACATGAATAGGGAAAAAAGATGAACATAAAACATACCTATGGTGCTAGAAAACTGATAAGATATTTTTTCCAGATTCCCGATAATTTGATTGTACTTTTATATTTAAAAACAAATACCTTCTCTATAACATACACGGGAAACCAGTAACATTTGTTGTTGCCAAGGACAGAAATTGGGTGGCTGAGGAAAAGTAACTGAGAAAGAGACTTTTCTCCAAATGTCTTTTTTTACTTTGATTCTGTACTAAAACAATATACAACATATTCAAAAATTTTTAATTTAAACTAAAACACAGGGCTTCCCTGGTGGCGCAGTGGTTGAGAGTCCGCCTGCCGATGCAGGGGACGCGGGTTCG